>NC_086106.1:84222212-84553323 GCF_963921235.1 Mobula hypostoma
AAATAAAATTTGTATTCGGAAATGCATGTGCTAGACCACAGGGGCAGGTAGACAAGTCCTCTTAAGTAGCAAGAAGCGGACATTGCCTTTTCTTGTCAATACCTTTTACATATGTTGTAAATGTTAATCAACCTACATATTTTTTAACACCAATGTTACCCACTCAGAAAGATGTGATCACAATGTGAAGAATTTTTAGGCTGTGATATGATCCATGGAGTACACTTTGGAAGAATTCTGTAGCAACATTCGTTCATGTAAACATTTCCTGTTTGGTTTCAATTTGACCCTTTAACCATTGAATAAATAATCATCTATTTTTGAAGGGTAGAATCGGATGGTGTAGGGTAGCTCACTGTTGGATTAACTGAGAATTAGCTTCCTAAACAGCTGTAGTGTCCTGCAAAAGCACTTCCTCTGCCTGTCATTTTACTGGGTAGTGGTTTTGCAGTAGTGTAGAATGTGATCAAAACTATTCAGTTTTAAAATTTTATTAACTATTAGAAGACATACTCAAGTTCTTTATTTGTTATCTGTAATTAAACTAAATCTAACTTTGCCATTGATGCAATAGTTTGAAACATTATCCTTTCCCAATCTAAGCTATGTTCCTGATAGGCAAGTTTTAAGTGATAAGTTTAAGATGTGTGCAAGACTGCACAAGGTGTCTTGCATCTTTTAAAAAAAACTATAAATAAATACAGTACTTGATTGGTAAATCAGTGCTGATATGGTATGTGAGTACGGTCTAAGGGAAGTTGAAATGGTGCAGAGACAGGATAGTCCATAGAAATTTTGTTTAAAGGATGTGATTATTAGAAATAAGTGAAGTTCAGCAGCACAGGAAGCTGTTCAATTGGTGCTCTGCGTCACATAACCTGCATTGCCTACTGTCAGGTTATATTATATTGAATAAAGTGAAATCTTGTTGGTAAGACATCCCTTCTTCTGCTCCCTGCAGTTACTGCCGATCATTATTTGTACGTTTCTCTAAAGCACTTGAAATAGTTCAGCAGTTACCAAGCTACAAGCTACAAATGCTATTTGTGTCCCTATTCTGGTCAGTTGGAGCATGTATGGATTTGCTTGGATGTATTGATAGAGATGCTCATCCCATTCAAATCAGTCGAGAGCATCTGGCCCAAAGGTTCTACTTGATTATCCATTTTCCGATGTGAAGATCAATTCCAAATTCAAGTTTAATTCTCATTCACCCATACACAGGAACACAGCCAAATGAAATAGTGTTCCTGTGGAGCCAAGGTGCAAAACACAGAACCAAGTGTCGCAAACAGCACTCAGCACATATAGCACATTTAATTATGATAGCAGAAAAATATTTTAAAAAAATAACAATATAGCCCAAGTTCGTGAGTGTCCTGGCATGTAGACTGACGGTGCATGGATGCTGTTCTGGAGCCGCGTTTCTGCAAGAACAAGCCGCAGCAGTTCTTCACCCACCAACCCCACACTTATCATTCCACGTGACTTTAAAAGCCTTTTACCTCAGGTTTAACCTTATTGTTCAGTTAGTAATAATATGTGCTGCTGTCTGGATAAAATGTGTGAAACTAAATGCAAAAAAGAAAATCATTTTTGTATTCATTATTTATAAAGAAATTACTGTTTTAGAAAATTGTTCTACGCCTTTTCAATATTCTGATAGTGACTGTTAATTTATGATTTTCATTTATCATGTATTCCTTTACAGCCAAATTAATGTAACTAAGTACAATGTCTATAAATACGATTCTTGCACATTACTTGTTTCATATGTGTGATTTGATTGTCATTCTGCAGTCGTTATTTAAAGTGGCTACTGTCTGTGAGTTTCATAAATATTTGCACACTCTAACATCTGATATTGCCATCTGTAGTGGGTTACCAGCTGGCAATGGGATGGATTCTGTTCTGCATGGATCATGATGGAACTTGATAATCCACTGAAACTGTGAGTTAAAAACTCCTGTGCAATGTGTTTTCAATTTTTTCTACTCAGAAGATCTGTATCATTATTGAATTGTGAGCAGTTGTGCTACATTTAGGTGAATAATATCTGTTGTATAGAAGTAATGCTTAAATTTGTTTCAGACTGAGAAGTAGCTTTGTTGCAGGATCGTAGTGCATCAATCCTCTGTGGCTGAAGAATGCTTGAACACATTTAATGTACTGTATTTGGAAAAACTTTCTGGACATTATTAACTCATTTCTATTCATTTTAATTCAGTTAAGGTTTTCTCTTCATGACATTCTTTCCATCCAGGATTGTTCCTGGATATTTGTTGTGAGCCAAAGCAAGAAGGGTGGCCATACTTAAGTTTGCAATTGGTGATACTTGGAGTGAGGGACTTTTACAATACACCTTTAAAGACAACTAGGACACCATACACAGAGTTCTGAAACATTCTAGTCCTCTTACATTGAATATTAGAATAGTTACAGTACACGAGGCAATCAGGCCTACTGTGTCCTCTACCAGTGCAGATCATTAGTTGAAGCTCCTAGCCTCTTTTTTAAAAATATAAATATTTCCTCCTCGTGTTTATCAATTTCCATCTTGAAGGCCAGAATGGAACTTGCCTCCAGATTCCAAATGCACTGTTTAAAAAAAAAAATCCTCACATCGCTCTAAATTCTCTTTTCTTTATTTTGTACCTATAAGCACTAATCCTTGACTGCTCCATCAAAGGGTGCTGTTTCCTACTATACATCACTCCTGGCACCTCTTCCTTTTATACAACTCTCCCCTATCCTCATCATTTTCAAAACAAAATGGTCCCTTAAGCAATCCTTGTAACTAGACTCTCAAGCCAGGAATCATTTTTTGTAATTCTGTTCTGGTCCTAATGCCTTCATGCCATCCTATAGTGTGGTGACTAAATTCCTATGTAGCATCTTAGTGAGATCTAATTCTGATAATGTTTGTAGCCAATATTTCCCTGATATTGCAGTCAGCTCATAAGTGTGTAACTTTGTGATTCAGCCAATTTTCATTCTCATAATGAAGCCTGAAAAGATGATATTTATGCATTCGTGCAACACTGAACATACATGAGGTAAGATGTGTACTCCATAACGTCAATGCATGCAGAGCAGTGGGACCAGATGGTGTATCCGGACGGGTCCTCAGGGACTGCAGTGACCAGCTGGTGGAAGTTCTGATGGGTATTTACAACCTTTTGCTGTCCAAGGCTATGGTTCTGACACGCTTCAAAGCAGCAACAGTCATACTAATCCCCAAGACATCAGCAGCAACATGTCATATTGACTACAGATGGGTGGCACTCACTCCCATAGTTGTCAAGTGCTTGGAAAGATTGGTCATGTCCCACATCATGGACGTATTCCCGGCTACCTTTGTCCAGCATCAATTTGCCTATAAGGTGAACAGATAAACTGAAGATGCCATTTCTATCACCCTTCACACTGTCTTGGAACACCTGGAGCATGAAGACACCTACATAATTTTCATTGATCACAGCCTGACCTTTAACACTATACTACCTAACAAGCTGACTATCAAATTCCACAATCTAGGTCTCAGCGCATCAATTTGTAATTAGATTGTGGACTTCCTCAATAATCGTACGCAGCTAGTGAAACTAGGCCACTCCTACTCACCCAACCCTGAACACTGGTGCCCCTCAGGGGTGTGTACGAAGTCCAATTCCCTACTCTCTCTACACCAATGAATGGTCTCCTGTTCCTGCTACAAGCTCAGTCATGAAATTTGTAGATGACACAACTGTGATTGGCCTAATGACAAAGAATAATGAATCTGCATTAAGAGAGGAGGTGCTGAGACTGACCAATAGTTTGTTGTTCCTGCACCAATCACTCAACATCAAGAAGACAAAAGAAATGATAATTGACTTCAGGAAGGCAGGGAGGCCTGGACAAGCTCCACTATTCGTAAATGGTAAGGTAGTGGAAAGGGTCCAGTTACAAGTTTTTGGGGATGAACATCACCGAGGAGCTCTCTTGGCCAGTCAACACAACCTCAATTGTAAGGAAGGGACAACAGCGACTATACTACCCCAAAAAAATAATCTGCCCCAAAAGTTGCTGTCCAACTTTTATCAACATACAGAATGACAGTGTAGTACTCTAGCTGCAGCAAGACAGATCACAAAGCACCCCAACAGGTGTTTAGGATGGCTCAACACATCACTCTGTCTCAATACCGGACCTGGAGACCATTTACAACTCTTGATGACTACGGTGCACTCGTAACATCATTAAAGACCCATCCCGACCCATCCCATCCCATCCCAGACACTGGCCAATCTCCTGGCATCTAGTAGGAGATACAGAAACATCTTAGCCAAGACAGTAAAGCTGAAAAACGGCTTCTTCCCAAGGGCTGTTGTGCAGCTGAATAATTCTACATCCTGGCTTGCCAGTGGCCTTTGAGTGTTATGGACTATCAAAGTCACTTGTTGCATATAAATATTGGATTTTTAAAATTAAACATGCATTGTAAATGACTGTTTTGTACAGACTGGTGTGGCCTGCAGTCTTCTTGTCTTGAGCAATGACAGTAAAGTTTATTCTATTCTTAACCCATTTTCTGCTCAAAACTTGGTAATGTTAATTTTACTTTTCTTCACCATAAATGTGTGACCTTTCTAATGAAGGTTTTTAGGTACTTCCCACATGTACTTTGAGCATTCTTGGAGAACCCAATATCCAATTTGTTGGGAATAGGCAAACACATTCCTCATGTGGTTATGGACTCAGAAGTGCACGTTTGAGCCGACTACTGGCAAGGCATAATGAAATTTACGGCTCTTTTGAAGTTTGCTTCAATGGGATGTGGATATTGAGGCAACCAGCAGGAGGAGCTCTCTATTACTTTTACAAATTTTCTGTACTCTGACAATATGGCAAAATGTTACGGAGTCTATGAATATTTCAAGCTGGATTGAATTTGGGGCAGTTAGCAACTTTTTGACACCTATCATTCTAAGAGCTACATGCAAGAATGTTCCAAATGGGAAAATATGACATATAATATTTGCATCAAAACACAAGATTAAACACAGAATTTATCAGATTGTAATTTAGTGAAACTTGCTCATAATTTGTGTGGCACAGTATCTCTCTTTAAAGGAAGATCACTACCCTAACCAACGTTTAGACTAATCCATATGAGTTAATTTCCTGTTTTTAAGCTATGCTGCTGAGGTGTCCTCTGTAGGTCAGTGTGTTTCTGAGAATCCTGAATATCCAACGTCTAGTTCACACAGGGTAAATACAACCTCCTAAATTCAATGGAATCTAAGAATAACAGTTCTTTTGCATCTTTTGTACAACTCCCATCATTTGGGTTTAAAAACTGTCACAGACAATGCTAGTCTTTAATTCCTGGTAACTAGGAACTGATAGTAGTGAACATACTGCAGGATTCACATCAGTTGCAAGTGTCTTGTGCAATTTTGAGTCAGATTTCTTTGATGGAATGAAAGGGGGAGGCATTTAAAGAAGGGAAAGAAGATGTTCAGATTATGGGAAAATCTCACAATGAACTGTAACAGTGGAGGTACCCCATCAATGGATGGAAAATTTGGAAAATGTCTTTTCCCTTATTGTCAGATTACAAGATCATTCCATCTTGCCATTTGAAGCAACAGATGAGTCTCTGGAAAAAGAAAAGACTAAGAAGTTAGCTTTCATACTGACCTATGTAGAATTCAGCCCTTTTGTCCATCTGTACTACATCCATAAGACTGAGTGGATCTGATGTCTTTAGAGAGCATCAGTAAGCAGATTGTTGTAGGGTTTGCAGCAGTTAATAGCTCAGCTGATGAAGTTACTTCTGATAATATACAAACGTAACTGAACACATTGAGGATGAATTTAGCAGGGTGTTTGTTAAAGGAAGCAAGTACTTCACTAATTTGTTTTAATAAAATGAGCTCACATAGAACTGGTTGTTATGTTTTGTAACTTCGGAAACTACTCAGAAGGAAAACACGGGAGCTGGGATGCATGGCTTAGTTTCTTCTAGAGAGGTGCTCACATATGGCATGGTGACATAATGACGTATGCCATTCATGTGCTTCTCACATTTAACCCATAATGGATTATGTAAACCAACAAAGAATGCTTAATTAAACAATATATTTAACAATATTACTGAGATATTAAATACAATACATCCCTCCCTGTTTTAACTATAAACTCCAACGCTATATAAAATGCACCTTAACTCAACTATATCTTTCCTGACAAGGTGGGGGAGGGTGGTCACTCTGCTTGGCAGGTGAAACTTGTGGCTGCGGAACGACTTCATATTCTGGGGTCTCCTCCTCCATAGTTGCAAGAGTTGACTCTGGGGCTGCAGGAAGCAGCTCTCACAGCTCTGGACGCCTTTCTTCTCAAACAATTGACCCCGTTCTCCTCAGCTGTTCAATGTGCCATCTCCAGATGACATCAGACGCAGTCTCCACTGGGTAGGAGAGTGGTCCAGTTCTGCTTTTATCTTTCCAGTACCAACTTTTGATCACCTCTGTAGTCCCTCGCCAGGACTGCTTGTCCAGGAGTGAAACATCAAACCTCATTGCTCGAAGAGTCCTCAATTTTTTCTCACCTGTTTGACCTTACGTCTTCTGAGATTGGGTTGAAGGAGATTCAAGCACGAGGGCAAGGTATGACCCAAAAATAGTATAGCTGGTGAATTGTTGGTTCTGGAGTGTGCTGCATTGCCACATACAAGGAGGAAGTTGGGGAGCTTCTAATTCAGTGTCGGTGTAGTGTTTTCTGCTGACATTGCTCACAGTGCATTCTTTAGTCTCTGGCCTAATTTTCCGCTAAGCCATTTGTACTGTAGCTGGATGGTACAGTGCAAATGTAATGTGTCTTCTTGTATTCATTTTCAGGAATGACTGAAACTGTTCCACTATAGTGGTCCATTGTCACTGACTAAGTGTTCTGGAACACTAGTCCTTGAGAAGTGGTTCCTCAACACATCAACAGTGTGTGAAGCTGTCATGGAGGTTATTTGGAACACTTCTGGCCCTTTGTAGCTGTATTGATTACTACCAAGACACTTGTGCCTATGAATGGTCTGGCAAGATCTACATGAATCCTCCTCCAAGGCAATGCTGGCCATTCCCAGGGATGGAGAGGTGTTGCTCTTGGCATCTTCTGGACATGTTGGCATTTCAAACAGCCACCAGACAAAGCTTTGAGTCAATGCTTTCATTTTGACCATGCCTAGATTACCCATGTTTCGCTCCTCCAACACTTTAGCTCTCAGCTTGGATAGTACAACATCTTTTAATCTCCGCAGAAGGCAACCCCCGTCAAGGGCAAGTTCATCCAAGTGCTGATATAAGTGGAAGACCTGGAGTTTCTGCCGCACATTCCAGCCATTTTGGGTTACCATGTTGACTTGAGACTGTGTGGGGTCTTTTCTGGTTTCCCTTTGATCAAGTCTGCCAAAAAAGGGAGACTTTCCATTTGTGATTGTGTCCCCCAAGAAACAGAGCCCAGTGCTGCATACAGGCTGCTGCTGTTGGTGAATAACCATTCTGTGGATTGGAAATGGACACAAGTCATCGATAATCAGAAATGAGAGTAAACCCTCTCTCATGCAAATACTGGTTGAAATGTTTTACACACCCCAAACCAGACTCAAGGCCTCTCTGTCAATCTGTGCATAATTTTTCTCTGCAGTGGTAAGAGAATTTAATGCAAAGGCAATGGGTCATTTACTTCCATCACTCATAGCCTGTGATGTGACTGCACCTGGACCATAAGATGAGGTATCACGGGCAAGTCTCACTGAATGAAGGTCATAATGTGTGAGCACAGTGTCTGATATCTCCATTTACTTTGCCTTTTGGAAAGCCACCTCAGTCTGCTTTGTCCATTGCCATTTCTTCCTGATCTGTAGTAATGAGTTCAAGGGGTGGGGCACAATAGACAAAATAAATTTGTTCAAAATAAATTTATTATCAAAGTCACCATATACAACCCTGAGATTCAGTTTCTTGTGGTCATACTCAATAAATCCAATAATGATAATGGAATCAATGAAGAGCTGCATTAGTACAACAAGTGTGCAAAAGACAATAAACTGCAAATACAATAATAAATAAGCAATAAATATTGAGAACATGAGAGGAAGAGACCTTGAAAGTGAGTCCACAGGTTGTGGGAACAGTTTGGTGATGGGCAAATGAAGTTATCCCCTTTGGTTCAGGAGACAGTTGGTTGAAGGGTAATAACTGTTCCTGACCTTGGTGGTGTGAGTCTTGAGATTCCTGTACCTTCTTTGGTTTAAAAAAATCCCACTTGTTGCGTCATGCTCTAAGCCCATAACCGTCTAATGTTTTTAACCCTGCCTTGAGGTTTTGGAGATGCTCCTTGTCATTGTTACTGGTAACAATGATGTCATCCAGGCAACACTGAGCACTTGGGCAGCCTTGCAGCCCCTTGTCCATGGCTTTCTGCTGGAGTGCAGATGCTACCCCAAAAATAAGCCCATTATACTGATAAACCCTTTGTAAGTGGTTATGGTGAGAAACACTTTGAATCTTCTTCCATTTCCATCTGTTGGTAGACCTCAGATAAGTCCACTTTGCTGAAGTGTTATCCTCCAGAAAGATTTGCAAAAATAGCTTCTATAGTGGTCAGAGGGTATCGACCTACGTTCAGTACTGGGTTGATGGTGACCTTAAAATAACCACAGATCCTGGCAGGTTCATCCTTCTTGGCTACTGGAACCACTGGTGTTGCCCATGGCCTCCACTCAACCTTGAAAAGAATTCCTTCAGCCTCCATGTGGTCAAGCTCACTGGCTGCTTTATCATGGATAGTATAAGGAACCAGACAGGCTTTGTGAAACGTGGTTGTGACATTTTCATTTAACACTATTTTACCCTTTGATATGTTTGAGTTTTCCAATGCCATCCTTGAACACTGTGCTGGCATCATCCAGTACCTTTCATAATTCACTTTCAGTTGACTCTATTGCAGAGCATGAGGCATGCAAATTGTGAATGGATCTTCAATCAAATTGCAGTTGTCTCATCCAATCATGGCCCCACAATGCTGGCCCTCCTGTTTTAACCACATACAAGTCCAAAATGGCTTGAAGGTTGGTGCTTTTCACAGTTATGAATGTCATTCCCATGGGAGTTATCTTTTCTCCACTGTAAGTTCTTAGTTGGCATCTGCAGGCTTCAGGTCAGTATCTTTGAAACGCTATTCAAACTCAATTTGTGGAATGACTGAAACAGATGAATCAGTGTCCAGTTCCATTTTAATTAATTTGCCATCCAGTTCTGTTGTAAGCCATATTGCTTGTCTATTGTCATTTGTCATGTGGGGAACCTTAAGGCTATCCAGTCCTGTGTCACTCTCATCATCATCAGATTTTTCCATCAACAGCATGTAGATTAGTGCTCCGACTGAAGCTGCAATTAGAATTTTTAGTTTTTTTTCCTCTTCCCTGTGCAGTCCATTTACTTTTGTCTGCAAACATGCTTTTTGTATTTGGTCTTGCTTTGTTGAATTTTCTGCAAATTTCACTCTTAAACCTGTGTAGGTCTGGTGTATGCGAGTTCCTGTCACAATGGTAACTCAATATGTTTAGCCAGGCAGATTCTGTTCAGATGCTGCAATTTCATTCATGCTCACTTTTATTCTTGACTGCAACCCAATTGTGTTTCTCAGTCCTGACGAAGGGTCTCGGCCTGAAACGTCAACTGCACCTCTTCCTAGAGATGCTGCCTGGCCTGCTGCGTTCACCAGCAACTTTGATGTGTGTTGCTTGAATTTCCAGCATCTGCAGAATTCCTGTTGTTTGTGTTTCTCAGTGTTGCTTTCATTGATACAGCAATTTCAACTGTTCTTTTAATGTGAGTGGTGCTTCAGTTTGGAGCTGTTTTTGCTTGCTTTCCCGTAAGGTTCCACGAACTAAACGATCTCTTAGTACCTTGTTCAAGCAAATCCTTGTTCAGACCAGATCTGGAATACTGTATGCAGTTTAGGTCTCTATCTGAAGAAGGTAATGTACTTTGTTTTAGAAATGGTTTAATGCTGGTTTACTATATTGATTCCTGGACAGAGAATGATCCAAAGAGAAGAAAACAAGCTTGACTGGCCAGATTTTATGCTGTTTATTGGACAAAAATTGCCCAAGTCTTCTTATGTTAGTATAATTTACACCAAATTAGAAGAAATGGATGATATCATTGAAATTATCAAGATATTGAAGAGGTTTACAGGGCAGATGTTGTGATAGATTGTCTCAGCCTGATGGGTTTACAAATTAGGATAAAAGTGATTGGTCTTTTAGAACTAAGATGAGGAGAAATTATCCACACTACAGCAAATAGGTACTCTGGCATTGCATACAAGAGGATGTTTTGCATTACATACTGAAAGACAGGAGCATGGAAAACGTATAGGTTTAGCCATTTTCTCATAAAATGGCAGAGCAGGTTTGAGAAGCTATATCATCTTTTTCTTCCATTTCTTCCAATCCATCTACTTGCTAATATTTTAAATGGACCAATAATATATTGCAAATTATCAACTTTTAAAAATTTTTTCCAATCTTAAGTAAATGCTTTATTGAAATTAAAGTATACACCAGTTCAAAAATTAAGTAGAAAAATATAAAATTAAGCTACAGACATGTGTAAAAAAAAATTAAATTTCAGAGTCCGGTTTGCACAAGTACCAAATCTTCATAGAAAACACAATTGAACTTCAAAGTGGTAATAAAGTCATTCCTGAACTGTACCTTGCTAATCACCTTCATACAATTGCACCTACCACCAAGAGAGCATTTTTTCATGCATAATACCAGACGTATATTATCTTTAAGGGAAGAGTTTATAGAAAATCTGAAGATAGCCATCATAATTTTTCATCCACTAGCTGTGTGTATCAAAGCATTGTTGGCATTTTACCCATAAATTTTGGGTCTATGAACAACAGAAGAATTTTGAAATTATCCTTACACCTTAAGTATTTTATGGATTGAGCTGACTCTAAAGAAGTATCAATGATTATAACATGTGAGCAAATGTGTGTGGACAAAGTGCTACCTGGCAATGAACGGCCACTTCTGTCAGTCCTTTAATCCCCAGAGAACAGGACCCTAATTAGATCCTGGAACATGCATAAGATTTGTATTTCACAAATTCCCACACAATATTCCTTTCCCTAACTTTCTAAAGCTGAATATTGTGCAGGACAGTATAGAATAAACACCAAACAAAAAAAGATGCTTTCCAATTCACAGTACTCATCAATTATGATGTGGCATGTTGCGGCTTGATATAAAAGAGTTATTGCTGTTTTCAAGCTACTGTGCTTTGCATTCTTTAAGCCCTACATGTCAGGAGTCTGTTGTACCAATGGTTGAATGATGTGGCTCAGTTTTCAACAGGAGGCAGCTGCTCCGCTGTGACGCTTAACTCTGAATCTTCTTGTGTACTCTCCAAGTTCTCAGAACTTTCATAGCATCCTGAGTCCCGTGGAATATCACACAGTGGAGCTGAGCTTGAGCATTGTTCATCAGTATTCTCTTCCTGTTCTTCTGTCTCGATTCCTGCTGTAAAGAACACACCAACCATATAAACCATAGTAACTTGGTAGCTAGTCTAAATTGTTGGCCAAGAGGCTAACATGATCCTTATGGTATGTAATTTCAACAATGCAAATGTATTCATTAAACAATCCTCTTCTGCACAACTTGTACTAAAGATTTCCCATATAACTGCCTTGTTAAAAAGTCTGCAGTACTTTATTGTTGTTCTATCTCATGTTTAAAGAGGTGTACATGAGGAAATCTGCAGATGCTGGAATTTCAAGCAACACACATAAAGGTTGCTGGTGAACGCAGCAGGCCAGGCAGCATCTCTAGGAAGAGGTACAGTCGACCTTTCGGGCCGAGACCCTTCCAAAAGAGGTATTCTTTCTCTTAGCTGTAGCCCACTACTGTCATCCTTGATCAAATTGCAGCAGTGTCAGATTTAAAACAATCTGATCTAATTAGCTCCATTAAGTGGCAGATACAAAATGAGCATAATATTTACCACTGATGTGTCAGTTGCAAATGCTTAGAATGTATCAACACCACACAGGTTAATACATAGGAAAAAAATGTGACGGCTTCCAAGAGTTTATACATGGCATTTTAAATATTGCCACTTGGTTTAAAATCTCACTGGGAAAAAATGTTTTACAACATTGTGAAAAGAACTCTGATTTTGAAGTGGAACATTAAAGTAAAAGATCCTTGTACTTTTGTAATCTAAAAATACACAAGTATTTGTACGTCCCTTTTTATCTGTAAATTAATGGCTGTTATTCTGGGCTAAGTGTGGGGGCTGGACTTAATTTGGCAGATCGTTCAAAGAGCCGGCATGAAGGCAAAGTTCTCTTGTATTGTGTGTTTCTATTTCCAAACGTGCCAGCATCGAGAAAGCATTGGGTAATGTACAATTTAATACTGGCTTTAACTTGGGATGAAACCTGTTCAGATCTTCTGGATAATGTTCCTTTCATGAAGACACTTATTTAATATGAACTTTGGAATCCAATGCCTACTTTAATGTAAAAGTAAGTATGCATCTATGCCAGATTCGACTTGAATTTAAACCTATTATAAATCAGTGGCTACTGATATTGTGTGCAAAGATGCTATGCCTGTGCCAGCTTGGCAAAGCATCGACTACTTTTGTTCCGGAGCTAATGAATTCTTGGCTTAAGCTTCACTTTAGGAGTTAAGTACACAATTCAAGCTAAGAATTCAATGCAGCACTAAAGAATTAAATTCTGCTACAACTATAAGATGTCAAAACCAGGTCCTGATGGACTAACTTCAGTGGATATAAGGCTACTATGGTTATATCAGGCAGCTTTGCAATGTTCTGGTCAAAATTCTTTTCTCAATGAAAGGAAGTGAAAACAGGCCATTCAGTTTCTTTACTGAATGCATGATCCTACTACTTGGATTTTCCTGATGCCATTAATTTAATGGATGTGAAATATATTAATCTAAAATTCATTTTCCTCCTGTGCTGTTGATCAATCTAAGATTGGAGAGTTATTGGAAAAAATACAGTATATTTATGAGTGTTCAGAAATGTCAATGTGTAAAAGCCAGCTGCATGATTATGGATCCTCCTTCATTTTTACTCCTATCGTTCACTCTCTCGATTGTTTCCATAACCATAAGACCAGAAGACAAAGAAGCAGAAGTCAGCCATTCGGCCCATCGAGTCTGCTCTGCCATTTTATCATGAGCTGATCCATTCTCCCATTTAGTCCCACTCCCCCGCCTTCTCACCATAACCTTTGATGCCCTGGCTACTCAGATACCTATCAATCTCTGCCTTAAATACACCCAATGACTTGGCCTCCACTGTTGCCCGTGGCAACAAATTCCATAGGTTCACCACCCTCTGGCTAAAAAAATTTCTTCGCATCTCTGTTCTGAATGGGCGCCCTTCAATCCTTAAGCCATGCCCTCTCGTACTAGACTCCCCCATCATGGGAAACAACTTTGCCAAATCCACTCTGTCCATGCCTTTCAACATTCGAAATGTTTCTATGAGGTCCCCCCTCATTCTTCTAAACTCCAAGGAATACAGTCCAAGAGTGGTCAAACGTTCCTCTTATGTTAACCCTCTCATTCCCAGAATCATCCTGGTGAATCTTCTCTGAACCCTCTCCAATGTCAGCACACTCTTTCTGAAATAAGGAGCCCAAAACTGCACACACTACTCCGTGAGGTCTTACCAGTGCCTTACAGAGCCTCAACATCACATCCCTGCTCCTATACTCTACTCCTCTAGAAATGAATGCCAACATTGCATTCGCCTTCTTCACCACCGACTCAACCTGGAGGTTAACCTTAAGGGTATCCTGTACGAGGACTCCCAAGTCCCGTTGCATCTCAGAAGTTTGAATTCTTTCCCCATCTAAATAATAGTCTGCCCATTTATTTCTTCTGCCAAAGTGCATAACCATACACTTTACAACATTGTATTTCATTTGCCACTTCTTTGCCCATTCTCCCAATCTTATCCAAGTCTCTCTGCAGACTACAGGAATTCTGCAGATGCTGGAAATTCAAGCAACACACATCAAAGGTGCTGGTGAACGCAGCAGGCCAGGCAGCTTCTCTAGGAAGAGGTACAGTCGATGTTTCAGGCCGAGACTGAAACGTTGACTGTACCTCTTCCTAGAGATGCTGCCTGGCCTGCTGCATTCACCAGCACCTTTGATGTGTGTTGCTCTCTGCAGACTCTCTGTTTCCTCAGCACTACTGGCCCCTCCACCTATCTTTGTATCATCAGCAAACTTAGCCACAAAACCATCTATTCCATAATCCAAGTCGTTGATGTACAACGTAAAAAGAAGCGGCCCCAACACTGACCCCTGTGGAACACCATTGGTAACCGGCAGCCAACCAGAATAGGATCCCTTTATTCCCACTCTCTGTTTCCTGCCAATCAGCCAATGCTCTATCCACGTATGTAACTTCCCTGTAATTCCATGGGCTCTTATCTTGTTTAGCAGCCTCATGTACAGCACCTTGTCAAAGGTCTTCTGAACATCCAAATACACAACATCCACTGCATCTCCCTTGTCTAGCCTACTTGTAATTTCCTCAAAAAATTGCAATAGGTTTGTCAGGCAGGATTTTCCTTTAAGGAAACCATGCTGAGTTCTACCTATATTGTCATATGCCTCCAGGTACTCCGTAACCTCATCCTTGACAATGGACTCCAACAACTTCCAACCACCGATATCAAGCTGACAGGTCTATAATTTCTTTTTTGCTTCCTTAACTCCTTCCTAAATAGCAGAGCGACATTTGCAATCTTCCAGCCCTCTGAAACCATGCCAGAATCTATTGACTTTTAAAAGATCATTGCTAATGCCTCCGTAATCTCCACAGCTACTTCCTTCCGAACACGAGGGTGCATTCCATCTGGTTCAGGAGATTTATCTACCCTTCCTGAGTACTTTCTCTGTCATAATTGTGACTGCGCACACTTCTCTTCCCTGCCACCCTTGAGTATCCAGTATACTTCTGATGTCTTCCTCAGTGAAGACTGATGCAAAATACTTGTTCAGTTCCTCCGCTATTTCTCCAGCATCATTTTCTATTGGTCCTATATCTACTGTCACCTGTCTTTTACTCTTTATATACTTGAAAAAGCTTTTAGTATCCTCTTTGATATTATTTGCTAGCTTCCTTTCATAGTTCATCTTTTCCCTCTTAATGACCTTCTTAGTTTCCTTTCGTAAGCTTTTAAAGACTTCCCAATCCTAACTTCTCACTAATTTTTGCTTCCTTGTATGCCCTCTCCTTTGCTTTAACTTTGGCTTTGACTTCTCTTGTCAGCCACGGTTGCATCCTTTTTCCATTTGAAAATTTCTTCTTTTTTGGAATATACCTGTCTTGCACTTTCCTCTCTTCTCACATAAACTCCAGCCACTGCTGCTCTGCCGTCCTTCCCAACAGTGTCCCTTTCCAGTCAGCTTTCGCCAGTTCCTCTCTCATGCCACTGTAATTTCCTTTACTGCACTGAAATACTGGCACATTGGATTTTGGCATCTCTTTTTCAAATTTCACAGTGAACTCAATCATGTTATGATCACTGCCTCCTAAGGGTTCCTTAACCTCAATCTCTCTAATCATCTCCGGTTCATTACACAATACCCAATCCAGTACAGCCAATCCCCTAGTGGGCTCAACAACAAGCTGTTCTAAAAAGCCATCTCATAGACATTCTACAAATTCTCTCTCGAGATCCAGTGCCAACCTGATTTTCCCAATCCACTTGCATGTTAAAATCCCCCACAATTATCATAACACTTCCCTTCTGACAAGCCTTTTCTATTTCCTGTTGTAACTTGTAGTCCACATCACTGCAGCTGTTAGGAGGCCTGTATATAACTGCCATCAGGGTCCTTTTACCCCTGCGATTTCTTAGCTCAACCCATAAAGATTCCGCACCTTCCGATCCTATGTCACCTCTTTCTAATGATTGAATATCATTTCTTACCAATAAAGCCACGCCACCCCCTCTGCCTACCTTCCTATCCTTCCGATACACCATGTATCCTTGGATGTTCAGCTCCCAGAGACATGCATCCTTTAGCCACGTCTCAGTGATGGCCATAATATCATACCTGCCAATCTGTAGCTGTACGACAAGATCATCCACCTTATTCCTTATGCTGCATGCATTTAAGTATAACACCTTAAGTCCAGTATTTGGTACTTTTTGCTTTGACTTCACTGCAACTTTATTGCACTGCAACTCATCCCAATGGCTGCAAATTTGCCCCATCACCTGCCTGTCCTTCCTGACATCTTTACTGCTCACTATCTTAGATTTATTTCTGTTTTCCCCCTCCTCTGCTCTACCACTCTGGTTCCCATTCCCCTGCCAAATTAGTTTAAACCCTCCCTAACAGGTCTATTAAACCCTCCCATCAGGATATTGGTCCCCTTCGGGTTCCGGTGTAACCTGTCCTTTTTGAAAAGGTCATACTTCCCCCAGAAGAGATCCCAATGATCCAAGAATCTGAAGCCCCGCCCCCTGCACCAGTCTCTCAGCCTCCTCCCTTCTCCTATCTATGTCATTGGTACCAACATGTACCAAGACAGCTGGCTGCTCACACCCTCTCCCTTCAGAATATTCTGGACCTGATCCGAGACATCCCGTACCCTGGCACCTGGGAGGCAACACACCATGCGGGTATCTCTATCAGGCTCACAGAATCTCCTGTCTGATCCCTTGACTATGGAATCCCCTATGACTACTGCATTCCTCTTCTCCCTCCTTCCCTCCTGCACAACAGCGCCAGGCTCAGTGCCAGAGACCCGGTCACCGTGGCCATCCCCTGTCAGGTCATCCCCCTCAACAGCATCCAAAACAAGATGTTTGTTGCTGAGGGGGGCAGCCACAGGGGTGTTCTCCACTCTCCGGGCATTTTCCTTCCCTCTCCTGACAGTCACCCAGTTTTCTGACCCCTGTAGCCTAGGGATGACTCCCTCCCTGTAGCTCCTGTCCATCACCTCTTCACTTTCCCTGACAAGCAGTAGGTCATCGAGCTGCAGCTCCAGATCCTTAACATGGTCTCTGAGGAGCTGCATCTCGGTGCACCTGGCACAGATGTGGCCATCAGGGAGGCTGGAGGTCTCCCAGGATTCCCACATCTGACACCCTGAACAAAGAACTAACCCTGCAGGCATGCTACCTAATTCTACAGGAGTGAAGCAAGGAAAAATCTTGCTTGGCCTGGACATTATTTGATAATCTGTCTGATGACTTGCATGAGTTGAATATATCTTAACGAGCAGGCTGTCTTCAAGTCATGAACTGTTCTGTTTTAACAGATGTCCATTGATCGATTTTGTCCACAAGTCAAAATATACATAAAATCACTCAATATGGTAACTATATATACAGCTCTGTATATATTGTAACAAATGGCATCAAAACAGACAAGAAAGAACAATTAATGAAATCGGAGGAAGGAATCCAATACCACCATTCACAGGAATTAATGTATGTATTCACTTTAGACTTAATATTATTTAAATATGGATGATTGTTCATCTGTAGGTGAGTCTACAAGTTGGACGTTAGTTATGGGATAGCCTGTAACCTGTTAAAATAAGTGTTTTGATTTTTCATCCAATAGGCAAAATGATTGATGAGTAAACCTTGCTTGGATTCACTGCCAAATATTTTGCCTTTGATAAGAAAGGCAAGTACTTGGTTAAAGATACCAGCCAGGCTTCAACTACCAATGTTATTTTCAAGAACATTTAATTTTTAAAAGAAAAACGTGCTTTTTATTAGCTAAGTCTCTTAATTTGTTTTTTTTACATTTTAAAATAATCCGTCTGAACCAAAACCCTCAATCTTTCTTTTGCCCAGGAAGAGTTGTTGGGAGTGGGGAGAAGCTCTATTTTCCGCAGATTTCCATTGTAGCAGCTAATAGAGCTTCCATGGGTTGGTGTTTTCACTGATTTGCTTTGGTTCTTGGTGTATTACTAGACAAAGAAATCAACCTACTGTCATAGTCCATGAGTAGTTCAGCAGCTGTGAGCAATTTGGCTCTCTGCTCAGGGTCCAGGATATTCAGTTCATTCAGGTGCGTTTCCTTCAGTTCTTTAAAGTCATCCAGAGTCTGGTAGCCATTTAACAGCAAAGTGGACGTAAGCTCTTGCTGTAGAGGGAAAAAAACACTTTTTAATAACGCTTAATGCTGTGGAGTGCATCAGCAATCCAGGCTTTTCAACCAAACATATCTCTGTTAAAAATGATTGGGCCTCAAATCACATGACCTGGAGAAATGAACCATTTTTTATTCAATATAACATGCTAGTAATTATATGTCAGAATAAAATGTCATTAAAAATCCTAGTGGTTTCAGGATAAGATACTTGCAGCAAAAAGCATCTTTTCATATTGTATTACACAAAATGCTTTGCCAGTGTAATGACTTTTATGCTAAAATAATTTGATGCAAAAGCTATACACAGTGACTGAAGGAGTAGTCTCTTTTTGTTTTGGTTTAGCAAGGGAAGCTGGTTCGCAGATAATCTGTGAACAAAATGACAGGGAAGGGGCCAGTGATGGCTAGGCGATTATGGGGAATGAACTGAGATGGTGCGTTGCAGAGTCAATGCAGATGGAGTTCCGATGCCTGTACAACAGGCCTGGGTGCGAGGATGGATCACTCTGGGTGCCAAGTAGAGGAGTCAGGGCCTGGGCAGAGGAGATTTGGTGCCCATACAACTGACCGGGATGCGAGGTTGGATCACTCTGGGCACCAAGCTGATTTGAAAAGTTTGAGAGCTGCTTTGGGCTGGGCAGCAAAATTTGGGCACAGAGTGAGTCTCTGGGTGGTGTGGTTTAGCCCTGGATC
Source organism: Mobula hypostoma (assembly GCF_963921235.1). NCBI lineage: Eukaryota > Metazoa > Chordata > Chondrichthyes > Myliobatiformes > Myliobatidae > Mobula > Mobula hypostoma. Next base: position 84,241,140 of record NC_086106.1, read on the forward strand.
CTCTTGCTGCACCGGGTCCTAGTGCAAGGTATAGTTCACTGTTTACACAATTTAAATGCCGGCACAGATCAGAGGTGAGAGCCAATTCCGCTTGCTCTCCACGATGTTCATTCCTCTCTCCCAGCGAGCTGTGAGAGAGAGCCTCTTGCTGTTCTGCTGTTTGGTCAATTTAAATGCCAGCCCAGACAGATTGAAAAGATAGGGTGTTGGGACCTGGGGTGAGAGCTGATTTTGCTCGTTCACTCCTCTCTGTATGGTGCTGAGGCTATGAAGACTGCCCCGGCTGCTGGGCTTTGTGCCCGCTAATATGATAATCTGGTAAGCGAGGCTTTGGGCCTACAGCGGGCTGCTCTGGGGTTTGGATCAGAGGAATCAATTTTGGTTGGGAATGTTGTTATTCGCTTCAATTGTTTGCATGATTTGTGTTTTTTTTCTCTTGTGCATCAGGTACAGTATTGGTATTTTATTTTTCTTATTTTTATTTTTTTTAAACGAGCTTATCTAAAGAAGAACACTTGTTGCATGTTGCTACTGAGCCATGGGAAGGAGTAGTAGGATAGATAACCAAAGGCTTGACCAAAGAATTAGACTGCCAGCAACACTTTAAGGGAGAAGTAGAGAGATTTTAGGATGATATTCCCTCGAGGCTGAAAACACAGCTGCATATACTTAGTAAAGCACAGGTGAAAGCCATTTGGCCCATCACACCAATACTAACTCTAGCAGAGCAATTCCTTCTTTATGTCATCGTCTAATATCTTTCCTGCTTTCCATGTTTGTGTGTAACAGTTTCATTTCTTGCTTGATTCCATCCTTGTATCCAGTTGTAGCCAAAACAATATCACCCACAATATCTCTTCCCATGTTCACACTTGCCTCTGGAATCTGCAAAGTTCTATCAATGATCCATTCCGATTTCTTATCTACAAGCTGTCCTGGGTGCCGTCTGAATACAAGTCAAGTTTCATAAGTTTGATGATGATAGGCCAATCATTATCATTTCTCTTAACAATCCACCATCTCTTGTTTATTACACTTGATGTGAGATAACCCATACCAGATCGATAGAAATTTCTTTCAATAAATAATGGGAAAACTCAGAGCTTTGAATGTGGTTTGATTTGCCGTATCTATTTATTGCATACCAGACAGAGGCCTGCAACACAAGTTGCATCTTCTCTGTTTAAGAACCACTGAATTGCAATTGATTTGGACTAAATGAGAATGCATTATGAATGCCAACAAATTAGAATCTTGACAGCCTTTTGTTTTGACACCCCCCTGAAGCTTATAGGAATGCTTTAAATTTAGAATCTCATTTAAAGTAACTTAATTTTTTTTCCACTCACAAATCTGGGAAAATTACCAAACCCTCCTTGAATTTGACAAGTATCTTATTCCACATTCCAGTTTGACACTAAAAGACGATGAGAAGATATGGACAACTTGCCCAATGATGCGTGTGAAGTCCTAAAATTTGCAATCCTACTCTCTGTCTCAATGATACAGAATGAATTTCTAGGTCACCATAAAAATTGAAAAAAAATAAATAACAGTGATTAATTCTAAATATTTATTTCTATGTATCACTTTGGCATTGATTTATAGATCCTAGCTACTGTTGAAAGCAAGATTTTTAGCTTGTCACTTAAATATCCTACTGAAGGAGAACAGTCATTGGTGACTGTCTGGTCAATGCAATATTAAATCTCTTGATTCCAGCAGTTTAGTCTGATATTATAGATTCCATAGAAATTTTCAAAGAAAGTAAGTTCTGCCAGCTTCCTAACCTGAATTCCTCTTTCATTTGATGCCACTAAATTCAGTATCAGTTCTGTCATTATTATTTGAGTAACTGTCCATGAATTTTCAGGAGAGCACCTGCTTCAGTCCCTCTCATATTGACCAACTCTTAAATTTTCAGCTGCAGCAATCTCTGCTAATTCCTTTTCCTTGTACTTCCTCGTATCCCTTTACATACTCAGTGGTTCTGCTCCAAGATCACAAGTTTGAAATATGAACTGTCTCCCTCTCCCCAGATGCTGTTTGGTGTGCAAAATATTTACAGTATTTCTTACTTCATTGTTTAAAAAATTGCATGTTAGAATACTTGTCCTCTTAAATGATGTAAGGTTTCGACTTGAAAAGCTATTTGTTGCAATTTGATTTGGAGAGGGAAAAATATGTCATTTCCGCCTGAAAATATTGAATCTGGGCTCTTTTTAAAAATGATTGACTATATAGAGAAAGGCTAATTTATGATCTTTTAGAACTTCTTCGAGTATTTTAATATGATATAATACTTGATTTACTTTGGGAATGAAAACTGCACATGCAAGAGAAGTACCCCACTCTCAACATGTTGAAAACAAGAAAACGAGTAAAAGGCTCCCATCATCTTTCCACAACTGTTTTTAGGATAGTACTTTGGAACAGAACGGAGTATAGAGTTCAGATCTAGCAATGAGTGTAGACATGAACTGGGTACTCTGTACGGAGCTATACACACCAGCAGTTCCAGGTTCCATTCCTTATCATGTAATTCAGAGCAATGGTTGGAATAACGTAACCAGCTTCAGTGTTACTCGGAATGGAAGTTTAATCAGTTTCCTTGAGCAGTCACAGCAAGGTATTTTCATGTCTACACCATGAACAGATGCATTTTCAACTATAACCACCACATTAAAGAACTGCAATGTGAATATTAATGGATCAGGTGTCATTGATTGCACTACCTACATACTCAACTGCCTTCTCACTTGGTAGTTGAATCTGTCACTGGGAGGCAATTGGAATAGTTGATGGTGGGGTCGTCTTGATCTCCAAAATCCCAGAGGTCACTAACCATCAGACCAGAGATCTAAGCTGCCTATTCCAACATTTATTGAAGCCTTGGGTTTCCTCCGTATTGAGTCATAAAAATAGAAATGTTTAGTGTTTCCAGACACACAAAGACATCTGCGTGATTGTTCAACAACCTTCTATATTGTTAACTCTTTCTTTTCTTTAATAGAATTATATGATTTTTAAAATTTTGTTTCACGTTTTCTGGAGAATACTTGATGCTGGGTAGTAACTTGTTTTAGCTCTGACAGGACAGGAACTGATAGGCACACTTGATGAATGAATGTTTGAAATTGCCTTGCATCAGTATGTGGACAGCCTGAGTGACAACCCCCATGTCCACTCATCACAGGCAGCTTCTTGCGTTACTGCTGACAACCCACCAGCATGCCGATAGGTGGATGAGTCTCAGGTGATTGTTTTTTTTTCCTTTCTTTGTATCAAATTGGACCTTGAAGTATCCAGAGGGAATATATTGAGGATGGTAGGCTTTTCAACAATCACTAGTAACGTACATATGTCTATCTGGTGGTCTTCTCAGGGCTATTTTCTGGTGTAGCTGATATGAGTGCCTGAGCCTTCTGACAGGTCAAGCTGAGTTTATCCATGCATACATCGTTACATCAATTGTGACTATTTCTAGGTCTGTATGGTGTGTGATCTGGAATAGAGCCTGCAGGCAGTGGTGTTCTCATGTGGTAGAAACTGAGAGTTTGGTAGTGCTGTCAGAATAGCCTGGGGAAGTAACTTGCTGTAAGTGCATTTTATCAATGGTTCACAGTGCAGTTATGCTTCACTGCTGAAACATGGAGAAAATGTTGCATCTTCTATTTATAATATAAAGTTCGAATGTATGACTTCTAATACATGGTTGTGTAGACTGCTGTCTAACTTCAATAAAGGATGTCCATTTCTAACTTCTATCCATAATACCAATGGACATCACAACTCTGAATAATTGATGAGGCAGGTCTAACTTTAAATGAACCGTACGATTTACCTTTCATCATTCTCATCTGAGTTTTAATCACAAGATTCAGAAAGCCTGTGTATTTGCTGTTAACGTTACAGAAAATGGAATGTGCATTTGCTGAACATTTCAGTTGCCACTTAAGGGCTGCCTTTTAACTTAGGCTACTAAAATTTTCCCTGGGCAGTACAGTTTTATAACGTTAAACCCGTGCATTCTCTGATATTAACAGTGTAACACATCTCACCTGTAGATTAATTCTGTCCAATAGCTCTTGCAGGTTCTTAGGCTTTGGCCTTTTGCTCTTGTTGAACAACCTTGATTTCCGAGGTTGTTCTTCTTCATTTGGTAGGATATCCACGTAAATAAATTTAAAGGATCCTACTTTGTTTTTCAACCTGCCAGTCCATGTCCCTACTGGAGGTTTCTCAATTATGTCTATAATATCTCCTTTCTGTTAGCAAATAGAAAATAAATTAGACAAATAGAATAAGGTTAGCCATCATACCTGTCTAAACTTTCAAGAGAGAATTAGTCCCATCACTTCCAATGATTGTTTATTTTCTGTGTTATAATCTATCTATTCAAATCTTCACACAAGAGAGTACTACTAAATTTCCAAATGAGCAGAGCTGTTCTGAGACTGTCAGACATAAAACTGTTGTGCAGTCTGGTCAGGGCAGGTACTTTCCATCCGTGCTCAGTCTTAGATATGTTTTCAAATAATCTAAACTATGGATCTTAAAGTAATTGGGACCAAATCTTGATGGACACAAACATAATTGAATAATGGGAGGCATATAAAATGAAGAAACCTTAGCAACAGAATATCACTAAGTACCTCATTATGAACTTGCACCGTATTGTTCACCTGCACTGCACTTTCTCTGCAGCTCTGAAAAATCCATCGTTATTGCTTGCCCTGTTCTGACTTCGTGCACTGTGCACTGTGCGAAGAGGTGCAACACATGCTTCTCACTGTATCTCGGAATGTGTGACAATAATAAATCAATTCCAATGTACTCTGCTTTGGGGGAAGAGCAGGGCCTTGAAGCTGTACTCAATGAATAACCAAAAGAAGGAAGATTAAAAATTAAGCCGAGAAAATGGCTGATGCCAATTTACTAATACTAGAATTTTTACGGAATACCTGGGGGACAGCTAATAAAGGAAAAAGAAAAACTCTGTGTGTGTGTGTGTGTGTAAGAGAGAGGTAAAAATGAATCAATTATTATATCATAATGTGAATATTTAATTGGAAAAGGGTTTTAAGAAGAGAAATGGGGCTAATCAAAGAAAATTTGAATATGTTGACAAAGAGCATAGCTGAGTCTTCGCCAAGGAAGAAGATAAAGCTGGAGACTCTGCAAAGGATGATACGATTTACATTCTGAGTGGACTAAAGGAGTCAGAAGAAAACTCAGTTACACTTAATTTGGATAAACTGGCCTAGGTGGGAGACATCCAATGTTACTGTGGTGAGTAAAGATCATAAGATATAGGAGCAGAATTGGACCATTTGGCCCATCGAGTCTGCTCTGCCTTTCAATCATGGCCGATCCTTTTTTTATCCCTCCTCAGCCCTACTCCCCACCCTTCTTCCTGCATCCTTTGATGCCATATCCAATCAAGAACCTATCAAGCTCTGTCCTTAATACACCCAATGACCTGGTCCCCACAGCTGTCTGTGGTAACAAATTCACCGCTGTTTGGTTAAAGAAATTTCTCCACATTTCTGTTTTAAATGGACACCCCTCTATCTTGAGGCTGTGCCCTCTTGTCCTAGACTCCCCCATCATGGGAAACATCCTTTCCACATTTACTCTGCAAGACCTTTCAACATTCAAAAGGTTTCAATGAGATCCCCCTTCATCCTTTTAAATTTCAGTGAGTACAGACCCAGAGCTATCTAATGTTCCTCATATGATAACCCTTTCATTTCTGGAATCATCCTTGTGAATCTTCTCTGAATCCTCTCTAATGCCAGCACATCTTTTCTTAGATGAGGAGCCCAAAAATGATCACAAGGTGAGGCCTCACTAGTGGCTTTATAAAGCCTCAGCATCACATCCCTGCTCTTGTATTCTAGACCTCTTGAAATAAATGCAAATGTGGCATTTGCTTTTCTCACCACTGACTCAATGGCAAGTTAACCTTTAGGGTGTTTTGTACAAGGAATCCCAAGACCCTTTGCACCTCAGATTTTTGGATTTTCTCCTCATTTAGAAAATAGTCTGCACATTTATTTCTTCTACCAAAGTGAATGACCATGCATTTTCCAACATCATATTTCATTTGCCACTCTTTTGCCCATTCTCCTAATCTGTCTAAGTCTGTCTGTGGTTTCCTGGTTCCTCAACACTACCTGCCCCTCCACCAATCTACAAACCTGGCAACAAAGCTATCTATTCCGTCATCTAAAACACTGACATACAGCATAAAAAGTAGTAGTCCTAATACTGATCCCTGCGAAACACCACTAGTCACTGGCAGCCAACCAGAAAAGGATCCTTTTATTCCCACTTGCTGCCTCCTACCAATCAGTCAATCCTCTAACCATGCCTGTATCATTCCTGTAAAAGTAGAGGCATTGGCCATAATATTTCGGGTGTCTGTAGATTGCGGATTTGTTCCTGTGAGTTGGACTATTGCAGTCACCATTGCAGAAAAAAAAAGGATTATGAATAATCTGAACAGCTGTGGATCACTCATTTCTTCCTCTTGGGGAGAAAGTTCTAGAAACAGTAATATGCATAGGTGTAGTCATTTGGACAAGTGTGGATTGAATTGACAAAACCAACATGCATTTTGTTAAAGACAAATTGCATCCAACTAACTGGATCATTTTGCTTTGACAGGATCGATGAGGGAAATATGTTTATGTACATTTTGATTGCCAAAGACGTTTGATATGAAGCAGCCTAATAAGCTGGTCATCATGGTTGAATGCCTTGGAATAAGAGGGGCCCAAAGAGCATAGAAGGAACATCTGTTAAGTACTAGGAAGCAATGGTAATTAAGGGTTGTTTATCCGACCATCAGGATAGTGCAGATGTTTGAATATACTCAAGCTTGACCAAATACATGCCAATGATTTGGATGTGACTACATAGGATGCAACTTCCAAATCTGTAGATGATATATAACTTAGAGGCATAGTAATCCGTGAGATACATAGTAATCGACAACAAGGTGTTGACATTTAATGCTGAGGAAGATAAAGTTTTGTATTTTGGCAGGATGAATGTAAAGGGATGATGCTGCCTAAAAGACACACTTCTAAACAAGGTATAAAAACAAGGACAACAGGAATTCTGCAGATGCTGAAAATTCAAGCAACATACATCAAAGTTGCTGGTGAACGCAGCAGGCCAAGCAGCATCTATAGGAAGAGGCGCAATCGACGTTTCAGGCCGAGACCCTTCGTCAGGACTAACTGAAGGAAGAGTGAGTAAGGGATTGAAACGTCGACTGCGCCTCTTCCTATAGATGCTGCTTGGCCTGCTGCGTTCACCAGCAACTTTGATGTATAAAAACAAGGAGATCATGATGCATATTTCATTGGAAGTTACAGCTCAGCTTGAGAAAGTACATGCAATAACTTGGGGCTTTTGACTAGAGGGATGGAGTACAACAGCACAGCAAACCATTATAAAATACTGGTTTGACTACAAATGGAACATTGCATCCAATTCTAGCTAGCACACTTTCAGAAAGATGAGTATTCTGGAAGGATACAGAAGGCATTTACTGAAACACTTCCAAGAATGAGAGACTTTAGCTATATAGTCTAGAAAAGTTGGGGTAGTTCTTCATGGAACTGAGAACATTGTGAGGGGACATGACAGAGGTCAAGACAGTTATTACAGATTAGATGGAGAGAAACTTGCATTGGAACTGCGATCAAAAATTGGGGACATGAAATAAAAGATCAGCAAAAAAGATCAAGTGGATATGAAACATGATTCAGATTTCTTTATCAAATGTACATCAAAACATACAGTGAAAGGGTATCATTTATCTTAACAACCAACACACACAAGAGTGTGCCGGGGTCAGCCCTCAAGAATGGCCACACAGTCCGGCACCAACAGAGCATGTCTACAATGCTCAGTAGAACAACACAGAACACAACAGGCAACAAAGCAACAACAGCAAAGCAATCCCTTTTCCTCCCACACTCACACCCATGCACGTATACAGTCTCCTAACCCAAGGACAGGCAGTCTTTGGCCTCTAGCTTCCAGCGAACACGTGGATTCACAGACACTAAGCCCCAACTTTCCAGGCGAACTCAGAGAGTTACAGACTCAGGCCATCAAGTCTCGACTGCTGGACTTCTAATCGACATTTGAGCTTTGATCTGGACTCCCAGTCAACCTTTGGGCTTTGATCTGGACTAACAATTGATCTTCAAGTTTTGATCTGGACTTCTGATTGACCTTTGGGTTTTGGTCTTCAGTGTTGATGGAGGACTTCAGATGATGATGATGATGATGAGGACCCGAACTCTCGGTCTTGAGCATCAGCCTTGCCGATAACAGGACCCCAAAAATTAGGCTTCAGACTCTAGTTTTACTCATGATGGAAGCTTACATTGGAGGCTTAGACTCTGGCCTGTCCTCCAATTCCCTCATGTTTTTGTCCCTAAACTTAACCTGAATCATGACACCGTCTCCCTCCCCAAAACCATCCCTACGAAGCTTTAAAAAAAAGAACTTAGCTTGAGCCATGAAAGAGTCTGCAGCTTGGTGCCATCTTGGCAACAGACAAGATGAGTAGTTAGGTCTTGATATTCATCTTGAGCCTAATAGCCTACTTCGGTATTTCTACTTATTCTGTGATTCAGTGATTAAATCAGGAACTCCAGACAAAATGTGGTACCCTTTGATAGTGTACAGGCCAATTTATCCCTGTAACCCATTCTAACAAGCAACCTCGAGATTTGTCTTCTTGCAGACCACCACAAAACAAAGAAACACCATAGAACCCATTTAAAGGAAACCCCCACACAACAAGACCATCAGATGTGTGAAAAAAACATTGTGCAAATGGCAAGAAGTGAACAAATAACACATAGTACATTAAACATCAAACTGTAGAGTCCCCAAAAGAGAGTCCACAGCTACGAGGCCCTGAGGCAAGTAAAGCCAATCCAGGAGGCGATGTCCGTAGCCAGAGCCACTGAGTTAGTCAGTTTGGCGCTGTTCAAATTGCACAAATAGTAAAGCGCATTCAGCACTAAGGCCATTAAATGTGAAACCACAGCCGAAAGTGAGTCTATAACCACGAGCGACAAGCCGCCAAGGAGATCGAACCTTGAGGCTTGGGGCCCAAGACTCCTGCACCTTCTGCTGTCAGCAGCAAGAGGGAGACCGGTCAAGCACAAACAGACGGCACTGAACACCTGTTCAATTTCCACTCTCGTTTTCGTCACTTTAATTGGCGCGGAGTAAAGGAGATGACCACAGGTTTGTATTCCACCATCAGGAATTGACTCAGTGCTCAGCCCCAGCGATGGCCAGGGTTGCACTCCAGACCAAGACCCCCAGAGATCGTAGAAGCTCCAGATCATGCAGTTGGCCCAAAAATACATCCTTAAAAGGGAAATTACAGGCTGCAATCTATCCCAGTTCGGAAGAGTAAGAAGTACTGTACATTAAGAAGATATCCAGTAATTTTGTACACTGCCTGCAAGATGTTGCCATTGGTCACTGGCGCCACCTTGCCAGAACCTTGCTGGTCTCAGTGGAGCTTGCTGTTAATCTGCCAGAACTGCTGGAGCTACGGTGAGAATCTATTGGAAAGATTGCACAGTTTGTATCTGAGACTGTGAAGCAAGTAATATATGTAACATTAATACTCAATGTTGAAGAACACATTTAGCTATTTATAACCTTAATTCTGCAAAATGGGAACTTCTCAGTTTATTTTTAGCTTTAACTCAGTTTTGCTCAGTACTATTTTTGTTAAAAATGGTATGAAGTCAAGCAGTTACTGAACAACTTCTTCATATGCATAGAGCCTTTTGATCATCTATACCAACCATGGACACGGGTATTCTCCTGCAGTATGATTTTTGTGAATAATGTATTCCTGAATATCAAACTATATCTACAAACTAATGTCTTACCTTGAGTTTCAAAGATTCAAAATCATATGGGCTTGGAGTGAAATCTGTGTGGACCCTGGCACGGCCACAGAACGGTCCAAAGTATGGAGGTGGAACGTTATCTAATTGGACACTGTCTCTACTGCTGGCTTCAGAATCCGGGGTAAATGGATCTCCACCTGGTTGAGAAATATACACTTGAATACAGTTTCAATACCTGTGGTATTAATATTTTTTATTTAAAGGAACTCTCTCAAACATTAACTGTTTTGGTGAATGTTGCATCATTTAATGTTTTCTGGTGTCACTTTTCTGTCCTTAGTTGAATCCTTCATGTGTTATTTTACTGCGAGATCAAAAGATTAGATAGTGCTGGGAAATAATGTCAAACTATGAAGACTGGACATTAACACCTTGACACTTCCTTTTTTCTCTTCCTGGGTCATGACCAGTGGTCCATCACTTTTCAGACATGCATTGCCCCAGGAAATCTACTCTCTTTGGTATCCAACCTCATCCCGTACTCTTAATCCCAAACTGTCTGCTCCGACCTCCTTCACAAATTATGTAAAGCAGCTGGTGAAATTGCATTTCAGCCCATTTTATGTCTTTTCCATCCATACCTTTTATCTCACCTTGTCCAAAGGCTCTCAATCAACTTGCATAATTGTTCTGAAATACTCTGCCACTATAACAGTTTAGAGTCACAGGGAGACAACCACAGCATTGGAAACAGGAAGGATAAATGAAGATGGCAAATTGTAATCATAGTTTGATCTTTTGGTGTTCTTATTAGCGTAATTATTCGACAGCTTCGATTTTCAATTTATCATTGGAAACAATAAAGATTATTAAATACAGTGGATTCCCAATAATTGGGCCTTTGGTTAATTAAGGTAGCCGCTTATTTGGGACAACTCTTAAGAAACAAAAACTAATCAAGAAAATACCTGGGATTCCTTTAGTTTATTTGGGACACTATGGTGCTTAATTGGGACAGGAGACTGTTGCCGAGCAGTTTCTAACTTGCGTCAGTCATGCGCATATGTGGCCATTAGATGCTACACTGTGCTTAAAGTGAACAAATTTTAAATAGAGTCAGCTTGTGTTCAAAAGCAATGATTTTTGTCACTGTTAGTTGGTGAGAAATAAGCAGCAAGACTATTCAGAACTGTTTTGCACACTGCAGTTTCAAGCATTGAGGCTTGGTGATGCCAGAAATGGCTGGGGGTGAAAATGAAATGATTTCATAACTTCAACAAATTAGGAACAATGAAGAATTTGAAGATATCAACAATCATCTTGCATGTTACAATGAAAATGAAGATTTGGAGGATGCAATCGGTGAAAGCATTGCATGAAGGCAGTTCATGAATTCCATTTGGTGTCTGCACTGATTTTGTTCATTTACAGTCAATCAAAAGAACATGGCTAAGTTCACTGGATGAATTAACAGGAATTCTGCAGATGCTGGAAATTCAAGCAACACACATCAAAGTTGCTGGTGAATGCAGCAGGCCAGGCAGCACCTTTAGGAAGAGGTACAGTCGACGTTTCAGGCCGAGACCCTTTTTCAGGACTAACTGAAGGAAGAGTTAGTAAGAGATTTGAAAGTGGGAGGGGGAGGGGGAGATCCAAAATGATAGGAGAAGACAGGAGGGGGAGGGATGGAGCCAAGAGCTGGACAGGTTTTAGGCAAAAGGGATATGAGAGGATCATGGGACAGGAGGTCCGGGAAGAAAGATGGGGGGGGGGAACCCAGAGGATGGGCAAGGGTTATAGTCAGAGGGACAGAGGGAGAAAAAGGAGAGTGAGAGAAAGAATGTGTGTATAAAAATAAATAACAGATGGGGTACAAGGGGGAGGTGGGGCATTAGCGGAATTTAGAGAAGTCGATGTTCATGCCATCAGGTTGGAGGCTACCCAGACGGAATATAAGGTGTTGTTCCTCCAACCTGAGTGTGGCTTCATCTTTACAGTAGAGGAGGCCGTGGATAGACATGTCAGAATGGGAATGGGATGTGGAATTAAAATGTGTTGCCACTGGGAGATCTTGCTTTCTCTGGCGGACAGAGCTTAGGTGTTCTGCAAAGCAGTCTCCCAGTCCGCGTCGGGTCTCGCCAATATATAAAAGGCCACATCGGGAGCACCGGATGTAGTATATCATCCCAGCCGACTCACAGGTGAAGTGTCGCCTCACCTGGAAGGAATGTTTGGGGCCCTGAATGGTGGTGAGGGAGGAAGTGTAAGGGCATGTGTAGCACTTGTTCCGCTTACAAGGATAAGTGCCAGGAGGGAGATCAGTGGGGAGGGATGGGGGGGACGAATGGACAAAGAAGTCGCGTAGGGAGCGATCCCTGCGGAAAGCAGAGGGGGGGGAGGGAAGTATGTGCTTAGTGGTGGGATCCCGTTGGAGGTGGCGGAAGTTACGGAGAATAATATGTTGGACCCGGAGGCTGGTGGGGTGGTAGGTGAGGACCAGGGGAACCCTATTCCTAGTGGGGTGGCGGGAGGATGGAGTGAGAGCAGATGTGCGTGAAATGGGGGAGATGCGTTTGAGAGCAGAGTTGATAGTGGAAGAAGGGAAGCCCCTTTCTTTAAAAAAGGAGGACATCTCCCTCGTCCTAGAATGAAAAACCTCATCCTGAGAGCAGATGTGGCAGAGACGGAGGAATTGCGAGAAGGGAATGGCGTTTTTGCAAGAGACAGGGTGAGAAGAGGAATAGTCCAGATAGCTGTGAGAGTCAGTCGGCTTATAGTAGACATCAGTGGACAAGCTGTCTCCAGAGATAGAGACAGAAAGATCTAGAAAGGGGAGGGAGGTGTCGGAAATGGACCAGGTAAACTTGAGGGCAGGGTGAAAGTTGGAGGCAAAGTTAATAAAGTCAACGAGCTCAGCATGCGTGCAGGAAGCAGCGCCAATGCAGTCGTCGATGTAGCGAAGGAAAAGTGGGGGACAGATACCAGAATAGGCACGGAACATAGATTGTTCCACAAAGCCAACAAAAAGGCAGGCATAGCTAGGACCCATACGGGTGCCCATAGCTACACCTTTAGTTTGGAGGAAGTGGGAGGAGCCAAAGGAGAAATTATTAAGAGTAAGGACTAATTCCGCTAGACGGAGCAGAGAGGTGGTAGAGGGGAACTGATTAGGTCTCCAACTTGATGGCATGAACATGGACTTCTCTAACTTCCGCTAATATCCCACCTCCGCCTCGTACCCCATCCGTTATTTATTTTTATACACACATTCTTTCTCTCACTCTCCTTTTTCTCCCTCTGTCCCTCTGAATATACCCCTTGCCCATCCTCTGGGTTCCCCCCACCCTTGTCTTTCTTCCCAGACCTCCTGTCCCATGTTCCTCTCGTATCCCCTTTGCCAATCACCTGTCTAGCTCTTGGCTCCATTCCTCCCCCTCCTGTCTTCTCCTATCATTTTGGATCTTCCCCCTCCCCCTCCCACTTTTAAATCTCTTACTAACTCTTCCTTCAGTTAGTCCTGATGAAGGGTCTCAGCCTGAAACGTCGACTGTACCTCTTCCTAGAGATGCAGCCTGGCCTGCTGCGTTCACCAGCAACTTTGATGTGTGTCACTGGATGAATTCCTCTGTTGATAACTGTTAGGAACTAATAGAGTTTTATGGTACTGCAGTAGTACTAGTAGTGTTCTAATTTGTTCTATATTTCAGTTAAGTACCTAATTTGTTACTCAGTTAAACAGTGTTTTGACTTTTTTAAAATAACTTTTTAACTTTTTGTGAAACTTTGGCCAATTGGAGCAGCTGCTTAATTGAGTCAAATATACTGGTTACTTTGTGTTCCAGTTAACCAAATCCACTGTACTTAGAATGCAAACTACAACAATACTTCATTTTAGAAACACTTTGGAATGATTCCCATGTTCATTACTAAACACAAACAAAAGTTATTTTTGCACATTCCTGTGGCTCACAGTTTGTGTTCTATGATTACTGTGGTACTCACTGTTTGAAGCCTGTCTACTGAGTGGACTGTTGACATACTCTTCTGATTCACTGGCTGAGTATGATGCCCTGTCCCCTAGTCTGAGATACATGAGATCATCAGGTGTCATTGGAGACATGGGACTTTCTTCTGCACTTTCAATCTGAAGAAAGAAGTTGTCAATAAGTTAATGAGTCACAACTTATATTTGACTGCCAGTTTAATAGCCAATCCTGATATATGATGTTACCATTAATAACAGGTCATTGTCACTTACATCTTTTCTAAAATTTCCTTGCACAGTCTTCAGCCTTCTATTTCTTGCACAGCCCAGTTCTACCTGTCCCAAAAGTTCTGCTGGTTGGATTGTCCCGAGAGAACCATTGCTTCCACCTCTCTTGCTCTTCAGAATATCTTCCTATCTTAGCTCTATTCTTTCCCTTGAGCAGCCTTTCCTATCAATCTCTCCTTTGGCTGGCTGCATTTGTTATGTTGTAAAAATTCCCTTCACTCACTTTCTCCAGGTCAGGAGTATAGATATGGGACCACAAGTGGGGCCAAATATGCCCATCTCTTCATGGGATACAGTAAGTCCAGTCTTATTCAGGGTGCTTCTCTCTATTCATTTTCCCTGACTGTGACCCCATTTGCTGCCAATTTGCACCTTGGTCCTGTTCATATGGTCAATATCTGACTCTTCCTTTCTCTGACCTGGCACATCTATCTCCAGCTCAGGGATTAAGTTAATTACTAACATCCATCATAAATCCAATGATTCCCACAACTATTTTGACTTTGCCTCCTTTGTCCCTGCTTCCTGAACGTGGTGCAGCTGGTGTGTCTGCTGTCTCATTGCCCCAATGACCTGATTCATTCCTCATTCCTTATCATTCTGTAATGCTCAGTCTGATGCATGTGACTATGTACCAGCCAGGAAAGCCCCCCCTTCCCGCCACCACCCCCCATGCCAGAGGAATAGGCTCTTTGTCTGGCCACAGCTGATGTGAGGAAGACGCTAGCCAGGGTCAATCAATGTCATGCAATAGGGCCTGATAACGTACTCGGTCAGGTGCAGAAGGTCTGTGTAACCCTGTTAACAGAGGTTCTAACAGATATCTGCAACATCTCTCTGGAACACTGTCCCCTCAGGCTTCAAGCAGCCACCATCACCCAAGAACCAAAGAGTGTAACCTGCTGAATGACTGCCCTCAGTAATGAAATGCTTTGAGTGGTTGGTTATGGATCTCATTAAATCCCATCTTCCTGCTACATTGGACCTTTTCCAGTTTGCTTATCACTCAGAATGGTCCACTGATGATGTCATAGCCTCTGCCCTCTTCCCCATCCTGTTCCACCTGGAAAATGGTGCCTCATATCCCAGGATGCTGCTTATTGACCAGCTCGGCATTTAGTACGTCTATCCCTCAGAAGCTGGATAGCGAACTGTCCTCATCACCTCTCTCTGTAACTGGATCATATGGACTTGAAATGAAATCTGTATGGATCCTGGACTTCTTGCCAGAAGGGCCACATCAGTCCATGGTGGCAGGAACATCTCTAGCTCCATCACGCTGAGCACCAGCACTTCCCAGGGCTACATGCTCAGTCTGCTGATGTTCATGTTTCTGATGTCTGAATGCACTGCTTGATCTGGATCAAAATGAATCATCAAGTTTGCTAATGACACAACAGTGGCTGGCTACAGCAACGATGATGAGATAGCATACAGTGAGGGGGTAGAGAGACTGCTAGAATGGTGCGACCACAACACCATGAGTCTAAAAAGATGATTGTGAACTTTAGAAAGGTGCAGGCTCCATTTCTGAGGAGATAGAGGTGAGCAAGTCTCCCCCCACCCCCATTTTAACCAATTTTTACAGGAGAACCTTTGAGAGTGCCCTGACCAGCTGCATCACCACCTGGCACAGGAATTGCAAGGCATCAAACTGCAAATCCCTACAAAGCAATGAGAGGACTGCTGAGAGGATAATCAGGGTCTTTATTTCACCCATCAGAGACATTTTTCAGGAGCGCTGTGTATGTACAGCCTTCAGCATTGTCAATGATACCTCCCATCTATCCAACAATCTCCTTGGCCCCTACCATCAAGCAGGAAGTAAAACAGCATTAGGAAAAGAACTGTTAGGATAGCGAACTGCATCTTCCTCTGGACCATGAGACTATTGAAGCTTCCACCATCCAGGTCTCATCATGTCTGAAATGACAGTGGTGTTATATTGTTTACCTTTTAATTTGTATCGTATGTGCACCTGATATTTTGTTAATTTATTTGTGGTAGATAACTTTGTGTTATGTGTGTAAGTTATATGTACTGTGTTGTGCACCTTGGTCTGGAGGAACATTGTTTCGTTTGGCAGTATATGTGAATGGTTGAATGACAATAAACTGAACTTGAATTCTGTTACTGTCTATGTGAAATTGGGTTTTCTCCACATGCTGCAATCTCCTCCCAAGTCACAAAAACACGTAGGGCAGAATTTTATTTGGACACTCTATACTATCTCTAGTGTGCAGGTGAGTGATAGGTTCTGGGGGAATTGATAGTAATGTGGAGAGAATAGAATAGGATTAGAGTTAATAAGACCATAAGGTAATAAGACATAGGCCCATTGTGTCCGTTCCACCAATCGATCATGACTGATTTACTTTCCCTTTCAACCCCATTCTCCTGCCTTCTCCCCATAACCTTTGATGCTTTTACTAATCATGAACCTATCAACTTTAAATATACCCAATGACCTGTCTTCTACAGCTGTCTGAGGCAATGAATTCTACAGATTCACCACCTTCTGGCTAAATGAATTCCTCATTGTCTCCGTTACAAAGGGACATCCTTCTATTCTGTGAATGTGCCCTCTGGTCCTAGATTCTCCCTTGAATTCAATCATCCTTTCCATACCCACCTGAGATGGGTCTTTCAATATTCAAAAGGTTTCAGTGAGATCCACCATCTACCCTCCCCCTGCCATTCCCCCATTCTTCTAAACTCCAGTGAGTAAAGGCCCAGAGCCATCGAACACCTATACGTAATGAGCAACTGATAGTTAGCATGAACCTGGTCGGCTGCTGGGCCTGCTTCTACTCTATATATCTAAGCCTTTGACTTCATTCTATTCACCTCGTTTCCATGTCTTCATCATATCTGCTCTGATGATAGGAAATTCCACACTAGATGTCTTCCTTTCCACATAAGATATTTTCCCCTCTCCTAGCCCACCCCACTAAATAGAGAATATACTGCTAGCCACATTTTAAGAAGGAACAAGAAAGAAAGTAACCTGTTAATCTCTTTTGAGACATTTCCCCAACTAATTTCTACCATGGAGATGGACTCATAATTCCCCATGTTGCCTTCACAACAATTAACTACATTCAAGACTCTCTTCCCAGAGTGAATGTTTTGAAATTCTGATGGCTAATATCTTTATTATTTTTACCCTTATTTAAAAAAATAAATTGATAGACAACCTCTTTTCAACTGGAATCCCCAGGAATTTTATTAAATGTCTGATCTTTTTATTTGACTTTATTTTAAAACATGAACTATTGTCTTCTTTGCTGATCAACTCAAGCCAGTGTGCATTTAGAAATCTTTTCCTTCCCAGAGGTTCCAGAAATATTTTTCATTTAATGCTAATTCACAGTGTAAACACTGTAAGGTGGTGTTGTGGTGACAAAATGGAATTAAGAAAGAGATTTTACCTTCTCTTCTGCTAAAGCTTTCACCATCATTCTGCCAGTCTTCCTGTTCATAGTACGTGAAATAACCGCTCGCCATTTCTTTCCTAGTTTGCTTCCAGCTTTGGTGGCCTCTTCTGTGCTAGCTCCGATAGTGTCAGCCACCTCTGTCTGAAAATAAAATGTCAGGTTGAATTTCTATTCTGAGTGTAACAGGCAAATACATAACACTGACACACTTTATTTAATAATTCTACCAAGGTGTGAAATTGTTTATTTATTTATAAATTAGTTATCACCTTTTCTAAGATATTGGACAATGTTTTTCATGGGATGGTTTAGCCTTGTGACTTGTGTTGAAAGAGTGCTGGTAAACCTCAGCAAATCCCTATAAACACCAGCATGATAATGATTTGAGTGTCGGTCACAGGGAACTTGAGGGATAAATGTTGTCCAGATTACTTGGGAGAAAATAAAATCACCTGTTCCTCTTTGGCATATTAGGTGAAACTCAGTGAACACCTAGAAAAGACATATCAAGTACATGGAGGCATTCCCAGGGTATCATTAAAATAACTGGGGCTGCCACCTTTCTCTCTTTTGCCACTCAGAAAACCTACTTTACCTGACTTCCAGATAGGTGACATTACACCTTCAATCATTGTCCCCAGTTGCAATTAGCCTGAAGGATATTATTGATGAGTGGTGATTAAAACATCCCTGGCCTTCCAAAATGGCTTTCCAGCCTGTTTTAAATTGCCTACTGGATCATTTGGTTAGTCAGTAATTTCCCTTAAATACTGTTTACTTAATCCAATTGATTCAATGAAACATGTAAAATATGCAAACTCAGCTAATAGATTGCCAACCTGATTACATCCCATTTCATGATCTTTGTGGTTGGTTGGTGTGAGGGTAAGACCGACTGAAAATATTGTAATAATAGCAAGACTATAAGGTGACATAAAAGAAATAGTATAATTCTTAGTAAGAACCTCTTTTCTATTTTAATATAATTTTCTCATTTATGCTGCAACAGAGTTACTTATCAGACTTACATTTTCATTTATGCTGAGCTGCTCATTAACCAAAGGTGAAGATGGAGGCTTTGAGCGATCAAAGTGCTTGAAACTGCTTGACCTTTGTAGGGAGAGCTAACAGGAGAAATTATAAATATTATTGTCATTTTATATTAATTGAATAAACATGTAATACAAGAATGAAAGAATGTTCATATTGATTTGAATATATAAGTACAATGCCTCTGTATTGACTTTCCTGACTTCAGTAGTTTTGAGTTGTCATCGACATGATTGTTAGCAATACTAATTCCATGATCTTCCTTTGTCAAGCATAAAATAAAAAAAATGAAATATATATTTACATAATATATATAAAGTAAATATTTATACATATACTAAACTAATGGCTAAACAAAGCAATTTTACTGCCTTCAATACTTTGAATTGCTGTCTATATTATCGTTAGCAATACTAATTCCATGATTGTGCCCTTTTTGAGCATAAAATAAATAATTAAAATAAATACTTTAAGTGCCTCAATCCAACAGTTCAAATCATGGGTCTTAAAAAAAAACTATGACATACTAAAATTTATTACAAATCTCTCTCTATATTTCAGTGGAGGGATTGACCAAATCATATATTAAAAATGTTAAAATTGCTATTAAAATAGAAAATATGTGAACACTTTAAACTCTCACATGCCATTATGAATCGCAGGGGCCATATTGTTTTGTTTTTTTTTTATTTTGTAAAAATCATGCAAGTAGGTCATGCAAATACAGATTGAGCCTCAATAATCCTCACGCATATAGAATTCAAAATTTTTGTCACTCTTTGAATGAAAAGTATACTCCTCATTTCAATCTTAAATAGCCTATGCATCATTATAAGACTGGGATCTATTTCTAGATTTCTCAGCCAGGTGAAATATCTTCCCTGCATTAACCCTGATGAGTCCTCTTAAAATTTTGTAAGTTTCTTCTGTACTCTAAAGAATAGAGGCCCAGCCTCCTCAGTCTCTCCTCCTGTTGTCAGATCTACTACCACAAGTATTCTTAGGTTTATAATCCCTTCATTGTTTTATCCCTCCTTATGTTTAAAACCTCTCCATCCTTATGATTACCTTGGAAATTTGTGCTTTTCCAATTCTGAACTACTCTTCTTACATCATCATCTAGGAATTGATCTATCTCTGACTCTCCTATTCACCCTCTTCTTTAAGCCATTTCCTGAACCCCACTTCTTAGAACAAGCTGCAATGGTCACTTTTGACATTCCCCTCTTTGTCTCAGTAAGGAATTTTGTCTGGTTACACTTCAGTGTGCAACTTGGGATTTTTTTAATTTAAGGAGAAAAATCACTTCTGGTTGTGTATCATAGATACAAGAACACAAAGGAAATAGGAATGGGAACAAAAGTAGAAAAGGTCGGAAACACTTAGCAGGTCAGTCATCATCTGTGGGGAAAAGAAATAAACGTCAACATTTCCTTAGAAGTGAAACTCAAACAACAGGAGCTTGTGGGGAGGAGGCTGTCACTGACAAGGTAATACCAGGGTGACCATGGGGATCAGCTGTAAACAAAATTAAAGGGTAAGGACATCAGCAAACAAACCTAGATAAAATAAAGTTGGACTTGTGAAAGGCAGAGCACAAGGACAAACCCAGTAGGAGAGGGGGTAAAAAACAAGCTGAGCTAATATACAGAGGGATGACTGATACAGACCAAGAAATTATGTTACCTGAGTTTTAGAATTCAGTACTGAGTCAAAAGACTTAACTCCTCTTTCACATCAGTTCCCCATATTCCTCACTTCCCTAATCTTTAAAAGTTTATCCACTTCCTCTTTAAATACCTCCAATGACCTGACCTGTACATAGATTCATCATCCTCTGGTGAAGTGCACAGGAACATAGTCATGAAATGGTATATTTACAGATCGATCATGAGGAAATGTTATTGCCCTAGTCAGGGGAAATCCAGTTATTTATTATTGAGCTACAACACAGAATAGGCCCTTCTGGCCCTTCGAGCCACGCCGCCCAGTAATCCCCCAGTTTAATCCCAACCTAATTACGGAACAATTTACAACTGGTACGGCTTTGGATTGTGGGAGGAAAACCAGGCATTTATGGGGAGAACATGCAAACTCCTTATAGGCAGCGGCGGGAATTGAACCTGAGTCGCCTGTACTGTAAAGCGTTGCGCTAACCTCTACACTACTGTGCTGCACCTTTTATGCAGGTTGTTGTGATACCTATTTCACTTCAATAACCAGACCTCTCACAAATCATTGTTTGGGTGGCAACGGGGATTGGAACCCCTGCTCGAAACCTTTCTGTCCATGAGCCTGTCTAAATGTACTTTAAAGGTTGTAATTGCGCCTGCCTCTGCAGCTTTTTCTGCCAGTTTGTTTCATATTCCCACTATTCTCTGTGTAAAATTATTGCCTCTCACATCGCTAATAAATCTGCCCCCTTCAGAATCCGAATCCAGTTTAATATCACTGGCATATGTTGTGAAATTTGTCGTCTTGTGGCAGCAGTACATTGCAATAAGTAATAATAAAAAAACTATAAATTACAACAAGAAGTATAGATAACAAATTAAATGAAATAGGTAGTGCAAAAGGAGAGGAAAAAGTAGTGAGGTAGTGTTCATGGATTCATTGTCCATTCAGATACCTGATGCGGAGGGGAAGAAGCTGTTCCTGAAATGTTGAGTGCGTGTCTTCAGGGTCCTGTGCCTCCTCTTTGATAGTAGCATGAGAAGAGAGCATATCCTGGATGATGGAGGTCTTTAATGCTGGATTTCAACTTTTTACGGCATAGCCTTCTGAAAGTGTCCTCAGTGCTGGGGGAGGTTGGTGCCCATGATGGAAGTGGCTGAATTCACAACTTTCTGCAGCTCTTGCTGATCCTGTGCAATGGCCCCTCCATAGCAGACAGTGATGCAACCTGTTAGAATGCTCTCCACAGTGCATCTGTACAAATGTGTGAGTATCTTTGGTGACAAATCAAGTTTTCCCAAACTTCCAATGGAATATAACAGCTGTCGTGCCTTCTTCAGAATTACATCAATATGTTGGGCCAAGGATAAATCTTCAGAGATGTTGACGTCCAAGAACATGAAACTGTTCACCCTGTCCAGTGCTGATCCCTCATTGAAAGACTGTTGTGTGTTCCCTTGACCTCCCCTTCTGAAGTTCACCATCAAATCCTTGATCTTACCAATGCTGAGTGCAAGGTTGTTGTTGTGACACCACTCAACCGGCTACCTCGCTGTTATATGCCTCCTCGTCACCATCTGAAATTCTGCCAATGGTAGTTGGCAAATTTTTAGATGGTATTTGAGCTGTGACGCAGTTTTGGTGTAGAGAGTATAGAATAGTGGGCTAATCACACATCCCTTCGGTGCGCCAGTGTTGATTATCAGTGAGGAGATGTTATTTCCAATCCGCACAGGCTGTGGTCACCCAGTGAAGAGATCCGGTTGCAGAGGGAGGCATAGGGGCCCAGGCTTTGCAGCTTGTTTATTTAGAACTGAGAACATCCTTGTGTTGAATGCTGAGCTGTAATCAATAAACAGCAGCCTGCGGTAGGTATTACCATTGTCCTGGTGATCCAAGGCTGAGTGGAGAGCCAGTGAGATTGCATTTGCTACAGTCCTATTGTGGCGATAGGCAAGCCATGACCAATCTCTCAAAGCACTTCATCACAGTAAATGTGAGTGTCACTGGCTTATAGTTGTTGGGGCAACTCACATTGCTCTTCTTGGACGCTGGTATGATTGTTGCCTGTTTGAAGCAGGTCTGACTGTAGCAGTGAGGCATTGCAGATGTCCTTAAACACTCCCTCAGCTGGTTGACACAGGTTTTCAGAGCCCTACCAGGTACACTATCAGAGCTTGAAACCATGTAAGGGTTCACCCTCTTGAAAGATGTTCTGACTTGGGGCTCCGAGACAAAGATCGCAGGGTCACTAGATTACCCCAGGGATTTACCCAGATGTAGTTTTTTTCTCCCTTTCAAAGTGCGCATAAAAGGCCCTGAGCTCATCTGGGAGTGAAGCATCACGGCCATTCATGACGTTGGATTTTGCTTTGTTGGAAATAATGGCCTGTAAACCCAGCCAGGGTTGATGTGCATCTGATTCCATCTCCAACCTCAATTGGAATAGATTTTTGCTTTTAAAATAGCCTTCCATAGGTGATACCTGGTTTCTCGTATAGTTATGGATCACTGGCCTTGACTGGCACAGATCCAAGCCCTCGGCAGACTACGAATCTCCCGGCTCATCCACGGCTTATGGTTTGGGTATGTCTGGTATGTTCTCAAAGGCACAGCTACACAGGTCTTGATGAAGTTGATGACAACTATGGCATATTCATTCAGATTTGAAGATGAATATTGTCTAGGCCAGTGACTCAAAGCAGTCCTCTAAACATTCATCCACCTCCCTTGATGATGCATTGTTCATCTTTACCACTGGTGCTGCAGTCTGCAGTTTCTGCCCACACAATGCCTATACCCCTTTCACCTTAAACCTATGCCCTCTGGTTTCAGACTTCCCTAACTGGGTAAATTACTGTGACCATTCACATTATCTATCCCCTAAATACTTCCTGTCCTAAAGATTAGTACTTGAACTGTGTGTTAATGAAAGATTTGGATATATAGCAATTTCCCTTGAGTTCCATCTTGCATCTTATCATGTTCAAATTCTGTTTTAAAATATTCAAAAATGATTCTAGCTTTTCTTCACTTTTTCATTTTACCAGCATTCTACCCATTACACGGCTTTCGCTGGGACCCAGCTCCCCTTGTCTCAGTATCTCTGAGTTGTCCTGTTCAAATGGACATTCTTCACATATGGGATTGAGCAATTGTTGTCAGTGCTTCTTCATTTGTATGTGAGCATGATCCTGTTTACACTAAGTATCCCTACCTGGTACTTTCCGACAGGAGTCATGGGTAGATATCATGACCCTAGATACTTCTTCCCACCTTACACAGAAGTGCTGATGGCAATAGGAGATCCCCATTTATTCCGCAGACGAAGTCAACCAAATGAGCCTGCCAATTAACCCTGGGACTTTTTGTGTGTGTGGTTAAGTGCACATTATACAGTTAGTTTGTTCATCAACGTGATAAAGAAAACTCATATGGAAAATAGATCACAAGTGATGAGTTTAAGCATTATCCCAATGGAAACACTTTCAGCATGGATGATCACACCTGTGTCCCATTATAAGCACAAGAGGCATGCTGGAAATAAATCAATGTTTTTATATATACAATCGCATTTCTATAATTAATAAAGTAGAAAACACAGTTCAGTTTTATTCAGTGAAACTACTGGATGCCAGGATACAACCAGCCATGTCATTAATGGCAGTGATTGGGGTGAAATTGGCCCAAGTAATGATTGTGGTGGCTGAGGTGGGGGAGGTATATTTTAAACATCCATTCATCTTTCAGAATACTTTACTTGAGCATTGCAATTTTTAACAACTGAATAAAGATTCCTGCAATCAATTCCACTAGAAAAACAGAATTTTAAAATGTGAAATGACTCAGAAAGGCAACAGTTTACGATGACTAAAGGGCAATGGGATTGGGGGAAGTTTGTATCAACAGCATAGATGGGGGTGGGGGAAGGGAGGGAGAGGAAGAGAGTGATGAATGCAATTAAATTTTAAACAAATCAGGGGAAATCTCCATTGGTTGAAGTTGTATCTGCCGCAAATGAAGATTGTTGTGGTTCTTGAAGGTCATTTATCTCAGCCCCAATCCATCACTACAAGAGTAGAGTGTCCTTTTCAAACTTCTTCTGTAGTCTAATGAATGACCTTCCCACATTCAGCATAGGAGTTCTGCTATATAACTTTGGACTATACAGACTGCTTGATATTATTGAAACAGATTGAGGAATGAAATGTCTTTTATTTGCACTCAATTCCTCTTCTGATATATGATCCCTTCAAATTCAGTGGAATTATATTCCACAATCAAAATTCAATGTATGTTTCAAGAGGACTGGAATATAAAAGCAAGGATGTAATACTGAGGTTTTAAAAGGCACTGGTAAGGCTGCACTTGGGGTATTGTGAGCAGTTTTGGGTTCCTTATCTAAGAAAGGATGTGCTGGTATTGGAGGGGATCCTGAGAATGCATGGGTTAACATATGAGGAATGTTTGATAGCTCTGGGCCTATACTCTCTGGAGTTTAGAAGAATGACAGGTGATCTTATTAAAACCTATTGAATATTGAAAGGCCTAGGTAGAGTGGATGTGGAAAGGCTGTTTCCTAAACAAAAGTGTCTAGGACCAGAGGGTACAGCTTTAGAATAGAAGGTTATCCCTGTAGAACAGCAATGAGGAGGTACCCCATCCATTATTTATTTATATACGTACCCCATCCGTTATTTATTTATATACACACATTCTTTTTCTCTCTCTCCTTTTTCTCCCTCTGTCCTTTTCACTATACCCCTTGCCCATCCTCTGGGTTTCCCCCCCTCCCCCTTTTCTTTCTCCCTAGGCCTCCTGTCCCATGATCCTCTCGTATCCCCTTTGCCTATCACCAGCTCTTGGCTCCATCCCTCCCCCTCCTGTCTTCTCCTATCATTTCGGATCTCCACCCTCCCCCCTCCCACTTTCAAATCTCTTACTAGCTCTTCCTTCAGTTAGTCCTGACGAAGGGTCTTGGCCCGAAACGTCAAAAGTGCCTCTTCCTAGAGATGCTGTCTGGCCTGCTGCGTTCACCAGCAACTTTTATGTGTGTTGCTTGAAATTCCAGCAACTGCAGATTTCCTCGTATATGAGGAGGAATTTCTTTTCTAGTGGGTAGTAAATCTGTAGAATTCATTGCCACATATGGCTGTGGAGGCCAAGTCATTGGGAATATTTAAAGCAGAGGTTGAGAGGTTTTTGATTAGTAAGGTTGTCAAAGGCAATAGGGAGAAGGCAGGAAAATGGAGCTGAGAAGGATAATAATCATCCATGATGGAATGGTGGAGCAGACTCAATGGGCTGAATGGCCTATTTCTGCTCCGATGTCTTATGGTCTTAGATCTTATATGTATTTGTGTGCTGTGTGAGAGTATGCTGTTCACATATGAAGAAAAGCAAACCAAATTTTGTTTCATGGGCACAATGTCCCTTAAGAGTTCAAAGTTCAAAGTACATATATATCACCATATACTTCACTAGGAGTTTCATTTTCTTGCAGGCATTCATTCATAGTAGAACAAAGAAATACAATAGAATCAATGTAAAACTACACCCAGACAAAGACTGACAAGGAACCAATTTGCAAAGCAAGACAACTGTGAAAAGTAAAAATAAAGTAAATAAATCATATTGAGAACATGAGTTGCAGAGTCCTTGAAAGTGATTCCATAGGTTGCATTCAGTTATTCATCTCTTAGTGGTTCATCCCTCTGGGCCCAGTTTTAAAACACTGCCAGCCACAACAAAAACCACACAATCCTCCGTTCTAAATTTCCAAATGACGTCTTTAAAAGCGTTTGTTTCACTGTCAATCCAAATGAAGAAGTATGCATGTGTGAGTGTGTGTACATATGTATGTGTGTATGTTTCTTGGAGACAGGCCTGCACCAACAAGCAACAGCCCATTGACAACTCCATAAGAAGGAATGGGGAAAGAATGTCCCCAG
Source organism: Mobula hypostoma (assembly GCF_963921235.1). Classification (NCBI taxonomy): domain Eukaryota; kingdom Metazoa; phylum Chordata; class Chondrichthyes; order Myliobatiformes; family Myliobatidae; genus Mobula; species Mobula hypostoma. The sequence continues at coordinate 84,267,433 of NC_086106.1, forward strand.
AATCCTGATGCACGGTCTCGACCTGGATCTTTGACTCCATTTTCTCCATAGACGCTGCCTGACCCGCTGAGTTCCTCCAGCATTTTGTGTGTTGCTCCAGATTTACAGCATCCACAGTCTCTCTTGTGTCCCAAGAATCTGCCTCACTTTATCCCCAAATTAGTCTGTTGGATTAAAGGGAAGTCCAAAACCCGATGCTGGGACCAGTACTGAATGCAGCACAGACTTGAAGTAATGAGGTGGTGTGAGAAACCCTTCAAATGTTGAAGGAAGCCTATGACAAGAACTTTCTTGTATCACCAATTTAGGATTATTTTTGTCAGATGGACCCGAAGTCGCATGGTGTCAGATAGAAAAGATGCTGATCTTTTCCCTGCTGCCCGGTAAATCCTCATAGCCATTTCTTCATAAAAGGTGCCAGGTTTATTGCAAGCCCAGGCCACGGGGTTGTGGTTAACACCATGTGACTTCCCTATCTTAACCAATGCCAGATCACTTTTTGAAAAAAAGGAAACACCTTGTGCGTTGCTGTTGCATTTCCTCACGGTATTGTCTGCTTCTTTTTTTAGGGGTTTATGCAAATTTATTTCATTTCACAGTATGAATTAAATTGGAAGATATTTGTGGGCATAAATGCTGCGTTTATGAATATTTGTAATACAATGTTTAAATGTGTCCAGAATCCTGTTTCCTGTGTCAACACCATGTTTAATTGGAATGTAATATGGAAAATGGGGTGGGGGAGTGTTGAATGGAAAAATGTTCGGAAGGTTTGATGGTGAAAGTTATGTGAAGATGTAGAGTAATCTGGGTGTCAGAGTTCACCATTTGCCAAGTGTTAATATGGTGGTCAGCAGGTAATTAGGAAAGCTATAAGCATGTTATCACTTGCAGCTAGAGAACTGAACACAAATACAGGGAGGCTATACTTCATCTGTATTGTGTATTGTTGAGAACACGTGTTGAATGCTGTGCTTACTTTAAAAAATTGATGTTAATGCATTGGAAGTAGTTCAGAAAATGTTTACTGGTCTAATTACCATGGTAACGCTAATCTAAACTAATATGAGATATTATTTTTGTCCCATCCATCTATCCATCCCTCCCCACCCTCTCTGCAGCTTATAACTAACTTGTTTTCTCCCTTTCGCAATTCTAACAGAAGATCCTTGCCTTGAAAGAATAACTCTGTTTAATCTTCCACAGATGCTGCCTGACCTACTGAGAGCTTTGATTAATGTCTGTACTTCTGAACATTTTTAATTACTAGAATGTGTAGGTTGCCCTATGAGGAAGAATTGGAGAGGCTAACTTGCATTTGCTGCAGTTCAGAAAGTTGAAAGCTGATTTTGTTGACCCATACAAAATCTTGTGAGGAGTTGCTATTTAAAAGAAAGAAGTCATTACCCATTTAAAGCAATGGTAAATCAATTTATTTGTTCATTGTGAATCTTTGGAACTCTCTTTCCTAAGTTTGAGTGGATTCTTTGTACATTTTCAAGGCCGAGTTAAATAGATTCCTGATAAGTAGAGGTAGTGGTCGGTGGGGTTGTGTTACCGCAGGTAAGTGGTAAAATAGATGAGGCTAAAACCAGATTAGCTATGGTTTTATTAAGCTGTAGAGGATGCTTGAGGGTTGAGTGTCTTACTCCTGCTTCTAACTCACATGTTTTTATGTATGTTAGTAACTTTCACATTACATTTAACATTTTGATTTATGGCAGGTGTTTGAAGTTTATGCAATAACAACTAAGTAACATGACATTTGCCTCAGGCAATCTTACTGTTATATAACACCTTTCTCATCTTTTGAGAACAATCCAAAGCATTTTACAGCAAATGAAATACTCTTTGAAGTGCTGCTGCTTTTGTAAACATGAGAAATATTGCAGTCAATTTGTGAAAGCCAAGGTCCTAGAAACAGCAAATGGAGACCAACCACTTTTTTAAAAGAATTGTTGAATATGTGATAAAGCCTAGCTGGGATACATGTGTAACTGAGTCATTTTTGTCCATCTGAGAGAAGAGATGTGTTCTTAATGACTCATCTCAATGACAGCTTTCAGACACTCAAGATGGCATTCATTGACCAAAGTTTATATGAAGATATACATTATGAGACATAAATTTATTTGAACTTTCAGAGGTGTTGCTTATAATATGTTGAAAGATTCTTTTTTAAAATTATATCCCCCTCATTTGTTAAAGACAGGACAAGATAGAAAACTGGACATTGAAACTAATGATTCACTTGTGTATTGGGAAAGGGAGCAGGGAATTCTAGCTTTTGCAACATCATATGCTATTAAATTTTAGGAACCCATTAAAGAGTTGTTAAATGCTGGACTCTCCTTTGAGAGCAGGTCACTGGAAGGAAAGTCCAGCACTTAACAACACTTTAATGGGTTCCTGAAATTTAACAGCACAAATGTAAACCTTGGGGTCAATCTTCATTGGGAGTTCTGAAGCTGACATGGTGGAGCAAAAGCAAGCATTCTTTTCTTTACTCCTGGAAAGTAAAGAATGTGGCCTCAGATTTTGTCAATTCAATTGCCACAGCCTAGGCTGAGGGTAGAAATCCCGTACTAAGGCTTGGTGTGCTCTGCTATCACCTGCAAAGTTATATCGTTGACTCCCTGTTCAGCTCAGCATAACATGACTTGATATTTCTTTTGTAAGGCTGAACCCCCCCCCCCCCACTGATAACCTCCCTTAGGTTCTAACACACTTTTGAGCTGAAGGAGAAAATACTTTAATTCAGATGTTGTCTTCGCTGAGAATCATTTAGTTTTTGGACACAATATTATTCTTTGGATATTGATTAGCTTGATCTTCTAAAGAGTTTGACGTATTTTGGAGGCCTCGATGGAATTCATGCTAGCTCATCTGCTGTGCATACTGCTGAGAGCTTACAAGGGTGAATTTGCAGATGTGTGCAGTGAAACTTCTTCCACAATCTCTTGAGGAAGAGGATGCAGGTGGAATATCTGATTTTAACCTTCTCTACTGTAATTTTGAAACACAATGACAAATTGGTCTTAATCTATTCTGCCCCAATTTCTAGCTGCACCTTAAACTGAAATCAAACCCTTTTGCCCTCTTTTAATTAGAAAAAAAACATTTTTATCCATTCTGCCTGCATACCACACATCTTTATACAAATATTGAAACTAGGCTAAATTGAGAATTACAGAGTCAATGTTTTTTTATGTCTACACATTGTTCCCTTCTCCCCCTGAGTTAGTATCTCTCTACTAACACTTAGCATAGAAAATGGGAACTTGCTTATAGTTATGATGACTAAGAAGATTAAACCTACTGTATTACTATTATCCCTCAGCTGTTGAATTAACTTACTTATTGCTTCTGTAGATAACTCTATTCTTGCTTGAGCACTGACCGGAGTTCTCCCTTTTGAACATAATGCAGTTCAGGGTGTGATTGGATCTGTACTCATTCTCTACTTTTAAGATGTTCCTTTCCTACTCAACAACAGCATAAAACACCTCTCTCTTTAGAATTATGATTTGAGAGCACTTGTTCAACTTTGGAATTAATCAATGTATGGACCCTGGCAACATTTGATCTGAATCTATGCTCAGCTCTTTGTTGGTTGGTAACAATACCTTCGTTCAGTTAGGCGAGGTCAGACAGAAGTACAAGTCTAATGAAGAGGTTAGCCACTTCCTGCCAGGCGTCCTATTTTCAATTTTCACAGAAAATGCTTCAGTTTCTTTTACTTGCAAGGATGTATACTTGACTAAATTGCAATGAATTTGAAAATATGGAAGCTTGTTTTAGAGATATAATTTTCATTTAATTTATCTGAATATTAATAACTTGAAATGTGGTAAGCAAATGCTTGTTGGTCAAGGAGATTTTGGGAACATATTGCTGAAGTATTGGAACAGTGGTATATTTGCCTCTAAATTATATGACTGTGGGTCTGGCGTTGCTTACTCATAATAGTATTGCACATTGTTTTGTGCAAGAACCTCCAAGCAACCATTTCATCATTAGCAAATAATTACTGTAATCTTCAGAAGCAGGCAAACCCTTTTTACATGGAGGCACGAGAGTCTGCAGATGCAGGAAATCTGGAGCAACACACAAAAAGCAGGAGGAACTCAGTTGGTCAGACAGTGTCTGTGGAGAGAAATGGATGTTTCAGCTTCATCAGGACTAGGAAGGATCCAGATGTAGAGTTTCAGACTCCCCATGAATGCTGCTGACTCACTAAGTTCCTCCTGCTCATTGTGTGTTGCTCTAAACTATCTTTATGTGTGTTTTTTTAAATTAAAAGACTGCTGGGAAACAAGAGCTTTCAGTTTCATCCCAGGTACAATACAAGGAATATGGGTCGTTTCCAAACATGCAGAAACAGTTCAGTTGGTAAGAAAAGGAGAGAACTTGGCTATGATTTGAAGAGACTGCATACTGTTATTTCAAGATGCGGAAGAGCACTGTACTAAATATAATTCTTTCACTATTCCCAATTTTTTCCCTATCTGTCCTGCGAATGCTGACTTCCTGCTGTGGTATGTTCCTGTGATCACTAGTTCTAATAGTCTTGATTCACCTGTGATTTATCGTGGCAAGCTTGTTAATCATGTAAGAAAACCTGCTTGCTTAAAAAGTTCTTGCCCTTATTGTTTATCTGGATACACGTAGCTCTGGCATTTTTCTGCTTTAGAATCAAGAGACTAATTCTAAAATTGGATTACAATAATATGCAAAGAAACGGGCCTCCCATTTGGTAGTCAGTCTAGACAGTCTGTATATGCAGGTGGATGTTTATTTTTGTGTATGTTAACAGGAAGAATGGACCTCAGAATCGTACTTCTTATTTTTTTCTCTTAACAGAGAGGAAGGCCATTTGGTCTGTTCAGGCAATGCCTGTACTCAGAGCAATTGTGTTAATCCCATTGATTTTTCTGCAGCATATCCTCTCTCATAAGCCCATCATCTCCATCTTGGCTTTCCATCTGCTGATCTACATTTAGGGTAACTTACAAAGGCCATTTACCAACCAGCCAGCATTGCAGAAGACAGGAGGAAACCAGAGGAAACTGGTGAGACTTGCATGATCACAGAAGGAAGATACAAACGTCACACAGTCGGCATCTGAGATCAGGATCAAACCCTGGTCACTGGAACTGCGAGACAGCAACTCTGCAAGCTGCCAGTATTGACCAAACCTTACATCAATAAGGGTATAGAGCTGATCTGCACATAGGCCTACTAGTCTATTGGTTGGCACAATATCTTTATGTGCTATATGACCAAATTTTATCAAAACAAGCAGGGCTGTTCAGGAATTATTTGCAAATTGCTTCCTTGTCATCCATGCACAAGACATCGTGCTTAACAGAGGCAGTCAGACATGTGCAGTATATTGATGTCCAATGGTGTTCAACAGCTTTGATCATCATGTTTGAGACTTGCTTCAGGAAAACTTAAAGGGCGCCCACCTGATCCAGACCAAAATCTTGGAATCCAATGCTTGGATTTACCTACAAATATGTCTTGGCACATTCATTGCCACATTCGTCCTTTCCCTTAACTCGTTCGAACCTTCCCTCCTCTTTCCACCAATTTTCCCCAACCTGGGACTTCTGCCAATGAATACTCTCTTTACAACTGGCAAAAAACTGCATTTCCCATGAGCACCACAATGCCAGAACTCCACGTGCATCACAAAATTAACTTACCTTTGCTGGTATAGAAAAACTATTTAGTAATTGTCTGTCTATGATCTACAACCTGCTAATCTGGACAGCAGTTGCTCTTCAATCAACATCAATCAAATATATTGGTCTTTGGTAATAGAGCAAACTGGGCCATGATAAATTGTCAATCCTGTTTAATTTTCTATTTCATTGCCCACTCAAATCAGATGTAAACATGTCAGCAGGATTGGATTTATGGGTAGGTGGATCCCCTTATCACTATAAAGTAACTCCCAGTGATGAGTAACACACATAAAGTTACTGCACCTCTTCCTAGAGATGCTGCCTGGCCTGCTGCGTTCACCAGCAACTTTTATGTGTGTTGCTTGAATTTCCAGCATCTGCAGAATTCCTGTTGTTCTCAGTGATGAGTTGGGTCAGTTTTGTAAGAAAGATGGGAGGGGTGAGTTTTCATGGCTCATGAAATTCTAACTCCCATTGTGGGAAATAAAAGAGCACTCACTTCCCTGGCCTCGGAAAGGACCATTTTAAACCTGTTTTGAAGGACTTCTCGTCTTCCTAGGACACTCTTCTCATTCCACATTTCACTATTTTGGGTATAATTTTAATTTCACCTTATAAATAAGATGAAATGTACTGTCAAGGAAACATTATTTTGTGGGTAAGATAGCCTGAATGTGTGGAAGATCAGAACATATTGATATAAAGCATGAGCCTGGCTGGTAGTTCTCCATGAACTGGTCTGGTCCATTTACTACATGGTGAAGATGAGTTCATTGGGGAAGATTGCCTCTGACCATAATTTCAGCCTTGTAATAATTTATGTTAAAATAACAATCTCATTGGATTCCACAGCAGATGATATGTGATGGAAGCTTAATCTGTCATTTGATGATGCAGAAAAAAATAGCCTGAGAAAAATATCCCACAAAATACATCCTTTTTGTTGCAGACTGTGCAAGTTCTGAGAAAATATTTAAATCCTTTCCCCTGCTGAAGATTTAAGACCTCCTGCGAAAGCACCAACAATGGGGAAACGTGGGAAACAATGTGAAACATCTCTCTTGGAAACCATCTCAAGAATATGTTGCAGACTGAATGAAATTTGACTCTGTGTAGCTTGGTGATCTGTTCCAAATAAGAACCTGTCATTATGAGTGCAGTGGCAAATCTGAACTCAGCTTGCAGAAAAGAAGCACAATATTCAGTCACATTATGTCACTCAACCCCTTTTCTACAACTACAATGCAAATAAGAATCAAATGAAGTGAATTTTGCAAATCAAGTAATATTTATTGGGGGATTTCCTGCTGGTTCTCTCAAGCAATATTTTTTGAATCATATTGCTAAAAGAAGATTGCATGAGTATTTCAAAAGCATAAGGCAAAGTGACTTTCAAATTAAAGAGGACAAATAGTTTGAAAATATCCATGTATAAATATGTTTCTTTTAAAGTGAATCATATTCTGCTGGTTAATATTTTTTCTGACTGAAGGTTGTATGAGGTTTGGTGGTATATATATTGCAACCAATGTGACATGCATTGCACTGCAAATGAATTATCTTGTATATTTAAGCACCTTTGCAGGGTGAATGTAAAAACATAACTTAAAACCACAAACCGTTGTCTAGGGAATGAAGCAAGTTCAACACATGTTAAACTGTGAAATTCTTAATAGTATGATATTTTTCTCCATGACAGAGAGCAACATGTTGAATTTTATAATCACAGAGATGGATACATTCAGTTTTTCATGATATTCTTTTGCTTTCTGTTGTAATATATTGAGCTCACACCCTCATTTCTATAAGTATTGAAAACTGCAAGTATTAAAATTTAGGTTAATGCCGCCATAACTAATTTATCTCTTTAACATTAGCAAATCTAATTGTGTATTTATTTATAATTATTATTTAGATTTTTTTCTCATTTTGTATTTGCACAGTTTGCACATTAGTGTTGTTTGTCCTGTTGGGTGTTGTCTTTCATTGATTCTATTGCGTTTCTTGTACTTGCTGTGAATGCCTGCAAACAAATGAATCTCAGGGTTGTACGTGATGACATATCTTTACTTTGATAATAAATTTCCTTTGAACTTTGAACTTTTGGTTATCTGCCAACTGGATACTCTTTTTGTTTTACTATTTGTCCTGAATATTACTCAGTTTCAGTATAATATCCTCTTAAACTTACTGAATTGATTCAATATTCTTTTCCTTTGTTAATTCCTCTTTCTCTTTTGCTGGTGTTGATATTAAAGTTAGGGAGTGAAACAGTGTTTTATCAACATTTCTTTCCCTTGCTTGTAAGCTAAAACTTAATCCAGTTTATGGGAACTGACATTAACATCAAAGAATGCTAACATCTCCAAATCCAGTTAACATAAATCAAAGCTATTAAATGATTTTAATTTTGGTACAAAATGGCACTAAAGACATAAGGCTAATTCATGAATATACCTTGGAACCAAAAATATAATCAGTACTAAAGCAGCATATTATTTGATGTGTATCTTCAGGATACTTCAGGGAAAACAAACTATATTACATCTTTCTTGTGGACAATTTGATTAAGGGTGTGTTTGATATTCTCTCTCATTACTAGGATAGTAATGAAAGGAAAATATGCTGTTCTTTAACAGCACAATTGATGCTATCATATCACATCATGGAAAAATGAACAACTGCAGGACACATGCATACAACAATGAAGAGATTGACCTCTTCTTTGAAGAATAGAATAACGAAAAAAAAAAGCATGTGTTTTTGTTGGCAATCAAAGAAAGTAACTTTTGTTTTGTATTCATAAGGCCAGTACATATTGTCATCTCTAGTTGCCTTTAAGGAGGTGGTGGTGATCTGCCTTCTTTAACCATTGCAGTCCTTCTGTTACTCCCACACATCAAATTTGGACAGAGTTCCAGGGTTTGACCCCAGTGATGATAAGGGATTAGCAATTTATTTCCAGTCAGGTTTGTAAAGGGGACATACAGTCGCTGATGTTCCCATGCACCTGGAACCTTGTCCTTCTTGGCGGTAGGGAAGCAGTTGGAGTAGCTAACTTAAGGAAATACATTGCAGCTTCGGAGATAGCACACAGCAGCCACTGTGTGCTGTTACTGGAGCCAAAGAAAATTTAAAGTGATGGATATTGTACTTGTTGGCCAGAAAGAACAATAATCAATGAACAAGAATGGAGGTAAGTCATTTTCTAAGACTGTCCTTGCAGCTGCCAGTCTGTGAACTGCTTAACTGCTTGATGAAATGATTCTTGCTCTAGGATAACTCACTCGAGCAATTGAACGCAAACACAAGGAAGGCCTTCCTGCTAATGATCTGCTAACCTTGAGACTATTCTCCGATAAGAAGCTGTTTATTATGTAAAATGGCAGGTTTGCAGAAATAATCTCAACATCTGGGCCCTGTGTCTGGGTGATCCTGTTTGACTGGTTAGAACCAGTCAGAGTTGAAGAGAATAAAATAAATCACCTTGACCATGAAGTTGAAGGTGAAGTCCATAAAACGATACTAGTACTGCTTATGGCTCTGTGCTACATCCAATGGGAATCTGACACAGGTCCATCAGATGACCTCAAACGAACAAAACTGAAACATCATAGATTGACCTGATGAGGAAAAGTATAAAAATAGAGGATTCTGGGAGCTCAGGCAGTGACAACTCTCCAGAGACCAACCACTACGGATGTGGAGGACCCCGCATTGTACACATGGAGATCTCATCAGGACCATGAGGAACACTTGGTCAGCATGGAATCTTCTTCCTTTTCTACTCTTTGGCGGTTCATGGAGGGTCAGGGAAATTTAGTAGGTGGGCACACAGGTATTCAGTTGTGTAAATGTATCTGCTTGATGACTGAGCCAATAAATGTACCTATCAGTAAATACAGATTCTCGCTTTGTCTAACTGATCAATACTACTAAGTTGTAAACCTTGTAACAGAATCGGTGTCTCTGTTGGGGGCTCGAGGATCAATCTCTCCATTGAGCCTGCTGGAGACTTGAGTTGGACCACATTGGAGAGGTAGACATATCTGGGGTTGGATGGTTAGTCACTACTGACCCAGAATGAAGAATTCAGGGAACTCTGCAAGTCCGGAGGACATTGATTGTTTTGATTGGAGGGGCCTCCAGAAACACGTATTGGGGAAATGGCCACTATACAGTGAGTATGTTCATCTCATTGGCAGCGAAGGAAGAATCACTGGGGAAGCTCTTTGGAAGATTGCTCAAGGGAAATTGACAGACATGGAATGTAAATGGTTACAGAAGCCAGTGGCTGTTGGCTGTTTAATTGATAGTTGGATAGAATGTTGACTGGAAGTTAAAGTAGAGTGAGAAAGATCAGAAGAGGAAAACCTAGAACACTAGCAGAAAGATTAGAAGAGGAAAACAAAGGCTCCACGAGGAGGTGGAAAAGCTTAACGAGAAGCTTACTGATTTACAGGGTCAGAGGAGTGTGAATTTGATACATTTGTACCAGTCAGTTCCGATTCGCAACAACATCTCCTACACCATCTCCTTCAGCTCTGGTGTACCACAAGGCTGTATGTTTAGTCCCCCGCTCTCCTTGCTTTACACTTAGGACTGTGTGGCTAAGCACAGCTCTAATGCTATATTCAAGTTTGCAGATGACACCACTGTTGTTGGTCAAATCCAATGCGGCGATGAATCAGCATATAGGAGGGAGATTGAAAATCTAACTGAGTTGTGCCACACCAACAACTTCTTACTCAACGTCAGCAAGACCAAAGAGTTGATTATTGACTTCAAGAGGAAGAATCCAGAGGTCCATGAGCCAGTCCTCATCAGAGGATCAGAGGTGGAGAGTGTCAGCAACTAGTCCCTCAGTGTTATCATTGCAGAGGACCTGTCCTGGGCCCAATATGTAAGTGCAATTACAGCAGCACCTCTACCTCCTTAAGAGTTTGCGAAGAGTTGGCATGGCATCTAAAACTTTGAAAAACTACCATAAATGTGTGGAGGAGAGTATAATGAATAACTGCATCATGACCTGGTATGGAAACACCAATGGCCTTGAATGGAAAATCGTACAAAAAGTAGTGGATACAGGCCAGTCCATCATGGGTAAAGTGCTTCCCATCACTGATAACATCTACATGGCATGTTGCCACAGGAAAGCAGCATTCATCATTAGGAACCTCCACCACTCAGGTCACACTCTCTCCTCATTGCTGCCATCAGGAAGAAGGCACCAGGAGCCTCAAATCTCACGCCATCAGGTTCACACCAACAGTTATTATCCCTCAACTATCAGACTCTCAAGCCAAAGGGGACAACTTCATTCAACTTGCCCCATCACTGAAAAGTTCCCACAATCTATGGATTCACTTTTAAAGACTATCTCATGTTTTTGATATTTATTGTTGATTTATTTATTAATATTATTTCTTTCCTTCTGTACTTGCACAGTTTGTTGTCTGTTGCATGTTGGTTGAACGTCCTAGTTGGTGTGTTCTTTCAAAGATTCTATTATGGCTATTCTTCAATTCTGGATTTACTGAGTATGCCCACAAGAAAATGAATCTCAGAGTTGTATATGGTGACATATATGTACCTCGATGATAAATTTATTTGAAATTTGAACTTTGAACAGTGTGTAAAGCTGGTTAAAGAAAAGTGTAAGCATGAAGAAGCCTGAGCAGCTGAGAACGAGGTGAGGGGGTTGAGGGAACAGTGCAGTAATTTAAAGATGGCTATGCACGAGAAAACTCAGCACCTATATATGTACCTTTGGTGGACACGTTGAGCTCAGAGTCAGCCAGAGAAAGACTGAGGCTGTGACCCTCAAAGTAGAGTCTCCTCCTCCCATCAAGGCATATGGCATTGAATTACCCAGCACCAGCAGATTACCCTCCCCGGGCAGCTTCGTTTGGCAAGGTCCGTTTGCCAAGGACGACATCCAGTGCAGACTCAGCAAAGATGGAAACATCTTCAGATCAAGAGCAACATATGAGGATCAACCAAACACAGCGCCCACACCAAGGAGAAGCTGTACCAGAGCTGTGTTCTGTCTGTACTCTTGTATGAGTCAGAATGCTGATACATGACAGAGAGTGACCTTGCGAAGCTGTCGCCATTCCACACTGCGAGTCTCTGGAAGATCCTCTGTGTTTTTTGGCCAAGAAAGGTCTCCAATCATGCCTTACTCTTTCAATGTCATCAAGAGGGCATGACTTCAGGATTTGGACGTCCTTTTAGAACAGAGATGTAGAGAAATTACTTTAGTCAGAGGGTAGTAAGTCTGTGGGATTTGTTGCCACGAGCGGCTGTGGAGGCCAAGTCATTGGGTGTATTTAAGGCAGCGATAGATAGGTTCTTGATTAGCCAGGGCATCAAAGGGTATGGGGTGAAAGCAGGGGAGTGGGGATGACTGGATGAAGTGGATGAACCCATGATTGAATGGTTGAGCAGACTCAATGGGCTGAATGGCCTACTTCTGCTCCTAAATCTTATGGTCTTAAGAGGACATAGCCACAATCACCATGAGGAAAAGTGAGATAGATTGGGCACTTGATGAGAAGAGAGACTAAATCCATCATGAAGACAGCACTTCATTGGACACCTGAAGGGTGGAGGAAGTGTGGGAGACCAAAGGTAACTTGGCACTGTACCATGGAGGCAGAAATGAGGGCCCTGAACCGCACTGGGGCACAGTAGAGAAGAGGAACAAGGACAGACGGACAGGGAGAACCTTCATTGCTGCCCTAGTGCCGGTGGTGTAACAGGCATTATGACGATGATGAGTCTGATATAGAAATCAGTACCTCAAAGGAAAAGCAATATTACAGATCATACAAAGTGTCTAAAGCAGATACAAAAACTGCAAGGCCAAGCTACAGCTCCAGAAATGAATAATATATGCTTTTGGATCTGAAAGAGGGGAAGAGAATGAATATGGAGATATGGATTGGAGAGGTTTAGCATATAAGGTTACAATGAGGTGTCTCCTCCTCCGGATCTCCTGCCAACGTACAACCTAAAGGAGCAGGTGCTACCATCGGCGAGAGTGACCCACTACTTACTATTAGTGAGGGAGGAGCTGGGACCAGCTTTTCACACTGTAACTAAAGATCAAAATTGAAAGTAAATTTATTGTCAATGTACCTGTACATATACGTTACCATAAACAGCTGTAACATTCATTTTTTTGTGGGCATACTCAATAAATCCGTAATTGAATATTAACTAAATAGAATCTATGAATTTGCATGTTTAACTGAAAGACAACAAACTGTGCAAATACAAAAAGAAATAAATAATATTTATAGATAAGTAAGCAATAAATATCGAGAACATGAGATGAAGAGTCTTTGAAAGTGAGTCCATAGGTTGTGGGAACATTTGAGTGATGGGGCAAGTTTTTGTAGATAAGTCTTTCTTTCTTTACTTGTTTGATCCTAGTGATCCTACACTTCCTGAGGCATGGGGTGCTTAGGAAAATAGAGCATGAGATAAGGAAGTGCAGGACTTTGATTCTAACTTTAGGAATACTTCGGAGGCAGCTAAAGTGTTTGCCCTTCAAGAAAATACACTGGGTATCGTGGGGAGAAATGCAGGTCATGGTAAAAGTCAGCAGAGGGATTGCAGAAAAAAACACAGCACTGGAGTTCACCCTCACACAATCAAGTTAAATGTTTTCAGGGGCAAACATTCCAGTACCGTACTCAAACCTGCTGTTTCAACTGTGGTAATGTGGTTCATTATGCCTGGAAATGTACAGCAAACAGTTCATTTAATTTGAATCCTAACATAGATCAGAGATTGGAGTTACAGAAAGGTCAGAATATCTTGGAATGTTTGTTAATATGGGGATGATATGCTTTAAACTTGTTGAAAATTCTTTACTTGTGCATGATGAATAACTGCCAGCATTTCTTTGTTTTAAAGTATTAAAATAACACATATCCTCCATTTTGTCTGATGGTAACTTAATATTGTGGAGCAAGACATCTACTGAGATGGTTTAAAGTGCAAGTGGTTTGTATGTTTCAAATGTGTGAAGGGTGGCCACATGTGAGTTCATGCGCGTGTGTGTGTGTGTAAAGGCTGCTATGTGTTTGCTCAATTTATATTGGGAGGAAGTTTGAATTAATCCTACTCGGATGTGAATCTTGTCTTTTAAGAGGTTGTGTGAATGCATGTGGGGCCCCACCCAGCAGTATTTTCTTCCTTTGTTCTTTGAAAAATACATGAAAGCTTTTCACAGTGGGAATTAACTGTTGACTCTAAATTTTGAAGTTATTTGTGAAGTTTTTGACAGAACAAAAGCACAATCTTGGATTTTTGTTTGTCTTGTCTGTTTTTAGTTTGTTTCTTTATCCGTTTCCCATGGAATTGGGTTTGCAGAGAGACCTAGATTCCACATTGGTCATGTGGAATCCAGGTTAAGGTGTTGGAAATCTGTGAATCTCTGTTTAGGACATGAGATGCCCACATTTCAGAGAGAAATGGGCATTTGGGGAAATCGCTCGTTGGCGGACAGTTAAATTGAAAATTTCAAATTAACATTTTGGAAGATTGGAATATTTGAGAAGCAAACCTAAAAGTTGTTTTTACTAACAAGAGTGCTTTACTTTTACAGAACATAAAAGATATTGCTCAAGATTTTTGACACATTGATTTTGAGATTGAGCTTTTCAGGAAAATAGTTTTGATGTAATCATGGTGTATGTCATGTAAGTTACAAATGAAAGCACATACTTATCTAGCAATGGCTGGATGTTCAAATTAAAATGATTTGGTGAGTCAGAATTGACTCTGCAGGGTTGAGTTGTAGTTAAAAAAGCTATTAAGGTTTCTACGTTCTTTGGAGATAATCTTCATTGTACTGCGGAATCACACTGGCATCAGGATATAATAGCAAATGATCCCAAGGGGCCATTTATAGCAAAATAATAAGGGGGTGGGGAAGTGGAAGAAGATCAGAAAGCAACATCCAAGAAAAAAGACACTAACAAAGTTTTGATAGATGGTCCCTCATCTGTACAGGATGATGAGAGGCGAACCAATTGTGGGATATATGTCAATGTAAAAGAACACAGTCATAATTGTTGAAAGCTCACTCAGAATTACCCAGAGGGGGAATAAAAAGGCTGACATGTTTGCAAAACAAAGTGTTGCAACTGGACAGGGCAGATGCAGACTGGGGAGATTGGAAGACAGAAGAAGCAACAGGGGTGGGGGAAGCAGAGTAAAAAGAGTTCACAATGTGGGCAAATATCATGAAAGGGCTTGGATATCCTGAAGAAGCTGACCAAAACATGCTATTGTTATGAATGGTGTTGGGAAAAGGATAGATTTATCAAGGTGCCATCATGGGGGAGACCACTGGCCTTGCCCAGAGGAAATTATAAGACAGGAACTTATAGATTGTGACTTCAGTAATTATGAAAATTGTTCATGGTCTGTTTTACCCATGAAGAATCAGTCTTCCGTGCAATATCCATTGATTAGAAAGACATATTATATAGCAACAGTACCCACATGTTATGCCAAGGGATGGAAACAGTGCCCTTTGGGCAATATCACAATTGGGAACATGATTATAGATCTGGCTATTGGAGGACAAACTTTGTCTCAGCTAGCAGTAGACACAGCAATGAAGGAGAACCTCATGATCTAGTGCACTGATATAGATCAATATTTGTGGGACTATGTTGTTACCGAGTTGCCATCGATTCCTCACTTGACTGTAGACTGGTCACATGTTGTGGAGGAGGTAAAGAAGATAGTCAATCAGTGGATTAATCACACTAAAGTAATTAAAACATATGCTGATAAGGCAAAGGAAGTACTGATGACTCAGCTTTTTGGAGTAAGATTTGGAATTGGAGATATAATGTTCAGATACATCATTAGGTGAGAATAGCATTGCATGCAGCTGTCATACTAATTTATGTGCATTGATAATTGTAATGCTTAGAAGGTAGAAGTCTGAAATTATGCAAAAATCAGAGGATTATACTCTTATAAAACAGAGGAAATGACCTTTGGTAGAAAAAGTGTGCAAATTCATCAGTAAATATTACTTTTACATTGATATAACGTAAGTGTTACACACTTATTGGGGTTCTATGGTGGTCCTATGGGCAGTCAACAGAAGGAGAAGAGGATAATGATCCTAAGATAAATATCTTTGGATCAAGAAGAGGGAGATATTGGCCAGAAAGAACTACAATCAATGAACAGGAATGGAGGTGGCCATTTTGTGGGACTGTCCTTGCAGATGCCATTTTGTGAATTGTCTGATGAACTGATGAATTGCTCTGGGATAACCTAATCAGGGCAATTGATCGTAGACACAAGAAGTTTCTGTTAATGATCTGCTAAACTGGAGACCATTCTCAGATAAGAAGCTGCTTAATGTGTAAAATGGCAGGAACGCAGAAGTAATCTCATCATCTGTATCCAGTGTCTGGGTGACCTGATTTGACTGGTTTGAACCAGTCAGAGCTGAAGAGAACAAAATAAGTCACAACCATAAGATATAGGAGCAGAATTAGGCCATTTGGTCCATCATTGACATTAATGGCTGATCCATTTCTCTCTCAGTCCCAATCTTCTGTCTTCTCCAGTAACCTTTCATGCCCTGACTAATCAAGAATCTACAACCTTTGCCATAAATATACCCAATGACTTGGCCTCCAGCTGCCCGTGGCAATGAATTCCACAGATTCTTCCTCCGCTGGCTAAAGATATTGCTCCTCATCTCCATTCTAAATGGATGTCCCTTTATTCTGAGCATGTGTCCTCTGGTCCTAGACTCAACCACTATAGTAAACATCCTCTCCACATCCACTTTGTTGAGGCCTTTCAACATTTGCTGGGTTTCAATGAGGTCCCCCCTCGTTCTTCTGACATCCAGTGAGTACAGGCCCAGAGCCATTAAATGCTCCTCATATGATAAGCCTTTCAATACCAGAATTATTTTCATGAACTTACTCTAACCTCTCCAATATCAGCACATTTGTTCTTAGATAAGCGGCCCAGAAACTACTCACAATACTTCAAGTGAGGCCTCACCAGTGTCTTAGAAAGCCTCAACATTATATGTTTGCTTTTATATTCTAGTCCTCTCAAAATGAATACTAACATTGTATTTGCCTTCCTCACCACCGCCTTAACCTGCAAATTAATCTTTCCCAAGTCTCTTTGCACCTCAGGTTTTTTGAATTTTCTCTCTAATTAGAAAATAGTTTATTCTTTTATTTCTTCTACCAAAGTGCTTGACCAATTCCCACACTGTATTCCATCTTCCTCTTCTTTGCTCATTCTCCTGATCTGTCTAAGTCCTTCTGCAGCCCATCTGCTTCCTCAACACAACCTACCCAAAGCATATCTTTGCAACATCAGAAAACTTGGCCACAAAGCCATCAGTTCTGTCATCTAAATCATTAACATATAACATAAAAAGAAGCAATTCCAATACAGATAACTGTAGAACGCCACTAGTCACCGGCAGGCAACAAAAAAAGGCTCCCATTTTCCCCACACTTTGCCTCCTGCTAATCAGCCAATGCTTTATTCATGCCAGTATCTTTCCTTTAATGCCTTGGGCATTAAGCAGGCTCATGTGTGGCACCTTGTTAAAGGCCTTCTAAAAATCCAAGTATACAACACCAATTTTTCTTTGTATATCCTGCTTGTTATTTCTTCAAAGAATTCCAACAGATTTGTCAGGCAAGGTTTTGCCTTAAGGAAACCATGTTCTATTATACAGCCTGTTCTATTATGTGCCTCCAAGTACCCCAAAAACACATGCTTAACAATCAGCTCCAAAATCTTCCCAACCACTAAGGTCAGACTAACTGGCCTATAATTTCCTCTCTTCCTTCTTGAAGAGTGGAGTGATATTTGCAATTTTTTAGTCCTCCGGAACCATACCAAAATCTATTGATTCTTGAAAAATAATTACTAATACCTCTACAATCTCTTCAGCCATCTCTTATAAAACCCTGGGGTGTATACTACCTAGTCCAGGTGACTTATCTATCTTCAGACATTTCAGTTTCCCAGCACCTTCTCCCTAGTAATGGCAACTTCATTCGCTCTGCTCCCTGACACTCTCAAATACCCCGCACATTGCTAGTGTCTTCTACTGTGAAAATTGATGCAAAATACTTATTCAGTTCATCTGTCATTTCCTTGTCCCCCATTACTACATCTCCAGCATCATTTTCCAGTTTTCCGATATCTGCTCTCATGTCCCTTACACTCTTTATATATATGAACAAATGTTTGGTATCCTCTTTAATATTATTTTCTGGCTTACCTTCATATTCCATGCTTTCCCTTGTTATGACTTTTTTAGTTGCCCTTTGTTGGTTTTTAAAAACATCCCAATCCTTTAATTTCCCACTAATTTTTGCTCTATTATATGCCCTCCCTTTTGCTTTTATATTTTTTATATTTACTAATTCTTCTCTTGTTAGCCATGGTTGCATCATCCTGCCTTTAGGATAATTCTTCTTTTGCTCTTCTTTTGGGGGGGGGGGCATAGAGAGAGAGAGAGAGAGAGAGAGAGAAAGAATGAGAATATATGTGTGTGTATATATATACTGCGCCTTCTAAATAGCTCCCAGAAACTTACTCTCAAATTTTTGGGCAAATTCAATGATATTATGACCACTTACCCCAAAGGGTTCCTTTACCTTAAGCTCTCTAATCAATTCTGGTTCATTGCAAACACCCAGTCCAGAAAAGCTGATCCCCTACTGGGCTCAACGACGAGCTGCTCTGAAAAGCCATCTTACAGATATTCTATAAATTTCCCCTTTTGGGATCCAGCATCAACCTGATTTTCCAAATCTACCTGCAGTTTGAAATCCCCTATGACTATCGTAACATTGCCCTTTTGACATGCATTTTCTATCTCCCATTGTAATTTGTAATCCACATCTTTACTACTGTTTGGAGATTTGTACACAGCTCTCATTAGGGTTTTTTTTAACCTTGTAGTTTCTTAGCTCTATCCACAATCATTCTACACCTTCTGATTTTATGTCACCTCTTTCTAAGGATTCGATTTCATTTTTTACCAACAGAGTCACCCAACCCCCTCTGCCTACCTGCCTGAACGTTTGATACAATATGTATCCTTGGATGTAAGCTCACAACTATAATCTTTTACCGCCACAATTCAGTGACGCCAACATCATCATACATGCCAATCTCCAACTGTGGTACAAGTTCATCTACCTTATTCCATATACTGTGTGCACTCAGACATAACACCTTTAGTCCTGTCACGAGGAATTCTGCAGATGCTGGAAACTCAAGCAACACACATCAAAGTAGAGTGGAGAGCAGAGCGTTCAGAAGGAGTAAGGTTGGAATGAAGGGTCTCGGCCCAAAACGTTGACTGTACCTCTTTCTAGAGATGCTGCCTGGCCTGCTGCATTCACCAGCAACTTTGATGTGTGTACCTTTAGTCCTGTATTCATCACCCTTTTAGATTTTGTGCCCCTTTTACATTGTAACTCATCCTGTTAACTGCAGTTTTGCTCTAACATCAGCTTGTCCTTGCCAGCAGTCTCACTACACACTGCCTCTGTTTGTAAACCAATGATCCCATCCCCAGCTCTACCACTCCAGTTTCCATCCCCTTGTCAAATTATTTTAAACACTCATGAACAGCTTGAGCAAACCTGTCCACAAGGATATTGGTCCCCCTCAGGTTCAGGTGCAGCCTGTCCCTCTTGTACAGGTCGTACCTTCCCCAGAAGAGATCTCAGTGATTTATTTATTTATTTATTGAGCTACAGTGTGGAATTGGCCCTTCTGGCCCTTTGAGTTGCACCTCAATTTAATGCTATCCTAATTACAGGACAGTTTACAATGACCAATTAATCTACCAACCAGTGGGTCTTTGGTCTGTGGGAGGAAACCGGAGCACCCGGAGGAAACCCGCGTGGTCACCCGGAGAGCGTACAAACCAGAAACCTGAACCCCTGCCCCCTGCACCAGTTCCTCAACCACACATTCATCTGCTAAACGCTCCTATTCTTACCCTCACTGGCGTGTGCCACAGGCAGCTATTCAAAGACTACTAACTGCTAATCTTTTCAGCTTTACACCCAGCTCCCTAAAATTTCACTTCAGGACCTTCTTGCCTTTCCTATCCATTTACCACTGTATACTAAAACTTCTGGCTGCTCACCCTCTCCCTTTAGAATGCCATAGACCTGATCTGAGACATCCCTGACCCTGGCACCACGAAGGCAACATGCCATTCGGGTGTCTCTATCGCATCCATAGAACCTTGTCTCTATTTCTTTAACTACAGAATCTCCTATCACTAATGCAGTCCACGTCGCCTTTTTTTCTCTTCTGAGCCACAGTGCCAGACTCTGTGCCAGAGACCCGGTTCCTGCGGCTCCCTCCTCAACAGTATCCAAAATGGTATACTTACTGAGGGGAACAACTACTGGGGTACTCTGTACTGGCTGCCCATTTCCCATTCTTCTCCTGACAGTCATCCAGTTACTTGCCTCTTGCAACCTAGGGGCGACTACCTTCCTGTAGTTCCTATCTATCACTTCCTCAATCTCCCATATGAGCCAAAGGTTATTGAGCTGCAGCTCCATTTCTTTAACACTTTCTCTGAGAAGCTGAAGGTTGGTGCACCTGGTGCAGAGGTGGTTATCCCGGAGGCTGGAGGTCTCCCAGAATTCCCACATCTCACACAAAGAACACAAGACTACCATGAAGCCACTTTCACTGCACTAACTGTGCCCTGATCGATGAGGAATGAAAAATGAAGAAGAAACTTACCAGATAATTATCACACCTCAGCCAAATGAGCGTAAGCCAAAGTCAATGCTTCTCCACTCTAACACTGGTCCATTCACACAAAGGTTGATCCACTTTCCCCTGCCTTATTTTTATATTAAGTTGAAGTCGAAGGCTATGAAACAATATTGCTTGTAGCTCTGGGCTACATACAATGTGAATCTGACACAGGTCAGTCAGACACCCTCGAGCCAATGAAATTGAAGCATCATAAATTGACCTGATGAGGAAAGGTATAATAAAAAGGATTTTGTGCGCTCAGGCATTGACAGCTGCCCAGAGACTAACCATTGTGGTTGTAGAGAACTGTAGAGAACCCTGCATTGGGCACGTGGAGATCACATTGGGACTATGAGAAATGCTTGGCTAATGTAGACTCTTCTTCCCGGGTATTAACTTGTCTATTCTGTAATGGTTCGTGGAGGGAAAGGACAACTGTGTACTAGCTGTGCACATAGGTATTTGTGTAAATTTACTTGCTTGCGAACTGAGCCAGTAAAAGTACTTGTCAGTAAATACAGATTCTCTCTGTGTCTAACTGATCATTTTTACTAAGAGGTAATCCTTGTAATATACCTATCAGGTGGACTGCTTTGTTTTGGATGGTTTAAGTTCCATGTGTGTTGCTGAAGCTGTACCCATCCAGGTAAACTGCGAGTATCCATCACACTCCTAACTTGTGCCTTGTTTATGGTGAAAACTTTGCAATTGCTGATTTGCTTTGTCGATGTATACTTCTGTAGTTGGTCCAGTTGAGCTTCTGGCCAATGGTAACCATGGTGGTTGTGGGCTACAGAGCAATGATAATGTCAATGAATGTCAAGGGTGGGTAGTTATGCTCTCCGTTGTTAGAGTAGGTCATTGTCATTATCATTATCATGTCAGTATATAGGAGTATGCATTTGTGTGGTGAGATTACTTCTTATACTTTATAAACCTCATCATTTGCTGATGAATTGTAAATGGGATTGAGCATTGTGTGAACCTGTGAACATACCCAATTCTGACTTTATTTTTGATGTGCAGTTGATGGTTGGGCCTAAGACACTGCCTGAGGAACTTCTGTAGTGCAGTCCTGGGTGTTGATGATTGACCCTCAACAAACTTTCTGTAGATATGACTTCCACCATTGGATTTTATCCTATTTCAAGCCTTTTGACCTTAGTTTACTAGAATTCCTTAATGCCACGATCAGCCAAATTCTGCCAAATTGTCATAGGCAGTCACTCTGGTCTCATCTATGGATCTAATTATTTTGGTCCAGGTTTTGAACAAAGTTATGATAGGATTTGGAGATGAACAGCCAAGCAAAACTCAAATTAAGCATTGATAAGCGGGTTATTGTTGAATAAGTGTCCTTGATGAGACTGTTGATGTCATATATATTGACAGTCATTGATGATTGTGAGGAGACTGATTGAGCAGTAATTAGCCAGATTGCACCTGTCCTGCTATTTTGTGAGCAGGACTTACAAGGACAATTTTCCACAATACCAGATGATGCTAATGTTGTAATTGTACTGCACCTGAGAGATAGTAAATACTAGAGAAGAAACAGATCTAATTTGAGATAGTAAAGAATGTCACAGAAGCTTCTAATCATATTCACACTCTGATCTGTCTGCTTATGCACTGCTACAATGAGGGCCAATGCAAACTTGAACAATATTACCTCATTTGCCACCTAAGTCTCATTGATGTCTTCAGGTAATTTTTCTTAATGCTGGTATCAGAACTGGCTACTTTGGCCACTTAAAATTTTGGCTCAGTTTTACTCTTTTGTATTAATTTGACTTTACCCACAACCTTCCAATTAACAAAACAAAACTCTGACAAAGAAATGCTGGGTGTTTCCAACTGCTGCATTAAATCACTTGGTCTTATCCAATTAACACACATCAAAGTTGCTGATGAATGCAGCAGGCCAGGCAGCATCTCTAGGAAGAGGTACAGTCGACGTTTTAGGCCGAGACCCTTCGTCAGGACTAACTGAAGGAAGAGCTAGTAAGAGATTTGAAAGTGGGAGGGGGAGGGGGAGATCCAAAATGATAGGAGAAAGCAGGAGGGGGAGGGGTGGAGCCAAGAGCTGGACAGGTGATTGGCAAAAGGGATATGAGAGGATCATGGGACATGCTTGAATTTTCAGCATCTGCAGAATTCCTCGTGTTTATGTCTAATCCAATTAGAGTTTTTCTCTTTATCCTACCTATTCACTCTCCCAGGCTACTGAAAATCACCATGTTTTCTCTCTTCCCCAGTATTAATGAATGGTCTTAAGCTTGAAACATCAACTGTTATTTTTCCAGCAATGTTGCATGACTAGTTGAGTGCTTCCAGCATTCTCTGTATTTATTCCAGAAGCTTGAACTGGGAAAAGCAATTTTAGAATTCAGGACAGATTCATACAATAAGATGATAACAAATAGAATAAATTTCCAAGCTGTTCACTGGAGATGAAGTTTTTGGGATCTCTTAAAAAATGCTATGATGAAAGAATTGTTGGTTTATTTGAATGCATTAAGTTGATTACTGAAAGTTTAATCTGAGGCTTTATGATTTTAAAGATTAAAATGTGTCTGTCAAAATTAAAATCAAAACTATTAATCAAAGTAAAATCTGCTATTGTTCTTTCTATTGCTAAATAGTTGGATTATAAATCACAATACACCAAGAAGAAGAAAACCTCGTGGAATCCTTTAGATCATTTAGCAAATCCTTTTTCTTGATCTTTCTAACTAAAATTTCTAATCCAATCCATAAATACATTGAATTAGGAATTCAGAAAAATATAATTCTTATCATTCTGATGAGTCCTTGCAGGTCTTGATAATTGTGCATTGTAAAGTCTGTATTCTAGCTGTTGAGCACTAATTAAAACAGACATGGGCTGATTTTATGGAATCACTGAATAAGATGCAAGTTTCAAACATGGAGTCCATGAGGAAAATTATGGATTGAGGCCCCAATGTCCCTATGTACATTTTTAACTTCAACTCATGCTACCATTACAAAAGAAAAATCTTGTGTTTTGTGTGAAATTGTCAGCTTTTTGGAGTTCCACTACTAATGATTTTATGCTTCCATTCTGAAGTTGAGGTGGCTATTGCGAATGTAGTACAAGCAGCTGAGAATTAAGCCATGATGGTTATCAAAACCAATCTGCCTTTGAAATGGTAAGTTGCACCCAGTAAACATTAATATCAGATGGCAATACAACCTAAATTCATGGATACTTACTGTCTATTCAACATACATAAAGAAATCCAAGTCAGACATTGGATACATCCTTTAAATTTGAAAAAATCGGGCGACCTTTTATTCAATATTTTCATGATCTGATTTTTGTACTGATTCTCTTCAGAACCTTGGATTTGATCAGAGAGTCTCTCTTCTCTTGGTTTTTCTCTCAGGATGGACTGCCCAGTCCTTTTTTTTTCTGTTTAGAACAGTGCTTTTTTTCTTTTTTTATATATAAAAATTTCTAATAGTCATTCCTTTCTTCATAAATTGATAAGAGGAGAATTAATTACGTTTTTTTCTGTATTATACATTCTATATCAAATTTGTACTTTGTAGATCAACACTATGTGTGATTCTGATATTGTGTATTTTACCTTCTGTATGTACTGTTACTGACATATATACCAGAGATATTCTCCTCTTGTTTGTATACACACTTTTTTAAAATCAATAAAAAGATTGGAAAAAGAAAAGAAAGAAAGAAAGGCATTCTAAAACTCTGAACCAAACAGAACAAGTTGAAGCAGAAAATCACAAACGCGAGGAATTCTGTAGATACTGGAAATCTAAAGCAACATACACACACGATGCTGAAGCAGGGCAGGCAGCATCTTTGGAAAAGAATAAACAGTCGACATTTTGGGCTTAGAACCTCCATCAGGACCCTTCATCAAAATTATTTCATCACCTTTTGAGCAGAGAATGAGTTGGAGTGCAGTTTAAAAAGCGATAATTCTATTTTCCACTCTATTTTTGCTAATTCATCACATGAATGCCCTTGGTTTTAGCTTTAGTAAATACTTCTGTTGAATATTGGCAAGACTTGTAAATGCAAATTAGGTGCTAATGACAAACATTGGAGTCGATTGGGACTTTTACCTGTTACTGACATTCAGATACATTTATCCATGACATTCGATGGCATCACCATCAGTGAAATCCCCCCCATCATCCCTGACCAATAATATCCTGGGGATTACCATTGGTCAGAAACTTAACTGGATCAACTTCAAAAGTACCATGAATACAAGAGCAGATCAGAGGTTGGGTATCCTGCGGCAATTGACACACCCTCTGACATCAAAACAGTTCCACATTCTACGTGATATAAATCAGGACTCTGTGATGGAATCCTTTCTGCTTGTCTGGACAGGTGCAGCTGCCAATTTCAGTCGATCAACCACATCTAGGAGAAGTTGCCTGCTAAATAATTTCCTTCATTAGTGGTGGACAGTATGCAGTTACTCTCTAGCGGTCCCTCCCAAATCCACAACCTGTACCAATAAGAAGGTCAATGCTTTCACATGAAAAGAACACCATCACCCGCAAGTTCCTTTCCAAGTTGTACACTGGCCTGACTTGTATCACCGTACCCTCATTATCAACGGGTCTAAATGTTGGAGCTCCTGTGCCAGCAGGATTGCAATGGCTCCCTACTACCAACTCATGAGTAATTAGGAATGAAGAATTAAATCAGTGATTCCCAGATCACTAAGATACAAGTTTAGTGTATAATATATTATTATACGTTTTAACAAAATCAATGTTGGTTACATTATTTCTTTACTTCTGCATTGGTGGAAGAGATTTCCCCAGAAAATCTAACTCTCATGTTAGACAGTGTTCTACTCTATAGCAGTAGTGACACAACTAGCAAAGCTTCTGCCCAACAGTTCCAGTGACCAGAATTCAATTGAGAACTTCGGTGTGGTTTGTGCTGCTTTTGGACATTGTTTTTTGATTACCTGGGGCTTCCTTTGAATAGTACAGGTTCCTCCTACATCCTCTGAATAATTCTGATTTAGAGTGGGACTTGAGGATGCCATTGGATCCTGTTCTGTGCATTAAACCCAAATCTCAAGCTCTTCATGTTCGGCTGCTTCAAAGACTAGTTTAACATTTGGACGATGATAAGGCAATGGGGGCAGAAGAATTAACTTATTCCCCTTATTTTAGCAGCATGCCGCTTTTGGTTGCCCTCAAATAAATGGGAGTTGAGATCAGAACACCAGTGTCTAAGATCACATTTGAATAATGGCAACAACATAAGGAAGACTGTGATAGATTGTTAACATCGTAAACCTGTACCAACATTCCCCACTAGTACTCCTAGTAGAAGTCTCTTCAGCAGTCAATCGGCAAAAATGCCTCTAGCAAATCAGAAAATCTCTTTAAGGAGAATTACTTACTTAAAATAGTTCACTAAGATTAAGTAAAAAGATGCAAGGTGATTTGAAAGCATATTATTATAAGTCTGGTGCTTTTCCATTTGACAGGACACAATTCAATAAAAAATTAGTTTCCATTAAAAAGAGAATTTAGAACTAGAAGCATTAAATAAATTTGAGAGTCCTGCCTAATGGTAACAGCAGCCTTGCTGACTTAGAGGAAAGGTAAAGAAAGCTTGACATTTCTAAGAAGTAACACATGGCGAGTTGTGGTTTCAAACTTCAAAATGGTAAGCTGAGTGCCTAATCTTTGTCGGCATTCCATCGGAGGACTTAGACACTTGGTTTAAACTGCTTGATTTAAGACTTTAAAGTCAGATTTCAACCTTGAATTTGGACAGTAAGCCCTCAAAATAGAAGATAATTCATGCTGCATCATGAATAAATTTATCACTTTAATCTTCGTTATAATATATACAGTACTAAATAAAAGAATAGTTTGATAGCATCGATTTAACAGGTTTAACACAAACGTGAAAGTATCTGGTGTAGAAATGTATTCATGAATCATTCGTTCAATGACTAAGTGGACAATTTTAATTAGCATTTATTTTATACTATATAATCAATGCACGATACTGTTTTTCACAACAAAGAAATGGACATGCACTAATCTGAACTCAAAATGAGTAATTTCAACTAATCGGAATTTGTTACAAGAGTACTAAAAACTGTGATGTACTGAGATACCTGCATGGTGTGACTAAAAGACAGCCCAATTGCAATTTTGCGGCCCCACATAGTTCATTCACAATCTGTAAAAACACTTGCCATTGACCGCTATTTCAATCATTTTAGAGATTCTTGCCAATAAATTCCGTACCTTTGGTTTCCGACTTTGCTCCTTCTCTGAGGCATTGGAGGGCTTTCTTCGTAGCATTTTGTAGGAATTAAATGCAATATAAATGACTGAGGTTCTGCTTAACTGAAGGAATCTGAGTCACAGGAAGGAGAATCACGTGGTATTCTTTTACTGCAACAACATGGTGTGGGCTTGCACTCTAACGTCAATCTCTAGTATCTAACCAGGAAGGAAGTAACAAGTCTTCCTGAGTTCTGTCTGTTTGCACAGCAACATTATCAAGGTTAAAAATGACAAAAGCTGTTATTATTATTTAGGCTCTGCAGTCAATATAAATTTCAATATATATATAATTAAATATGATATTTGGTACAATAAACTATATGTTTAATTAGATGCACATGCTGGTTAAGTTTGAGAACTGCATACAAATATTTGAACATACCAATAACGATTACTGTATGTCAGTAAAATGATGAAATAATTACAATTTTTGTTAAAATTGTGAAATTGTCTGCTCCTATATTTTTGACATCACAAACACAAAACATTACAATGATTTTCTGGTCAAAAAATGATATATCTTGCGTTTGGTTTTTAAAATGATGCTCTATTTACCAGTAACTAGCTTAGTGGGATGACAGATCTCACCCATTTAACAAGTGGTACTAATTTCTGATGGGATTTTACCTCTGTAAAATATTTGCTCAATATCAAAGCACCTTAGTACCCTTTCTGATACTGCACATTTTGCAAGATGTTAATAACAAAATGTTGTAAACTTGTATTTCCAATGTTCATGTTTCACTTAGCCCATGGCGGGTAGGGTAGCAGAAGACTAAAGAATGGCTAAATTTGTGCCTTTGTTTACAAGGGCTGTAGAACAATCCAAGGAACTACATGCCACTGAGCTTTATACTTGTGTTGGAAAAGTTACTGGAAGTTTGCACATTGGCTGTTTGCCAGTCTTTCTTTGTGTATAGTTTTTCATTGATTCTATTGTATTTCTTTGTTTTACCATGAATGCCTGCAAGAAAGTGAATCTCAGTAGTATATGATGTCATATACATGCTTAGATAATAGAGCTTTCAATGTTGAGGAACAGGATATGTCTGCGTTTGGAAAGGAATGAGGTGATTAGGAATAGTCAGCATGCCCTTTTTGGGGGTGATCATGCCATCAAATCTGAACCAGAATTTTGTTCTTGATGAAGAATGAAGAGAGGCAGAGGTCTTCACGTTCTCTGCCCTTTGACTTCTTTCCACTAGTACAAACCGCCCCCCCATGCCAACTTCTATGCTACGTAGCAATTATCCTTTATTTTGGTTTACTATGTTATGTTTGCTGTTCAAAATGTCATCTTCTCTACACTGGATAGACTACATGCAAATTAGAATGTAGAACTTTACATACAGCACAGGAACTGGCCTTTCGGGCAATGGTGCATGCATTGACCTCGGCTAATTACAATTGCACATCTGCTTGCACATGGAATACAGTATACCTCTCATTTCCCTGACTTTTCATGTGGCTTTCTAAATGCATCTTACGGTCATTACTTTGCTTAAGAAGCGTTTGGATAGACACACAATGCTGAGTTTCAAATTTTAATAATTTTAACCTGCTGCTGCTCTCAACTCTGATACCTTCATTTTTGATGTAAATGAGGCTCGCAGAACAACAACACTGCCCCTTTGGGGCATTTAATAGATAATTAAGATTGTTATTATTCAGCTTGCTTATGATCTTTTAGCTCATGGGCTCACTGCTGCCAGTTTCATAAGGAGCCCGAGGTGGAGATCCTGCTCTCCAGAGAGATTCACTGGGTCTGCATCTTGAGGAATCAAAATGCCAGAAGACTCAGGAAGTCACTGAGTTGGAATGATCTCTGTCCAGCAGAATGTTGGGATAAGATCAGTGAGTGAGCAGTCCAAACATGGGGCAATATGTGGGAGTGGTAAGGGCCACTGTGCAACTGAGGGAATTAGGAGGAAATTATAAATGGCTTGATTCCCAAGGTTTAAAAGATGTGCATGGAAATTACCCTAAGGTATTCCAGGCATGGTTGTCCTGGGGATGCTCAGTGATGATTACTCCCGAAAAACTTGTTCTTAGCACTGTTACAGTCCACCAAAGGGAGAACTGCTTGGGGAACGATGGCATCTATTGCATGCTTAATTCCTGCTGTGATACACATGGGTTGAGAATGAAATAACTTTCAAACTCATGCAAATCGGCATGAATTTCTAGAGTTACAAAAATGACATGGAATAAGGAGACACTGTAATTTGCTCTATGGAAGTAGCTTTTCAATTATGCACCACCGAAGTAAAGGATGCTCTTTAATCTTCAGTGTTTTATCTTTTCATTAGGCACCATACTGATATGCACCTCCTCTAGATACATAGAGTCGTAGAGTAATACAGCACAGAAACAGGCCCTTCAGAACATTTAATCTGCCTATTCTCATCAACCTGCACCCAGACCATAGCCCTCCGTACCCTGCCAGTCCACGTACCTATCCAAACTTCTAAACGTTGAAATCGAGCTTACATGCACCACTTGCCCTGGCAGCTCATTCCACATTCTCATGACCCTCTGAGTGAAGAAGTGTCTCCTCATGTTCCCCTTAAACTTTTCACCTTTCACTCTTAGCCCATGACCTCTAGTTGTAGTCCCACCCAACCTCAGTGGAAACGGTCTGCTTGCATTTACCCTATCTAAACCCCACATAATTATGTATCCCTCTATCAAATCTCCCCTCAATCTTCTAAACTCCAAGGAATAAGTTCCTGATTTATTTAATGTCTCCTTATCACTCAGGTCTTCCAGTCCTGGCAACATCCTTGTAAATTTTCTCTATACTCTTTCAATCTTATTAAATCACCAAAACTGCACACAATATTTCAAATTAGGCCTCATCAACATCTTATACAACTTCAACATAACATCACATTTCCTGTACTCAGTACTTTGATCTATGATGCCTAATGTGCCAAAAGCTTTCTTTACGATCCTATCTACCTGTGCCGTTACTTTCAATAAATTGTGGATCTGTATTCCCAGATCCCTTTGTTCTACCATGCTCCTCAGTGCCCTACTGTTCACTGTGTAAAACCTACTCTGGTTGGTCCTACTGTAGTGCAACACATCGAATGTCTACATTAAATTCCGTCTGCAATTTGTCAGCCCATTTTTCCAGCTGGTCCAGATCCTGCAGCAAGCTCTGATAGTCTTCCTTGCCGTCCACCACACTCCTAGTCTTGGTGTCATCTGCATATTTGCGGATCCAGTTAACCACATTATCATCCAGGTCATTTATATAGGTGACCAACAACAGACCCAGTACTGATCCTGCAGCACTCCATTAGTCACAGGCCTCCAGTAAGAGAGGCAACTATCAACTACGACTCTCTGGATTCTTCCACAAAGGCAATATCTAATCCAATTCATACCTCATCTTGAATGCTTCACTGAACCTTCTTGACCAACCTCCCATGTAGAACTTGACAGATGCCTTGCAAAAGTCCATGTAGACAGCATGCACTGCTTTGCCTTCATCAACTCTCCTGGTAACTTCCTAAAAAACTCTGTAAGATTGGTTAGACATGACCTATCATGTATAAAGCCGTGCTGTCTGTCCCTAATCAGTCCATGTCTAATCAAATACTCATATATCTAGTCTCTTAGGATACCTTCCAATAACTTTACCACTACTGGTGTCAGGCTCATCAGCTTATAATTTCCTGGTTTTTTTTAGAGCCTTTCTTGAATAACGGAACAATCTGAGCTATCCTCCAATCCTCCGGTACCGCACCTGTCTCTTAAGGATAATTTAAATATCTCTGCTAGGGCCCCTTTAGTTTCCGCACATGCCTTCCACAGGGTCCAGTGAAACACCCCATCAAGCTCTGGGGATTTGTCCACCCTGATTTGCCTAAAGACAGCAAACACCTCCTCCTATGTAAACTGTATCAGACCCATGACCTTGTTGCTGCTTAGCCTCACTTCTAAAAGACTCTGTGTCTATCTCCCGAGTAAATACAGATGTAAAAAATCTATTTAAGTTCCTCTCCATCTCTTTTGGCTCCACACATAGTTTACACTGGAAAACAAATTTTTTGAAGGTGTTGCTTCAGAATGTTTTTGGTTATGATGGACCGCTTGAAGCTGGACACAAATATAATTTCAGACTACTTGTATCATGTAGGAATTTGGAGAAACAACAAAGTAACTTTTATTGACAATAATATATTTAATTGCATAATGGTGTTGATGCTTTGTAATAGTTCAACTAAGGTAAAAATGTTTTGTTGATGATTTTCATTTTTACTCAATGTCTGAAGCTTCTCACTTAAGAGTCCAACGACGTTCAGCCGGTGGATTCTAGTTGCCCTGATACTCTTTCTCCATGACTGCAATGCTCATCACTGACAGTACCAAGATTTGCAGGGAAGAGGTCTAAATGGGAATGCAGAAAATGAATCTTTAGTGACGTGTTGCACTTCATGGTTTTGTAGGTTTGAAGCATGTTGTCAACCAGCTGCATGTACGTAGTTTGCTCTGTAGTTGCCAAGAAAATTTTCAACAATATTCTTGAATGCCTTCCATGCAATTTTCTCCAGGACCACTAGCAGTTCTTTGAATTGTTGCCATTGATGACCTGTTTGATAAATGGACCAACAAAAATGCCTTCCTTAGTCTTGGCATCAGTTATTCTGACTTGAATTATGAATTGAAATAACAAATATTGGTGGTTTGAAAAAATTGTGCATGATAGAGAAATTTCATGATGATTTCATGATCAGTAGCCCAAAATCCATCAGATACACCCAAAAGTATCCAGGAAGCAAAATCTTTGTCCGATGTTACAGCAGGATAATGTAATGTATATAATTCATAACCGCCGCCGGTGAGTTGGGGTTACAACTTAAGAGGCTGGTCTGATGTGATGACATTGTTAGGTAAGGATTTTTAGAACTCTTTTGTGATTAGGTTTTGGTATTCAATAAAATGTGTTACGGGTTTCATTAGATATAAAATGCTTCACTTCATTTTATTTGTGAAAACCTACATTACCATTCTGATCTTCCTGGGGATCAATTTTTTTTCCCTTGCAATCCATTTGCTCTTAACATATCCATAGAATTCCTTCACCTTGTCTGCTATGGCAAACTCATGCATTCTTTTAGCCTTCCTGATTTCTTTCTTAAGTGTTCTCTTGCATTTCTTGTACTTCATTTGTTCCTATCTGCCTCTATCTGCTGTGCCCCTCCTTCGTTTTTCTTAACCAGGACCTTAATATCTCTGGAAAACCTGTTACCTTTACCTTTTATCCTGAAAGGCACATATAAGCTTAGTACTCTCAAAACTGATGGCAATCCACTTAGCAAGCACACCTTTGCCAGAAAACAGCCTGTCTCAATCCATACTCGCCAGATCTTTCTGGTACTATAACCATTGGTCTTTCTGCAGTTTAGAATCTCAGCCTGCAGACCAGACTTACCTTATTCCATGTTTACTTTGAAACTCATTGCAACTTATTGTTCTTCCCATGCACCGTTACTTACACTTCTTTCCTTCCACACTCATCCCTTTTGTTGTTTATCTTCTTCATCCTGCATCCACCCCGAGACCTTCCATTTTGTTCTCTAAGATCTACTGTCACCTTCCCCACTTGGTCCTGGCTCTGAATTTACTTAAGATACTGGTACAAAAACAAAACCAGGAAAATCAGTCATCTAAGATTTGATTATATTCAGGGAAACATGATGTAGGAATAGTGCAGAAAACTTACATTGAGGTAGATGATCATATATGATTCTGGTGAGTGGCAGAGTAAACTCAAAGATCCATCAGCTCTTATGTCCTAACTTGTATCGAGAAAAAGAAAGACAGAAAATGTTCAAAATGTTGAACGTATGTGGAATGAAAAAATTGAGTGAACATTTCAGATTGAGGACCTACCATCAGATTGCGAAAAGTTGGAGATAAAAAAAATGTTAAACTAAGGAGAAGGAGGAAGGGTGAAAATTAAGATGGAGGCAGAAGAGATAAATCATAAAGTGATCATATTTTAAGAAGAAAGAGAATAGCATCGTGACGAGACAAAAGCAAGGTTGAGAAAAGATTTAAGCAAAGAACCAAAACTGTTTTCTAAAATTGTTGAACTCAATATTGAATCTACAAGGTTGTAATGTTTCTGGAGCCAGATGAATGATGGAAAGTTTTGCTAATTTTACCCTGGACTTCATTGGAACTCCATGGAATTGAGGACGAGGAGGTCAGAATGGAGAATAAAAACTTACAGGGTACTTACTGAAAATCTGGGGCATGCCTGTAGGCTGAATTGTAAACTAGTATTATTTCTATTTTCACAGTTTGTCTTTTCTACATTAGCGTTTGTCAGTCTCTGTCTTTGTATGGTTTTTCAAAGGTTCCAATGTCTAACTTAAAGTCAGAGAAATGTATACAATATACATCCTGAAATGCTTTTTCTTCGCAAACATCCACGAAAACAGAGGAGTGCCCCAAAGAATGAACAACAGTTAAATGTAAGAACCCTAACATCCCCCCCAGCTCTCCTCCCTTCCATGTGTAAGCGGCAGCAAGAGACAATCCCCCCTCCCCCCAGCGGCAAAAAAAAGCATCAGCACCCACCACCAAGCACTCAAGCGTGAGCAAAGCAACAGCAAAGACACAGACTTGCAGTTACCCCAAAGACTTTGTGTTTCACCCAGCATTCGACGTACCACAGGTTCTCTCTCTCCCCCTAATAAGGGAGAGGGAGGTGTCTCAGTTTTTTCCCCCAGTGAGCGGGGAGACATAACAAACAACTCGCTAGTTTATGATGTTTTTCCATAAAATCCTATTGTATTTCCTGTAGCTTGCAAGAAAATGAATTACAAGATGGCATATGCTAACACTAATGTACTTTGATAATAAATTTACTTTGAATTTTGAACAGAGGGGTTCACAAAACCTGCATTTTGACTGCCCACTATAGTCGTCTACTGTTTCACCTGGAGAGTGTCAGCTGCTCTGGGCAGTGGAGAACAAGGATGTAAAAGGGCAAGGTTTACATCTCTTACTGGTATGTGGATAGGTTCTGTGGGATCCAGATGATAATTTAGTGTGAGGAAAAATGAATCAGTGTGTCTTGGGTAGAAATGTTCTTTTGCAATGCTAAAACTTTATGGCAGGATTGATCTGAAGATGCAGGCAATGTGTCCAACAGATGTTGTTGTCCAGAAGTGTGAGAGTCAAGGATCCTGTCAACTACTGTGGTGGGAAATCCCCTACTGAGGAGGAAGGAAAAGTCATAGGAAGCACTGATATGAAGATGACACTCTCTGATGAGGCAGATGGAAAATCTTGAGCAGTTACCACAAAAATCTTCAGAATACAAGAACAAGGTGGGACTTCCTGTACCAAAAGCTCAGTGAAAATTAAGCTGTCTTCCTTTTGTTACAAGTGTACTCTCTGAACATAACCACATCATTTACAGGAAGGATGGTAACCATCAGCTACACAAAGTGTCACTTAATAAAGTACCACTCAGTGAGTAGTACAGAGTTCTTAAGTTTGAAGTTGAGATAATCAATTAGAGTGACAGTTAATTTCCTCCTCTGGGACAGAACTACTCCAGAGCCAGGAGCAAGCTGGAGGGCTGGGAAATATTTATTTTAGACTTGCATGGGGAGATAGTACCAAAGTCTTTCTGTCCAAAATCTAACTACATGTCCAGTCATACAATAGCTTTTCAAAAGATAGTAGTTGACTACATTAATTGTGTGTATGTTTGTGTAACGTACTTGGGCATGGGAACCTCCTTATCACATTCATACGGATGAGCAAGCTGACGATTTATAATAGAGAAGTACAGAGAAAGCACCAGCAAGGTCTTCAATAATGTTAATGGAAAATACTGGGGATACGCAGAGTCCAGGCATTGTCAGTGGAGAAAGAAGCAGAATTAATATATCAGATCTGATGATGGAAGGTCAATGACCTGAAACATTGACGGGCTGCTCCCCACAGATCCTCCGTGACCTGTTAAATATTTTCAGCATTTTCTGTTTTCATACTTTCCCAGTGGCCAGGCTTCCAAACAAATCTGCTTCTTCCTTAAAAGGAGAACCAAGTATCCTTCCAAGTAAAACAGGGAATTGTGTACATTTTTCAGTTTAGTATTCTGAAATCTCTTTACTTTGGCATTTCCCAGGAGCTGGGACACCAAATGGAGATTAGCGAAACTTCTCCATTCAGGCTGTGTTTTTCAGGTTTTGATTTTCTGCTCCACTCCTAACCCTAATACATTTGTCTTGGGTTTTAAAACTTCCCAATAATTTTCAATTTGCTCCCCAGGAGGACCACCTTAGCTTTAGATCAGGCACCTTGCAGCCTTCCAGACACAACACTGATTTCACATCACAGCCAGAGCTTTCACATTTGCAGACAATGTCTGTTGGCACTGGCTTGAGTCTCAGAAATGTACAGTTCTGCTCAGAAATGCTGGGTATTAACACTGAACACATCTACATGGAGTCCTGTCACAGGAAAGTGCCATCCATCTGCAGGGACACCCACCAACCAGATCATGCTCTCTTCTCACTGCTGCCATCAGGAAGAAGGTTCAGGAGCCTCAGACTATCACCACCTGGTTCAGGAACAATTATTAACCCTCAGCCATCAGGAGCAGTGAGGATAACTTCTCTCAACTTCACTTGCTCCGCTACGAACTGTTCCCACAACATTTGAACTTACTTTCAAGGACACTTCATCTTGTGTTCTCAATATTTATTGTTTATTTATTTATTTAGTACTATTATTTCTCTCTTTTTGTATGTGTACATTTTGTTGTCTTCTGCACGCTGGTTGAATGTCCAGTTGGCGCGGTCTTTCACTGATTCTATTATGGTTATTATTCTATTACGGATTTACTGATTTTGCCAGCAAGAAAACAGATCTCAGGGTTGTACATGGTGATGTATGTGTACTTCAATAATACATTTACTTTGAACTTTGAGCTATCCGAATTGGCAGAATTTAAGACTATCAAACAAAGGTGAAATTCTTAAGTTCTATTCGGCTTACTGGCAACCACATGACAAACGGAAGCTTGCAGTTTAGGCCCTGTGCTTGGTCTGGCAGATCTGCTGCAGGACAGTTTGCAGCGGATGACTGCAAGCAGAGACGCTGCTCCAACCAAGAGCGGCTTGACTCACCAAAAACTTGGCCATTGATTCTGGTCTTCCCATTGACTCTTCTCTCCACCCATCTTTTATTCTCTTTACTTGTGTCATTACCATTCACTTCTTCCCTGCATTTACTTGCTGTTGATCTATATTGTTTACTTTCTTGCTCTTCCCTTTTATTTTATTCCTCTCATCCCCCTTTCTTTACCCCTGGCACGTGTGTATTTGTGTTCTCTTTCTTCCCAGTTTTGAATTGAGGTCTTCAATCTGACACAAAGTTCCCTCCATAAATAATTGACTAAGTGATTTCTTTTTGGTACATTCTGTTTTTTTTTTCCCCTCACTTACCCTAGTCACCACAGTACAGTAACATAGGGGGTAACATGGTAATGTAATGCTTTACAGAAGCAGCAATCAGCAATCAGGGTCCGATTCCTACCGCTGTCTGTAAGGACTTAGTATGTTCTTCCTGTGAGTGTGTGGGTTTCCTCCAGGTGCTCCAGTTTCCTCTCACATTCCCAAGTTGTACAGGTTAGGGCTATTAAGCTATGGGAATGCCACGTTGGTGCTGGAAGCATGGTAACACTTCCAGGCTGCCCCCAGCACATCCTTGGACTGTGTGGTCATTGACACAAATGCCGTATTTCATCATATATTTCGATGCGTACATCTGAAACTCAGTGTGGCAAGGAATTATGAACATTTGGATCAAAATCCTGAATGAGAAGCCCAAAATATTTACATTTCCTTTTCCCCCACAGACGCTGCTCGACCCAGTGAGTTCCTCCAGGTGATTGTATGTTGCTCCAAAGTTCCAACAGACCTCTTATACATCATCCCCAAAGCCTTGTCAAATGTGGCGAGCCAAGTTGGAAATAATCTTCGAGCTTCATAAAAATTTAGCAGTCACACATTCATCACAGAATGGTTTAGCTCAGCTTAAGTTCAAGGAAACAAGAGAAAATCTGCAGAATCCTAGAAATCCAAGCAACGCTCGCAAAATGCTGGAGGAACTCAGCAGGCCTGGCAGCATCTATGAAAAGGAGTACAGTCGATGTTTCAGGCAGAGACTTTTTATCAGATGAGCAGTCAGGGTAAGAAAGTGGGGGGAGGGGAGGAAAAACACAAGGTGACAGGTGAAACGAGGGGGTGGGGAAGTGGTGAAGTAAAGAGCTGAGAAGTTGATTTGGTGAAAGAGAAGGGGAATGCGATAGGAGAAGATGGAAGGCCATGGAAGAAAGAAAAGGGGGGCAAGGAGCACCAGAGGAAGATGATAGGCAAGTAAGCAGATAAGGTGAGAGAGAGAAATGGGAATGGGGAATGGTGAAGGGGGGGAAGCATTATCGGAAGTTCGAGAAATCAATGTTCATGCCATCAGGTTGGAGGCTACCCAGATGTTGCTCCTCCGACCTTATCGCAACAGTAGAGGAGGCCATGGACTGTCAAGTTGGAGTGGGAATGGAAAGTGGAATTGAAATGGGTGGCCACTGGGAGATCCTGCTTTTTTTGGCAGACAGAGCATAGGTGCTCAGTGAAGTAGTCTCCCAATCTATGCTGGGTCTCACCAATGTACAGGAGGCCACACTGGGAGCACTGGACACAGTAGATGACCCCAACAAGCTCACAGGTGACGTGTTGCCTCACCTGGAAGGACTGTTTGGGGCCCTGAATGATAGTGAGGGAGGAGTTATAGGGGCAGGTGTTGTACTTGTTCCATTTGCAAAGATAAGTGCCAGGAGGGAGATCAGCAGGGAGGGATGAATGGACAAGGGAGTTGTGTAGGGAGCAATTCCTGTGGAAAGCAGAAAGTTGGGGGAAGGAAAGGTGTGCTTGGTGGTGGCAGAAATTACAGAGAATTATGTGCTGGACATGGAGGCTGGTGGGGTGGTAGGTGAGGACAAGAGGAACCCTATCCCTAGTGGGGTGGTAGGTGAGGACAAGAGGAACCCTATCCCTAGTGGGGTGGCAGGAGGACGGGGCAAGAGCAGACGTGTGTGAAATGGAAGAGATGCGGTTGAGGGCATTGTTGATGGTGGAGGAAGGGAAGCCCCTGTTTTTGAAGAAGGAGGATATTGAAGTCCAAAGCACATTTATTTTAAAAGAATGTATTAATTATACAACCTTGAGTTTTTTTTCCTTACAGGTAGCCACAAAGCAAGAAAACCCAATTAAAGCAGAAAATAAAATTAAATAACTAACACTTGATGTGCAAGAAAAAGGGAAAAAGTAAGCACAAATCATGCAAACAATTGAATTGAGCAACCACATTCTGAACCAAAATCGAGTCCTTGAACCAAACCCTGGAGCAGATCGGAGTAGGCCGAAAGCCTCGCTGGTCAGTTCACCATTATTAGCGAACATGGAGTACAGCAGCTGAGGCAGTCTTCAAAGCCTCAGTGCCTTGGACAGAGGAGTGACTATCACAGAGAGCAAGCGAAATTAGCTCTCGCCTTGGATCCTGACACCCTGTCTTTTTAGTCTATCTGGGTTGGCATCTAAATTGACCAAACAATGGAACAGTGAAAGGTTCCAGCACCCTGGAGAGAGGAGTGAACATCACAGAGAAAGAGAGTGAAATCAGCTCTTGCCTTCGATCTGGGAAAGAGTTTAAATTGTCTAAACAGCAGATTGTACCTCACTCTAGGACCCGGCTACTGCGAAAGGCTTGGGGCCTAGATCACGCTGCCCAGTGACTCGCTTTGGGCCCAGATTTTGCTGCCCAGCCTGAAGCAGCTTTCAAGGTCTTCAAATCAACTCGGTGCCCAGAGCAATCCAACCTTGCACTTGGGCCAGTTGTATGGGCATCGGAACTCCACTGCTGGCCTTCTCCTCCTGGTGCCCAAGAGTGATCCAACCTCACGACTGGGCCAGTTGTCCGGGTATCCGTATTCCACTGCCCAGACTTCTCTCCGAATGGCTCACTCCATCTGCATCAATTCTGCAACACATCATCTCGGCTCATTCCCCGAACTCGCTTCACCGTTGCTCGCCCCCTCACTGTTTGCAGCAATAGGTTAACACAATTTACCTCAGTAAAATGATTTTAGTCGAATTTCTGGCCTATTTAACTACTAGTGAGCTGTTGCACGTGTTCAGTACCACCACCTTAACCAGAAGTTAACAGGAAATATAGCTTCAAATATAGCTATTAGTAGATTTTAAAGGAGAACGACATCAAAATTTACACACCCATTTATATTCGAAACATTCACTGCACTGGTATTACATTGAGTGAAGCCTCTGTCAGTTGAGGTCAACCATGGATGTTGTGTTCTAGCTACCTAGATATGCAAGCCTGGGAAGTACGATATGGAGAGCAAGTTGTTGCCTGTCTAGCAAGCTCCTCCTCTCCATGCATCTGATGAACCCAAAGGTACAGCAAAGACCAATAGAGTTTGGTGTTATATTGAGACTGAGCACAAGAGCACTTAGCCCCACCCTCTAACAACTGAATATGTCACACGATACCCTGCCAGGGCAACACAGATGTTCCATTCAACTTGAAGAGAAAAGAAATCTTTTGGGAGCGTTGTTTTACATTTGGTTAAGTAGTGTGGACAGGGTTCTGATACATAAATTATGAGAACTGTGAAAGTACAGACATGTTTTTGTAAAAATCTACTTAGCACCAAAGTCATTTTTCATTTCCTTCTGTAGTGCTATAGAGTATGTGAGAAATGACGTTGATCTTATTTTTAACATGGGGAACAGCTGCTGTACACTTCCTATTAAAATTCAGTGGGGTTGGATTTAATTTAAAACAGTAGTGGCTCCGAATAATTTCTTTTTATTTTTATCTAAGTTATTTAACTGAATTTGAAGGCAAGCCCCTCTATTTATAGACTTCAGGGGATTTTTTCTTGGTGTGAATTGAGGATGTGAATATTTATGATTTAGGCCACCACTGAACTGAATTGTGTAAAAGGGATGATAGAGTAAATCAAGGAGCAGTGATTTAAAGTGTCTGTATATTGCAGGAGAAAGGGGAGAACGAGTGAGCCAATACATTTTAGTACACCCATGACGCCATTTGCAGCACCTCTACTCCCTCAGGAGTCTGTGGAGGTTTGACATGTCATCAAAAACCTTGGCCAACTTCTATAGATGTGTGGTGGAAAGTGTGCTGAGTGGCTGCATTACGGCCTGGTACGGGAACACCGATGTCTCTGAGCAGAAAATCCTGCAAAAGCTAGTGGATTTGGCCCAGTACATCGCGGGTAAAGCCCTCCCAACTATTGAGCACATCTACATGAAATGTTACGGTAGAGAAAAAGCATCAGTCATCGAAGATCCTCACCACCCAGGCCATGCTCTTTTCTTGCTGCTGCCGTCAGGTAGAAGGTACAGGTGCCTCAGTGCTCGCTCCACCAGGTTCAAGAACACTTACTAGCCCTCAACAAAGCCCTTACACTCATTTAAGGGCTCTGTTATACTGTTCGTTTATGCTCTTCATTTTTTGCTGTTTATCTATATCTGTATTTGCATAGTTTTTTTTTACAGTTAACTGTCCCTGTTGTTCACAGTTTACAGTTACTATTTTATAGATTTGCTAAGTATGCCTGCAGAAAAAGAATCTCAGGGTTGTATGTGGTGACATGTATGTGCTCTGATAATAAATTTTACTTTGAACTTTGAATCAGCGCTCATTCCAAATTCAGTTGTTTTATAAGACCCCATTTTGAATTTCCCCTTTGCTGAGATTCATCAGTAAGGTTTCAAAGTTTGAAATACAAAATAAATTTAAGATCAAGTACACATATGTTAGCATATACATCCCTGAGATTTGTTTTCTTGCAGGCATACTCAGTAAATCCAAGAACCATAACAGAATCAATGAAACACCACACCCTACAGGGTGGAAAAACAACCAATGTGCAAAAGTGCGTAAATTCAAAAGAGAAAAATGGTAATAGTAGCAATAAATAAACAGGCATTGAATATTGAGAACATGAAATGAAGAGTGCTTGAAAGTGAGTCCATAGGTTGTGGGAACCGTTCGATGATGTAGCAAGTGACGCTGAGTGAAGTTATCCCCACTGGTTCAAGAGCCTGATGGCTGAGGAGTAATTACTACTCCTGCTGGTGTGAGCCCTGAGGATCCTGTGCCTTCTTCCTGATGGTAACAGCAAGAAAAGAGCAAGGCCTGGGTGGTGGGGTTCCTGAAGATGGATGCTGCTTTCCTGCGACCGTGCTCTGTGTACACGTGCTTAATGGTGGGGAAGGCCTTACTCATGATGGACTGGGCTGTATCCACTGCCTTTTGTAGGGTTTTCCATTCAAGGGCTTTGGTGTTTCCATACCAGGCTTTGATGCAGCCAGTTGATATACTCTCCACCACAGATCTATAGAAGTTTGTCAAAATATTAGATGTCATGCCGAATCTTCGCAAACTTCTAAGGCCGTGCTTTCTTCGTAATTGCACTTGTGTGCTGGACCCAGGGCAGAACCTCGGAGATGATAACACTGAGGAATTAGACATTGATGACCCTCTCCACCTCTGATCCCCCGATGTGGACTGGCTCAGGGACATCCGGTTTCCTCCTCCTGAGTTCAATAATCAGCTCATTGGTCTAGATAACCTTGAGTGAGAGTTTGTTGTTGTGGCACCACTTGGCAAGATTTTCTATCTTCCTTCTACGCACTGATTCATCATCACCTTTGATTCAGCCTATCATCAGCAAACTTGAATATGGCATTGGCCACACACAGTCATACAGTAAGTGTAAAGCGAGTAAGAACAGGGGGCCAAGCACACAGCCTTCTGGTGCACCTCTGCTCATGGAGATTGTGAAGGAGATGTTGTTACTAATCTAAACTGACTGGGGTTTGCAAGTGAGGAAATTGAGGATCCAATTGCACAAGGAGTTATTGAGGCCAAGGTCCTGAAACTTGTGGATTAATTTTGAGGGGATAATGGTATTGATTGCCAAGTTATAGTCAATAACGCATTCATTAGTCTCATGAGACCATGGATTTGTGCCTTGGAAAATTTCCATGGCGCAGGCTTGGGCAAGGTTGTATGGAAGATCAGCAGTTGCCCATGCTGCAAGTCTCCCCTCTCCATGCCACCAATGTTGTCCAAAGGAAGGGCATTAGGACCCATACAGCTTGGCACCGGTGTCGTCACAGAGCAATGTGTGGTTAAGTGCCTTGCTCAAGGACACAAACACGCTTCCTCAGCCAAGGCTCAAACTAGTGACCTTCAAATAATTAGACGAATGCCTTAACTACTTGGTCACGTGCCAACACAAGGGTGTATGGGGTGTCAGAGAGGGGTAGCACCTCTGGTGGGGTAACATGCCGCATCCTTTTCAAGGCGGTTAGTCCACCTTTGGTCCCCACCCGACAATCAGCTCTCACCTGTGGCTTCCTGTAGCTGTTTGCACGCGACAGCGGCCACACCCCGGGCAACGGCTTCGACAAGCCGGCTAAACCAGGTGAGGGTAGCCGATGGGTCTCAAACCCTCGGTGTGATAGGGAGTTGTCTATCCCTGCATGTGATGACAGACTCCGGCAGATTGAGCGGATGAGACCAATGGAAGATCCAACAGTCAAGATGGCGGTCTCTGCAAGCGTCGTGGAATGTGTAGAGCAGGACAAGACACAGAAGACGTCCTGGTCATCCACTGCGCCTAGTCCCATCTCCAGCCATCTCAACTCTGTCTTGCCACTGGATCCAGATGGGAATTGGGAAGAGAGAGTGAGGCTGACACTGCGCAGCTCTCCCTCACTTAAATCCAAATCACGCGCTAGTCTCGACACCATCATGATGGTGTCGAGGTCCTCATTGACGACGATGGATGAACACAAAATAGTCAATAAAGAGCATCCTGATGTATGCATCCTTGCTGTCCAGATGTTCCAGGGTTGAGTGAAGAGTCAATGAGATGGCATCTGCTGTGGACCTTTCACTCCGGGAGGATTAAATTTGCTTCTCAGGCAGGAGTTGATTTGCTTCATCAGCAACCTCTCAAAGCACTTAATCACAGTGGATGTAAGTGGCTCTGGACCATAGTCACTGAGGATGGTTACCCTGTTGTTCTTAGGCACCGGTATGACTAAGGCCTGCTTGAAGCAGGTGGGTAGCTCAGAATGCCGAAGCGAGAGATGAAAGATCTCAGTGAACACTCCAGCCAGTGATCAGCGCAGGTCTTTAGCACTTGGCCAGGAACCCCACCTGGACGAGATGCTTTCTGTGGGTTCACCCTCCTGAAAGATGCTCTCATGTCAACCTCAAAGACTGAAGTCACAGGGTGATCGAGAGCTGTGGGAGTTTGTGAAGATTCCTTTGTGTTTGACATAAAGAAATATGAGATGGAATTTTTATTTCAATGATTCTCATATCCCTGAAAATGCACAGAACAACTCCTGAGTTAAGGAACTGATTTGGCATCACGTCCTATTGCACAACAAATGCCTAGAATTCTGCAGAATTCATCTGTAATGTGATTTATTGAGTATGAAGTTTCCGAATGTTCAGGTACACAATGAAACTTTTAGCAGGCCGTGAAACCATCGACTTCCGAGCAAGTGTACGAAAGTGGCTACGTCATTCACGTAACAGCAACTGCTACCAGCCAGGGATGTTTCAGTATGTTAGAGACAGCATATGAAAGCAGGCACAATACTGAACTGCAAACCAAGACATGGAGAAGATCTTCCGGACTTGGTTAAAAAAGGTAGTGTTTGAGCAGGACTTTAAATGAGGAGAGGTAGAAAGGAAGCGAGAGAGAATCCGCAGATGCTGGAAATCCTGCTGAATGGTCTCAGCCGGAAATGTCGACTGTACTTTTTTCCACAGTTGCTGCCTGGCCTGCTGAGTTCCTCCAGCATTTTGACTGTATTGCAGCGGCAGAGAGGAGGAAGGATTAGGGAGAGTGTTACAAGGCCTAGTTTTAGGCAGTTGAAAACAGAACTAACAACAGCAGGGCGATGTAAATCAAAGATGCTCCTGATCCTAGAATAAGAGGAAATTAGAGATAGTCATAGTCATAGTCATACTTTATTGATCCCGGGGGAAATTGGTTTTCGTTACAGTTGCACCATAAATAATTAAATAGTAATAAACCATAAATAATTAAATAGTAATATGTAAATTATGCCAGGAAATAAGTCCAGGACCAGCCTATTGGCTCAGGGTGTCTGACCCTCCAAGGGAGGAGTTGTAAAGTTTGATGGCCACAGGCAGGAATGACTTCCTATGACGCTCTGTGT
The DNA here is from genome assembly GCF_963921235.1 of Mobula hypostoma. Taxonomy (NCBI): domain Eukaryota; kingdom Metazoa; phylum Chordata; class Chondrichthyes; order Myliobatiformes; family Myliobatidae; genus Mobula; species Mobula hypostoma. The sequence goes on from NC_086106.1 coordinate 84,311,636, forward strand.
TGCATCTCGGTGGAATGAGTCTCTGGCTGAATGTACTCCTGTATCCAACCAGTACATTAAGTAGTGGATGGGAGACCTTGTCCAAGATGGCATGCAACTTGGACAGCATCCTCTTTTCAGACACCACCATCAGAGAGTCCAGTTCCATCCCCACAACATCACTGGCCTTACGAATGAGTTTGTTGATTCTGTTGGTGTCTGCTACCCTCAGCCTGCTGCCCCAGCACACAACAGCAAACATGATAGCACTGGCCACCACAGACTCGTAGAACATCCTCAGCATTGTCCGGCAGATGTTAAAGGACCTCAGTCTCCTCAGGAAATAGAGACGGGTCTGAGATTGTGAAGGTTTGAGATAAATTGTAATCAAGAAAATTTGATTATAATTTTTTTGAGACTGTGAGAATAAGTAGAGAAAGCACACCCGGGAATATGGAGGCCCTCCCTTCCTGTTGCAAATTTGCATAATACCCAGCATGTGCTGCGGTGATACAGTAAGAGATGAACCTAAAAGGAATGTCTTTTGGTATTGGGAACAGGTCTTTGAGAATACTAGCAAATTGTGTATATTTCATTGATTAGCTGACTGATTTGTAAAAATATTACAGCTTAATCTTGCAACTAAAAAATTCTCATCATGTTGTAATGGAAAATGCTGGAAACAAGATAATATTTCTAGTTGATTATTTTTTATTAGAACCATGAGCAAGGTTTATTCTGTTCCTCTTTCCACAGATGTTCCCTGATGCGCTGAGGACTTCCAGCACGTTTTGTCATTATAATGGATTTCCGAAGTCTGCAGTATTTTGTCGGTAAAATTTCTTATGGTATTTGAGCTTTGTTGATTCCGCCTCACCTAAATTGTGTCGCCTCCAAAAATAAGATGTTGTTGTGAATTGTAAGTGTTAGATGCTGCAACTTGCCACCTTCTCTTCCTCTTAGCAGCGCATTAATTTTAATCAAGAGTCTGTTTGAAGTGTTATGATTCTGCCTATTCCCAGTGCTGGAGCGTGGGGGAAGTTACCGAATGCCTGCTGCTTGCTGGCAGTAATTAAATTAATGCCTGAACAGGAGTGTGAGTCAGCCAAGCTGAGGCTGCATTAATGATGAGACTTTTAGCAAAATAACCCTATGCAGTCTCCTCTTTGCGACGCCAGCACACTACGTTGGGTTATTTACCTGTGGAGTTAAAGAACACCACCTTGGACCTGATGTCAACAGGATGTTTTGGACTTCTCCCCTTTATTTAATGTTGAATTATTGTCAAGGTCGAGTCCTTTTTTAATATTAAAATTTTGGTTGCACTTTAATGTTGCTTCACTGATGTAAAGTACTTCGAGCTCTCCTGGAGTAACTATTAAATATTCAATTTGTTAACCTGACTTACAAGAAATGCTACTTTGTTCAACCGCCTCTCCTCTCCTGAAAGTACTGGGATCAACCTTCACAGGCACTGGTTGTCCTTCAGTGCCTCTCCCATGTTGACTCTTTTGACTCGTGTCAATGCAATATTCAGGTACTGCTGTTCCTTAAGGGTGAAGGGAGTTAAAAATATGTCAGTGGCCCAAGTGTGATGCTGAGTTACTGATTCTAGTACTTGGCCCTGGCTAGTTTGCTATCCCTCTGTATGGCTTAAACATTTACTGTAAACTTCCAGCCAATTGAAGCATAGGATGCGGAAATGCAATGCATGACTTCAGTATGGTTGATCTAACACAATTCACCATCAATAGAATAGCCCACTACCGAGTTCCTGAATAAGCTTGCACTGATGCTTCATATTAATGTCGGTTGTCCAAGACCCCAGATATGGAAATTAGTTTGTACAAGTAATAGATAAGCAAGTCGTAGAATGATACAGCACAAAATAGGCCCTTCAGCCATTTGGATCCATGGGGATCATCAACTACCCATTTATATTAATCCTATGTTAACCTTATTTTTTAAATTGCCTTCACATTTATATCAATTTCCCCCAGATCCTACCATTCACTGAAACACCAAGTGCGATGCACAGCTTTAACCAATCAATCTGCATGTCTTTGGGATGTGAAAGGAAACTGGAGAAACCCGGATGCAACCCATGCAGTCACAGGGAGAATGTTCAAACTCCATGCAGCCATCACTCGAGGTCAGCCTGTGGTGCTGTGGGAGGCAGCGGCTCTACTGGCTGTACCAACACGTCACCCATGGCAGCAGGGTAAGAGCTTGCGTCGTCCTTATTGTATTGCTAGATGAAATCACCAAACTGGAGGCAGGAACTTCTGTCACATACTAACTGCCTGTTTTTGTGGTCAGGAGTGAGCCACCTGCTCTGGAACTGATCTCGGTAGTTCCCACTCACCTTTCTCACATCCTCCTGGGTAATGATGGCTCCAGCCCCAATGCTGCTGGAGCTTCCTGGCATAAATCCCATCTCCTGCCTGATCAATGTTGACAACATTCAGAAACACCGAAATACATTTTAAAATTATTTGAACTTAATAAAAATTGAGCATTTGTTTATAAAAATAAGAAAAATGAAGAAGAAATAAATAAACTCAAATGAAAAAGTAATAAACTAATTAAATCCTGGAACGTGTTCTCCATTTTACCAGGTTACAGAGTGAAGGCACAGATGTATTGCTGTAACTTTGCTCTTCGTTTAGTGTATACCAAAAGCGGTGTCAAACTTCTGCCACCTCCAAAGGGATCTCACCACTGAGCACATCTATAGCTCCTCACCACCTCCACTTTCCATAGGGATCATTTTCTGTGTAAGTTCCTTATCCACATGTCTGTCCCCACTGATCTCCCTCCTGGCACTCATTCTTGCGAGTGTGACAAGTGCTACGCCTGTCCCTACACCGACTGCCTCACCACCATTTGGAACCCCAAACAGTCCTTCCAGGTGAGGCAACGATTCTCCTGTGAGTCTTTTGGAGTCACCTATTTTATCTGGTATTCCTGGTGTGGCTTCCTCTGCATCGGTGAGAGCCATTGCAGATTGAGGGGACCACTTTGTTGAGCACCTTTGCTCTGATCGCTGCAAAAGGCAGGATTGGTGATTATCCACTTCTATTCAACTTCCTATTCCAATTCTGAATGTTTGGCCACAGCACCTATACTGCCACGATGAGGCCAAACTCGGGCTGGAGGAACAGCACCTCATATTCTGTCTAGGTAGCCTCCACCCTCGTGGATAATTTCTCCTTTGTCCCTCCCTATTCCTTACCCTCCTCCACCTTCTTATTCTGGCTTCTGCCCCCTTCCTTTGCAGTCCTGATGAAGGGTCTCAGCCCAAAGTATTGACTGTCCATTTCCCTCCACTGCTGCTGCTTGAATTGTTGATTTCCTCTGGCATCTCGTATGTGTTGGTCCAGATCCGCAGCATCTGCAGATTCTCTTGTGATAATGCCAAACTTCTGTTTTCGAAGTTCCATTCCAGAGACTACATGAGTATCGGCGCCCTGCCCAGAATAAAATGGATTGTAATGGGAAGGAACTGAAAAGTGAATTAAGGAAACATTCCATGAGGAGAGATTGGAGAGAATTAGCCTTTATCTCTAGAATTTAGACATTTGTGTCAATTTTATGGCTGGTAAATTCATCCTATTAATCCACTTGTAGTGCCCTGGTTCACATCTTTGCTGTTATGCTGTAGGTATTTCCTTTAGCAGCTCGTACGAGCTGCTGTTCTGCTTTCAGCCTGTCTGGGTTATTGTTGAAGATGAGGGATGATGTGGAATGTGTGGCATCCAATTACCAGGAGGTTTTCTCGGTGAGGGATGATAAGGTTGGGATTGGGGCTTTTGTTCAAGAGGAAATGAAGTGAGAAGATACTGGGGAGAACCGGTCCTAGCACACAATCCGGTGGGAGACCAGTTTGTTCAAGATAGATTGTGAATGATGTTTGGAAGGTGGTGTGTGTTTTCACGTTGACTGGGGGCCCAGCGCATGGGTGACTGAGAAGTTCAAGATGAGCTCCAACTTGTGCACGTTTGACTGTTTAATTAGAATAGGCACTTTTCTTTTCATTATTCTTTACTAACCCTTCAGTTAGGATTCATGAATATAATTCCTTTAATCATGTGCAGTGTACTGTGTGTTATTTCATGGCGTTAATTTATAACAGGGTAGCAAATGACACAGCATCCACATAACCGGGGTTTGGGGAGGGATCAAGCACGGCTCAATCTCAGGAGTTTGATGGGGCCGGAGATCGTCTTCCCCAGATTTACGCAGCCAAGGAAACCAAGGTGGTTTCACACTTAATTCATTTTCTGTTAATGCAGGAAGTCAGGAGAAAACAGGAGTTTTAATCCTAATTTTCTCAATACACTCACGTGGAGGAAGGATCTAAATATGGTTGTCTCAATTAGATTTTACATGGTTTGTAGATCTCTTAATCATGATACTTTGTCGTATTTCATTTCTTTTAGACAGTACAATCTATGAAGGAAGTTATTGTGATAAATTGTGATGGATATTTACTGCCCTGTGACAGAAGGTCTCATGTTTGCTAACTTTGCTTTCTATACATACAGCACCTGCCACTTGAAAGTTGAAAAACAGTTGTAAGTAAACTTCCAAATAACAGTTTGTTTATTTTTTGGTTGTAAATTAAAGTCAGCCTTCAGTTCTTAAAATGCAAATGGAAAGCAGTAATCAGATTGAGGTTAAAACACGTCTTGCAAACAAGCTCTGTACGTAGAAGATGCTCTGTCTTTGAAAAGCAGATGCTAGTCACTGCACCTGCTTTATTGCTTGAGAGGTGCAGGATAAGACAATGGGTTGTTTAATTTGGATTGTTTCAAACAACAGGCTGACTCTTAAGTTGCTTAGTTCAAGGAAACTTCCAGAACAGCTGGATAATATCATTTAGCATATCAATAACTGATGTTTATATCTTGAAGGTTTATATGCTCAGAATTTAGCTTTATAACATTTATAGCATTAATTGTGAATCGCAAACATTAAGCTGAGGTCTGTGTCTCCAAAAATCCTTCCAGACCTTTTGTGCTAAAAACATATCTGAGGAAATATCATATGTGTGTAGTCTCCTGTGGGAGAAAAAAGGTATAAATGGAGAGAACAGTACAGGCTCATTAGGAATAGGGTAAGGAACAATGAGGCGAACTAGAATCCATTCCTTCAGCTTCGCTTTCTGTGATGGACAACTTCTTCATCTACATCATGGTATGTCTTTTTAGTGTATAGGAATTGTACCAGTATTTTGGAAATCTTTTGTCGTTTGTGTTTCAGAAATGCTTTGTGCCTTGTGATTAGTCCTTTGTGGTTTAGAAATGGTTTGTAATTTGGAAATGTTTAAGATGGAAATCCTCTGAGTTTTAGATGTATTTTAAGAGTGTCGTTTGGATTTAAATGTGCATAACTGAAAATAAATGAACTGTGTTATAAACTACTTTGTGAGGTACTGAGGAAGAGGATTTCTTGGAATGTATGCGGGATGGTTTTTTGAACCAACATGTCGAGGAACCAACTAGAGAGCAGGCTATTCTAGACTGGGTTTTGAGCAATGAGGAAGGGTTAATTAGCAATCTTGTCGTGAGAGGCCCCTTGGGTAAGAGTGATCATAATATGGTGGAATTCTTCATTAAGATGGAGAGTGACATAGTTAATTCAGAAACAAAGGTTCTGAACTTAAAGAGGGGTAACTTTGAAGGTATGAGACGTGAAATAGTTAAGATAGACTGGCAAATGACACTTAAAGGATTGACGGTGGATATGCAATGGCAAGTATTTAAGGATTGCATGGATGAACTACAACAATTGTTCATCCCAGTTTGGCAAAAGAATAAATCAAGGAAGGTAGTGCACCCGTGGCTGACAAGAGAAATTAGGGATAGTATCAATTCCAAAGAAGAAGCATTCAAATTAGCCAGAAAAAGTGGCTCACCTGAGGACTGGGAGAAATTCAGAGTTCAGCAGAGGAGGGCGAAGGGCTTAATTAGAAAGGGGAAAAAAGATTATGAGAGAAAACTGGCAGGGAACATAAAAACTGATTGTAAAAGCTTTTATAGATATGTAAAAAGGAAAAGACTGGTAAAGACAAATGTAGGTCCCCTGCAGACAGAAACCGGTGAATTGATTATGGGGAGCAAGGACATGGCAGACCAATTGAATAATTACTTTGGTTCTGTCTTCACTAAGGAGGACATAAATAATCTTCCAGAAATAGTAAGGGACAGAGGGTCCAGTGAGATGGAGGAACTGAGCGAAATACATGTTAGTAGGGAAGTGGTGTTAGGTAAATTGAAGGGATTAAAGGCAGATAAATCCCCAGGGCCAGATGGTCTGCATCCCAGAGTGCTTAAGGAAGTGGCCCAAGAAATAGTGGATGCATTAGTGATAATTTTTCAAAACTCGTTAGATTCTGGACTAGTTCCTGAGGATTGGAGGGTGGCTAATGTAACCCCACTTTTTAAAAAAGGAGGGAGAGAGAAACCGGGGAATTATAGACCGGTTAGCCTAACGTCGGTGGTGGGGAAACTGCTGGAGTCAGTTATCAAGGATGTGATAACAGCACATTTGGAAAGCGGTGAAATGATCGGACAAAGTCAGCATGGATTTGTGAAAGGAAAATCATGTCTGACGAATCTCTTAGAATTTTTTGAGGATGTAACTAGTAGAGTGGATAGGGGAGAACCAGTGGATGTGGTATATTTGGATTTTCAAAAGGCTTTTGACAAGGTCCCACACAGGAGATTAGTGTGCAAACTTAAAGCACACGGTATTGGGGGTAAGGTATTGATGTGGATAGAGAATTGGTTAGCAGACAGGAAGCAAAGAGTGGGAATAAACGGGACCTTTTCAGAATGGCAGGCAGTGACTAGTGGGGTACCGCAAGGCTCAGTGCTGGGACCCCAGTTGTTTACAATATATATTAATGACTTGGATGAGGGAATTAAATGCAGCACTCCAAGTTTGTAGATGACACGAAGCTGGGTGGCAGTGTTAGCAGTGAGGAGGATGCTAAGAGGATGCAGGGTGACTTGGATAGGTTGGGTGAGTGGGCAAATTCATGGCAAATGCAATTTAATGTGGATAAATGTGAAGTTATCCACTTTGGTGGCAAAAATAGGAAAACAGATTATTATCTGAATGGTGGCCGATTAGGAAAAGGGGAGGTGCAACGAGACCTGGGTATCATTATACACCAGTCATTGAAAGTGGGCATGCAGGTACAGCAGGCGGTGAAAAAGGCAAATGGTATGCTGGCATTTATAGCGAGAGGATTCGAGTACAGGAGCAGGGAGGTACTACTGCAGTTGTACAAGGCCTTGGTGAGACCACACCTGGAGTATTGTGTGCAGTTTTGGTCCCCTAATCTGAGGAAAGACATCCTTGCCATAGAGGGAGTACAAAGAAGGTTCACCAGATTGATTCCTGGGATGGCAGGACTTTCATATGAAGAAAGACTGGATGAACTGGGATTGTACTCGTTGGAATTTAGAAGATTGAGGGGGGATCTGATTGAAACATATAAAATCCTAAAGGGATTGGACAGGCTAGATGCAGGAAGATTGGTCCCGATGTTGGGGAAGTCCAGAATGAGGAGTCACAGTTTGAGGATAAAGGGGAAGCCTTTTAGGACCGAGACTAGGAAAAACTTCTTCACGCAGAGAGTGGTGAATCTGTGGAATTCTCTACCACAGGAAACAGTTGAGGCCAGTTCATTGGCTATATTTAAGAGGGAATTAGATATGGCCCTTGTGGCTACGGGGATCAGGGGGTATGGAGGGAAGGCTGGTGCAGGGTTCTGAGTTGGATGATCAGCTATGATCATAATAAATGGCGGTGCAGGCTCCAAGGGCCGAATGGCCTACTCCTGCACCTATTTTCTATGTTTCTATGTTAACTGGAAGTAGTTTCTTCTTCGTGGGGAGAGGGGACCCACCCCTCGAATAATGGGTATTGGCAGCTAATCTCCCTGTGGAGGATATACAGGAAAGTAAACTGGTCTTTAAAGATTGGTTAGTTTCAGTATAACCTCCGTTTAGTGAGAGTACTTGTGGCTATTTATATCTGATAAGGCTTAAGGTCTTTGTCTGAGTTTAGAACATTGTGCTCAGCAAACCCAATACCATCACAAAATGACTAAGATATACCCAGGGTTGTTTTCAGGTCAGGGTGCTGCTTACCATTCGTCAGATTTTGTGTTCTTTTTCTAGAGTGAGAAGCAGTATGATTCGCTGGGATTGAATTGAATTTCATTAATTTAGCCTTTCGTGGCTTTATCAATTGGAATTGTGACCATCACGATGACAACATTTGATCCTATCACTCAATTAAGTCATAAATTGAATATGTAGAATTTGCAATTCCTTATTCACTACAAGCAAGTTCACAGAAGTTCACTTTTTTTCATCTGTATTTGCTAAAGGTACAAACTGATGGTTTCAGTTAAATCAAGAGCGAGGACATACCAGTACTCAACACTGAACTGTATTAATGATGTGAAACATATCATATGAATTCACCAGTTGCTCCCCTAAGCACTAAACTGCCAAGACATATCAAGGATACAGGAGGATCTTTCAGATGATTTATGACAAAAAGATCACAGTTATAGCGGAAAACTTTTCTATTGTGAACTGAAGTAGTTCCCACAGACATGTCTATAGCCCAAGTGATAATTTCAAAATTGAGAATGCTCTTTCAGAGTTATTTGTGGTAGACAATGGAAGAATCTACATGATCTGAATTTTCCAAATTCCTCAGAAGGAATGGGATCAAACATGTGCACACACCTCTAGATCAGTTGGCTTCTAACAGTTTGGTAGAAAGAGTACTTCAAACTGTAGAAGATCAGCTGAAGATCGTGAGGTGAAATTGAAAAAGTTGCACACTTCTTATTCCACTAGCTGATTATATCACTGGACAAAACCTTTTTCTGTCCTGATGACAGATATAATAGAAGTAAATGTATTTAAAGCAGGCAAAGGGCAAGAAACAATATGTTGCTAGAGCTTATCAAAGTAGATGATTTTGTCACTTCAGGAATTTAGTTATTGGGTTATGTCATTGACTGTACTGGAGCGATCCTGTTTGTCATTCATCTGAAGGATTATAAAGACCCTGTGACAGGAAACATCCCAGTTATCAATTCACCTGAAGAATAGGTGGAGGAACCAGGCATTTCCTTACCTTATACTCGATTGAATGAGAGAAGAAGGATGCATCTCAAAAAGAGCTGTTACCAATAACTGGCGATGTTCCTGCACGATCAGAGCTGCATCATTGACAACGGATGAGAAAACATCAGGTAGATTGAATGTTAGTTTGTTAACACTGTATAAATGTTATTTTACTGCATGTATGATTTAACCCAGTTTAAAGGGATGTGGGAGAAGATCTGTGTTAATGATTACACATTAGAAGCTGATAAGTGTGATTTCATGCGGAGAAGATCACCTGTGATCACTAACCTGTGTAAAACACCTTTTATGTTCAATTTGCATACAAAAAACCGGCACCAATTATCCAGCTTTTAGGTTTTGTCTTAATAGTTAAGGATTATACCTGATAAAAACCTATTTATGAAAACACAGGCTAAAATATGTTACAGTTCATTTTTAAATTTTGCTTTTGTTATGAATTATAGCAATCTCAACATTTGGATTTTAGCCTTGTTTTCTTGGCTTATTTGATATATTGCAGTAATATCTGGCACAGTGCAAAATAGAGAAATTTCAGGAGCCAGTACAAATCAACTTTTAGAAATGTCTTCAATCAATAGGTACATTTAATGTCGAAGAAATGTATACAATATACATCCTGAAATTCTTTTTCTTTGCAAACATCCACGAAAGCAGAGAAGTGCCCCAAAGGATGAATGACAGTTAAGTGTTAGAACCCTGAAGCCCCCCAGCTCCCCCCAAAGCATAAGCAGCAGCAAAGCAATGACCCCCCTCCCCCACCAGCATAAAAGCATCTGCACCCTCCACAAGCACTCAAGTGTGCAACAAACACCCCAAAGACTTACTCATTCACCCAGTAATTCAACATGCCACAAGCTCTCTCTCTCTCTCTCTCTCTCTCCCTAATAAGGGAAAAAGAGGTGTCCCTGTTTCACAGTGAGAGGGGAGACATAACAAAACAACTCACCGATTTATAGTGTTAAGAGTCTGCTGTGTCGCTTTTTCTGAGCTCTGTGCCCAAAGAACTCGGGTTCCTGGGCACACAGCCAGCAGCCAGCTCGCTGCTTTCGATCTTCCATGTACTCCCACGACACACCAGGCGGCAACACCTGCCTTGAATCCGCCTGCCTCCAGAGCCACGAAAATCTGGCACCCTGAAGGCGCGCCAGTCTTCCAGACTGCGTCCTTGGCATGTCGAGAAGCAGCCAGTCATGTGGCCCCGAGCACTGGTTCCATTAACACAAAGAACCGAAGTCAGCGTGGAACTCCAGGACAGGGTCTTCAAAGAATCCTGAAAAGGAAAAAAGCGGGACAGTAAAGATGAGCTGTTTTTGAAAGTGGAAGCAAAGGAGTTGCCGTTAGGTGCCATTATTCTAAGCTCCGCCCGCCGATGTTTGCTCAATGTTTAAATTTCCCTACAAATTCCACCATCTTCTAAAAGACTACACCACTAGACTTATCTCCACTCTCCTCCCCTTTTAACATTTCACTGGGACCTTTCCCTCCAACACCCCTGGTGCACTCAGCATTTGCCACCAACCACCCCTCTTCTTATGGATCTTCCTTTGTAACTGCATGTGACTGAGCACTTGTCTTTCACCTCTTTCTTTCCAACCATCCGGTGATCCGAACAATCTTCCCTGATGAAGCAGTGACTGTACAGCAGTTTCTGCAATCTAATGTACAGTATTCAGTGTCCACAGTGGAGAAACCACGCACAGATTGGGTGATCACTTTGCCGAACACCTGTGTACAGTCCACCGAGGCTTCATGTTGACTGCCGCTTTGATTCCTCATCTCACTTCCACTATGACCTCTCTTTCTGTGGCCTCCTGTACTGTCACCATGAGGCCTAAACCAAGTTTGAGATACAGTATCTTGTTTTTGACTGGGGCATGATGCTGCCTTCTAGATTCAACATTGGATTCTCCAACTTCAAGAAACTTGATTTGTCTGTCTGTTTATTTGCTCTCGGTGGGCGTGGAGGACCAGTTCTGCCAGGCATGACCTCCTACTCTGCATTTAGCAACTCCTACATTCTTTCGTTTCTCTCCTTTTGTTTGTGTTCTCACTTCTTTGCTGCTCCCAGTCACTTGTTGACCAAATAAACTTATTTTCATGGTTGTCCTGTTCTCATCCCATCAGAGACATCCCACTTTCTCCACACCCCTCCTCACTCAGCCTCACAAGCTTCCTTTGTTTCCTTTTCACTTCTGACAAAAGGTCTCCGAGCTGAAACTTTGACTCTGCCTCTCTCCAAATCGGCGTGGCCTGATTGCCAGAAAGTTTTGTTTTGTAGCCAGAAAGAAGCCTGATTTTGTTTATGCGTCTGTTATTCAAGATTTCCAGCACCTGCAGAAGCTCTTGTTTCAGATTTGATGATGCTTTTCATTCATGCTAATTCCAACAATCTGGGCCAGGTTACAATTCTAACTACTGCTGTACTCTATTAGTAACAGAATATAATGAAAATAAAGTTTTGAAACCTTGTTTCTAATTGGAACTTACATTTTAAATTTGCTGCTCAGAACACTTTTGCTTTGAATGTTAATGAAAACAGTTCATTTCTTTGAATTGCTATTTAAATAAAAATTGTTCAAAGTTCAAAATACATATATGTTGTAAGTTTTTGCAAATAAAAAGAACTGAGGTGTTTCATGTTTAATGAAACCCATAACACATTTTATTCAACTCCAAAACCTGCACCAAACACGTGCTAAAACTCTTTACATAATAATGTCATCACATCAGACCAGCCTCTTAAAAGTAAACCCGAGCTCAGTGTTGGTGGTCGTGAATAATGTACATTTCCCTCAATTACATTAACCTACACAGGCCCCCCAACTCCCCTGGAATTCAGTAACGCCGGCACTGTGAGCCTGTCTGGAGCTCGGACGAGCCGCCCGGCTTGGGTCATGTGTTTCATAGGTGGAGGAACAGTAGGTGCCTCATGTTATGATGCCAGGGACATGGCAGCAGAGTACTCCAAATCTTCGTGGGCTGGCTTAAGGTGATCTACCGAAATATGTTCAAATTTACCTCTCTTATCTATGACAAATGTCTTTTCTACCTGTTCCAAAATGCAGAATGGGCCATTGTGAGGAGATGTTGGTGTGTATCATGGTGGATGAAAACAGATAAGGTGGAATGTGGGTCAGAAGGGACCCAAGGGTGCTGTAAGCCATGATGGGAGGAAGGATAGGTGAAAAGGAATTGAATTTACTGAGGAGGGTGGAACGCTGTTGAGAGGCTGACCCAAGTGGTCATGGCATCAGGAATGAAATCACCTAGCACTCATAATGGCTGCCCGTATACCAACTCAGCCATGGATGACTGCAGATCTTCCTTCGGATCTGTTCTGAGCCCGAGCAGGGCCCACGGGAGATGATCATGCCAAAACTCATCTGTCAGGGAAGCTCTCAGAGCAGCCTTTATGGGGTGATGAAACCGCTCACCTCGGCCATTGGACTGCAGGTGGTATGCTGTGGTGTGATGTAAGGTTCTGGGCTATCGCAGCCCAGAGATCTGAAATGCATTGGGACTGTGGTCAGAGGAAGTACCAGATGGGGTGCCTAACTGAGTAACCCAGGTGCAGATGAATGCCTGAGCCACACCTGAGCCATGACCTCTGCCACCTGGTGATGTGGTCCACCATGGTAAGAAGGTGCATGAAACTGCGGGAGGGAGAAGAGGACCAACAAGGTTCCCATCGACATTAACATGGTCAAAACATCGCTTAGGGACTCAAAAGGTGCCAATGGAGCCTGAACATGATGGTTAATTTTTGCCCGCTGGCACTCCACACAGGCTGAAGTCCAATCATGTACGTCCTTTCTGAGGCTTCAGTGCAACCAGTTTCTCTTAGGCCTTCCATCCCGGATGTGAGAGGCCACGTATTGAGTCAAAAACAGTCCATCTCCAGTTTGTGGGCATGATGGAACGAGGATGACCGGTTGAGACATTGCACAGGAGAGAAACCCCAGCTTCCCTGAAATTAATGACAGATAACCGCAGACTTGTGGTTGCTGTTCAGCAGGCCTGGACTTCTGGTAAGCCCGGAAATCGGTAACTTGATTGGCTGTCATGCCGGTATAGTCTATCTCTGTGTATGACCTCAATGGCTGGCCATGAAAGGCAATCAACCACAGCATTATTTTGCTTCTTGATATGTTGTATATCAGTTGTGAACTCAGATATGTAAACCAGATGGTGTTGCTGCCGTGCAGATCAAGGATCTGAGTTTTGGCCATTGCATGCACGAGGGGTTTGTGGTTAACGAATCCTGTGAAATGGCGACCATCTAGAAGAAAAAGAAAATGGCTGACGGCCAGATTGAGACTGAGAAGCTCACCGTTAAACTTGCTGTACTTCCTTTTAGGAGGACGAGGCTGCCGGATGAAGAAGGTGAGCGGCTAACAAATGCCTCCGACCAACTGTTCATGCACTGCACCCGCAGCATAGTCTGAAGCGTCAGTTGTAATGGCTACAGGTACATTGAGGAGCAGGTGTGCCAGGAGAGTCATACTAGAAAGAGCTCTTTTGGTATCATCAAATGCCATGTTCATGTCTACTGACCAATCAAACACTTGATTAGGGGTGTTGCCTTTAAGTGCACTATACAGGGGGAGCATAAGTTCACCAGGTAACAGAATGAAGCGGTGATAGAAATTCACCATACCTAAAGACTCCCGTAGTTTTTTTTGTAGTGTGAAGCAGTGGGAAATCCATAACAGCAGCTACCTTTGATGGGAGAGGTTTCGCACCTTCGCAGAGATGTGACAGCCAAGAAAATCGATGGTTGACAGCCCAAACTGGCATTTAGCAGGTTTAATAATCAATCTGTGTCGGCTTAAGTGCTCGAAGTGTGCAGAGATGAGATACGTGTTCGGATTTGGACGCGCTGCCAACAAGTATGTCATCCAGGCAAACAAAAAGAAAATCTAATTCTTTTAATACAGAGTCCATCAGTCATTGGAAAGTCTGTGCTGCATTTTTCAGCACAAACGGCGTGCGCAGAAACTCAAAAAGACCAAACGTGGTTATCACAGCCGTTTTGGGAATGTCCTCCAAGCACACAGGCAGCTGATGGTAGCCCCTAACTGGATCGGCTTTGGAAAAAATTAACTTTGTATCAAAGTTTTGAATGTGTGGAATTGGGTAACAGTCAGGACTGGAACCTTTGTTAAGGCATCAGTATTCACCAACATGGGCAGCAACCACCATCAGACTTGGGGACCATATGGAGGGATGAAGTCCAGGGGCTATTTGACCGGTGTACAATTCCAAATCTTTCCATGTTGGCAAACTCAACCTTCGCAGTTCCCAGCTTTTCTGGGTCCAATCTACAGATGTGGGCATGGCCTGGTGGGCCAGTTGTGGGAATGTGGAGCTCGACCCCATGTTTTGTGACTGTAGTGGAGAACGTGGGCTTGGTGAGGTCTGAGAATTCACCCAGCAGTTGAATAATGTCATATGCGATGTTGCAGGTGCTTCACAGAGATGTCACACGGAGCAGGATAACGAACCAAAGTCCTTGACACCCACAAGCTGGCAATTCGTAAGATCGACCAACAGTCCTTCGGCACACAGGAAATGTGCACCGAGAAGGGGTCAAGCCAACTTAGCCAGGACAGAGTCCCATGTGTAACATTGCTCACTGAAGCAGACCATCACCTGTTATATCCCGTAAGTCTGAATCTTGCTGCCATTGGCGGCCTCCAGCAGGGTTTTGTCTATCTCTGCCTTTTCATAAATAGGTGATACTGGCAGTACATTCACTTGAGCAACCATGTCACACAGAAAGCATGTCCCTGAAAGGGTGTCCGTAATGAACAGTAGGTGACTCTGGCAGCTGGAACTAATTGAACTCACAGACCGCTGATGTCCCACTGCACTGGCACTGTCAAAGCTGCAAGGTGGTCGGCACTTCCTAGTGTTCCTACCAAAATGAACATGGCAAAAGCACAGGCCCAGCATCATCTTTTTAACAGCAGCAGGCATCCTTATGTTGGGGGCCTTGCTGACCGAGCTTATTGAGGTAGAGAGAGGAGGAAAGATGTACCACTGCCTAGCTGAATGTAGACTATAAGGCCTTTTAGCAAGCTCCCTATAGTCCCTCACAGGAGCATTAGCGAGGGCTATGTGAACTTAATCAGGCATGGAGAGTTCTTTAAAAATAAAACAAGGATGGTGATTTCCCAGGAGAGACAGCATGTGGTCCATTAGCTCTGAAGACCTAGAATTGCAGAGACTGGATAAAGACAGCAACTGTTTGGCATGCTTAGACTCCAATAGTCCAAAGTTTTGTAAAAGGTGATCGTTATTTATCATGTTCAAGCAGATTCACCACTCTCACAGCCCTGGAATCGCTGAGTAGAATTTGTTGTCATTGACAGAGTTTTCTCACAGAGAGAACTGAGCCTCAGCCTGTACAAATTAAGCAACAGCATTTTGCTTCCAAAACTCCAGTAGATTCAAAGTGACTGCGTTGGCCGATATGTTCAATAACTCTAGAATTGTCCTAGAGCATCGGCGTCACCAACGTAGGTTTCACAATAAAAAGAAGTGAGGTATTTTATGTTTAAAGTAACATGTAACACATTTTATTGAACTCCAACACCTACATCCAAAAATGAGCTAAGAATCTTGATGTAATTATGTCATCATTTCAGACCAACCTTTAAAGTGAAACCCCAACTCATTGTTGGTGGTTGTGAAGTATGTACATTTCTCCAAATTACGCTACCTTCCAATGTCACCATATACAACCCTGAGATTCATTTTATTATGGGCAAAAGAAAAAAAAAGAAATAATAATAATAAATAAATAAGCAATAATTATCAAGAACATGAGATGAAAAGCCCTTGAAAGTAAGTCCATAGGTTGTGGGAACAGTTCAGTGATGGGGCAAGTGAAGTTATCCCATCTGGTTAAAGAGCCTGATGGTTGAGGGATAATAACTGTTCCTGAACCTGGTGGTGTGGGTCCTCATGACAGCAGTGAGAAGAGAGCATGGCATACATGGTGGGAGTCCTTGATAATGGACGCTGCTTTCCTGCATCAGTGGTCTGTATACATCTACTCAATGGCGGGGAGGGTTTTACCGGTGATGGGCTGGGTCATATCCTCTACTTTTTCTCAGCTTTTCTGTTCAAGAGCATAGGTATTTCCATACCAGGCAGAGATGCAACCAGTCAATATATTCTCCACCATGCATCTATAGAATTTTGCCAAAGTTTTAGATGACATGTTGAATCTTTAGAAACTTTTAAGAAAGGCACTGCCATGTTTTCTTTGTAATGACACTCATGTGCTGGACCCAGGACAGAAGACTGAAAAATAACATCAGGAATTTAAGCAACACACATAAATGTTGCTGGTGAACGCAGCAGGCCAGGTAGCATCTCTAGGAAGAGGTACAGTTGACGTTTCGGGCCAAGACCCTTCGTCAGGACTAACTGAAAGAAGAGCTAGTAAGAGATTTGAAAGTGGGAGGGGGAGGGGGAGATCTGAAATGACAGGAGAAGACAGGAGGAGGAGGGATGGATCTAAGAGCTGGACAGTTGATTGGCAAAAGGGATATGAGAGGATCATGGGACAGGAGTCCAGCATCTGCAGATTTCCTCGTATTTGCGTTTTAAAATCACCAAGGAATTTAAAGTTGCTGGCCTTTTCCACCTTTGATCCCCTAAAGAGGACTGGCTTGTGGACCTTCAGTTTCATCTTCCTGAAGTCAATAATCAGCTCCTTAGACTTGCTGACATTGAGTGAGAGGTTGTTGTTGTGGCACCATTCACCCAGATTTTTCAGTCTCCTTCCTATATACTGATTCATCACCACCTTTGACTTGGCCAATGACAGTGGTGTCATCAACAAACTTAAATATGGCATTGGAGCTGCGCTTAGCCTCAGAGTCATAAGTGTAAGGTGAGAAAAGCAAGAGGCTAAGCACATAGCATTGTGGTGCATCTGTGCTGATGGAGATTGTGGAGGAGACGTTGAGAATCTAAAATGACTGGAGTCTGCAAGGATCTAGTTGCACAAGCAGGTATTGAGGCCATCTAAATTTCAAATAGCCCTCAATCATGGACAGCAAGGAAGAAAATTGCAAGGGACCCGATGACAGTTTTTTAGTTCTCTGATTATGTAAAAGAAAATCAAAGACTAATCTCAGAAGGCTTTGACCAATTATTTTGTTTTCAGTGTTTGGCAATTCATTGGAATCCATTCTAAAGGATTGCATAAACATTAATTTAGAAAAGTTTGGATTTATCATGGATAGTTAGTTTGCATTTGTCAAGGGAAAGTTAGACCAACGTCCAAGCACTTTTCAAATGCATTGCCTTATACTTCTCTGGATTAGGTTACTACTAATCAGACAATCTGAATCCTGTTGCAGTCTAATGTTTACTACGAATTGGCACCCATTTGACCAATAATCGTATTGCCTGTAAAGTTCCTTATCTGTTCCCTTCCCACCCCCACCAATTGGGTCTAAATTGTTAATATATATAAATGAAATAGAAAGCAAGAGACCAATTATAAGTAATGCCCAATTAGAATCAACTAGCATCATAGAACAAAGTTTTAGTTGGGCATTCTTGTCTTATTCTGCAAGGTACTGTACAATTCTGGGTGGTGGATTCATTTACAAAAGCAGCAAGATAATATTACTTTGTACATTAAAATTTCACTGGTGCAGCCAGAAAGGGCAGTGTGTTTTTTTAAAAGACAATTAATATTTCTGCATGGTGTACTTTCATATAAGCACTTTGAGTTTCCACATTGAAAGTATTTCTCAGCTTTTGTGCCAGGAAATATGGCAGGTAGATAAAAATCACAAACTACCTGAGGTACAAGAGGTACAGCTCTTAGCAAAAGCATGAGCGCTGCACTAAACCTCACACCAAGCCGCATCATTCTCCTGTTGTCAGTGAAGATTTTTAACCAGTAGAAAGCATGCTTTTGTTGCTGTTGTCATGCATAGATATGGGTCACAGCTGCACAGTGTTTGGTGCCACAACCCCATTACAAAAGATCTGCAAAATCTAACAAACAGAAATAAATCCAGTTACGTTGCTGCACCAATATTTTTATCTAAACTAAAATGATTCACCTGGACATGTGTCGCTTCTATGGCATAACACTGAGATCTGTACCAAGAAATTGTTAGAGAACAAGTAGAGTATCACTAAATTAGAAACTACTGAAGGGGATTGTGCATTTTCCTGAAGTGAATTATGTTTCTCATGACCTAGTCTATTTGCAAGAGAGTGTTGTGGCAGCAGCGAGCCATTGTAGGTTTAATTAGGGCTATTGGATGGCTGTGTCGAATACCACAAGACGGGTGGTGACGGAGGCGAATTGGGCTTTAGTGATGATGGAAACTAGGTAAAAGTATTTCAATGATCGAGTGTGGCAGGAGCATCATTTTGCTTGAAGGATGTGGTATTTGAGGCAGTAAGACCGAATTGGTGAGGCTCAGGGCAGAGACAGCAGTGTGAGATGTTTCAGTCATTGGGTATGAGGCTCGGAGTGGAAGTTGGAGAGTGTGGTGTTTCAGTGATTGGGTATGAGGCTCGGAGTGGAAGTTGGAGAGTGTGGTGTTTCAGTGATTGGGTATGAGGCTCGGAGTGGAAGTTGGAGAGTGTGGTGTTTCAGTCATTGGGTATGAGGCTCGGAGTGGAAGTTGGAGAGTGTGGTGTTTCAGTGATTGGGTATGAGGCTCGGAGTGGAAGTTGGAGAGTAAGGTGTTTCAGTGATTGGGTATGAGGCTCGGAGTGGAAGTTGGAGAGTGAGGTGTTTCAGTGATTGGGTATGATGCTCGGAGTGGAGACTGGAGAGTGAGGTGTTTCAGTGATTGGGTATGAGGCTTGGAGAGGAGACTGGAGAGTGAGGTGTTTCAGTGATTGGGTATGAGGCTTGGAGAGGAGACTGGAGAGTACGGTGTTTCAGTGGGTATGATGCTCGGAGTGGAAGTTGGAGAGTGAGGTGTTTCAGTGATTGGGTATGAGGCTTGGAGAGGAGATTGGAGAATAAGGTGTTTCAGTGGGTATGAGGCTCGGAGTGGAAATTGGAGAGTGTGGTGTTTTGGTGATTGGGTATGAGGCTCGGGGTGGAGACTGGAGAGTGAGGTGTTTCAGTGATTGGGTATGAGGCTCGGAGTGGAAGTTGGAGAGTGAGATGATTCAGTCATTGGGTATGAGGCTCGGAGTGGAAGTTGGAGAGTGAGGTGTTTCAGTGATTGGGTATGAGGCTCGGAGTGGAAATTGGAGAGTGTGGTGTTTCAGTGTTTGAGTATGGGGCTCGGGGTGGAGATTGAAGAGTCAGGTATTTCAGTCATTGGGTATGATGCTCGGAGTGGAGATTGGAGAGTGTGGTGTTTTGGTGATTGGGTATGAGGCTCGGGGTGGAGACTGGAGAGTGTGGTGTTTCAGTGATTGAGTATGAGGCTTGGAGAGGAGATTGGAGAGTAAGGTGTTTCAGTGGGTATGGGGCTCGGAGTGAAGATTGGAGAGTGAGGTGTTTTAGTGATTGGATATGATGTTTGGAGTGGAGATTGGAGAGTGTGGCATTTTCAAGATGGTGCCGGTATCTGGCAACTCTGCGCGTGCTCTCCCGAGCAAACTGCACTCTACACTATCCTATACCTGAGAAATCCTTTTAAACCTCCAACCTGCTACATCTAGCAAGATCAACAACACCCTGGCGAAACAACTGACCCAGCGGGAGATCATCGCGCCAGAATTGCTTCATCAGCTCCGGACTGCACCTGGTCCTGACCAGTGAGGCCTGGTCGGAGGCCCACCATGTTCCCAGAGATCCGTGGCCTGCTACCATGCCGGAGTGCTTGGAGACGTGGCCCATTCCAACCAGCACCTCTCCGGAGCAGATGACCACACAGAAGTGACGGTGGAGACCTCAAGGTGCCCCAAACGCTTCTCCGGAGCGATCACCGTAAAGCCCCGTTGGTGGACATTCACAGCTGCCGGAAGTGAGGCCTCCGCCGCCAACCCCGGAAACCGAGCCAGAGGCTCGGCTGGAGGGAGGCCTCCGCAACCGTGACTCAGCTCACGGACTTGTTTCAGCCAGGAGCCCGGCCCTCCGGGATTAAGTGTCGGTTTCAGGGCCCGACCCAATCGACAGCCTGGGCCCCTGGCAGCTGGAAGTGGCAGCAGAGCCTCCCCCGTCACTCTGCCCTACTCGGAGTGCCCGACAACGCGACCAGCTGATCGATCCCTGCGGGACGCGTCCACTAACCTCAAAGAGCTGACAATGACACACTGCACCAATGGAAACCTGGAAAGATGCACTATTTACTGAGGTAGCGTGGGAAAAGAGCTGGGCTGCTGGTCAGATTGAAGCTGAGGGGCTTCAGGGTCCCTATGCCCACCATCCTACAAGCTAATGTGCAAGCCATAGAGAACAAGGTGGATGATCTTAAAGGGAGACTCACCTACTTCAGGGAGATGCAGAACTGCTGTGTATTCTGTTCCACTGAGACCTGGCTCTTGCCTGCCACCCCCGACTGTGCCATCCGACTGGAGAGATTTTTGATCCATCAGATGGACCGCACTGCGTCTTTGGGCAAGACGAGGGGAGGTGGTGTCTGTCTACTGATCAACACTGGGTGGTGCTCGGACACAGTGGCACTGACAAGCCCCTGCAGCCCAGACCTGGAACACCTGTCAGTGAAGTGTCGTCCCTACTATGTGCCACGGGAATTCACCTCGGACATACTGACATACTCCACATTCCTGCCCAGGCGGACGTGGAGTGTGCTCTGAACATATTGTATGCCAACATCAGTGAACTTGAGACCAGGTATCCGGAGGCTTTGCTCATTACAGCCGGGGACTTTAACCAGGCCAACCTCAGAAAGGCGCTGCTAAAGTTATACCAACATGTCTCCTGCCCCACTAGAGGCCCAAATATACTTGACCACTGCTACACAGCAGTCAAGGATGCCTACCATTCTGTCCCACAACCTCACTTCAGAAAATCAGACCATCACGCTGTACTCCTCCTGGCTTACAAACAGAAACTGAAGCGGGAGGTCACGGTGTCTAAAGTGGTGTCACATTGGACGGAGGAAACACATGAGGTCCTCCGTGACTGCTTTGAATCGGTGGACTGGTTAGTATTCAAGGACTCGGCAGCTAACCTCGATGAGTATGCCTCAGCTGTCACGGACTTTATTTGCAAATGCATAGAGGACTGTGTGTCTCGCAAGACGATCCGGGTATTCCCTAACTGGAAACCTTGGATGAATTATGAGGTCAAGACCCTTTTAAAGGCTACAGCTGTGGCTTTTAGGTCAGGGGATACCAGTCGCTACACGGACTCCAGGCATGAACTCTGGAAAGCCATTAAGGGTGCCAAGGGGCAATATCGAGCCAATTTGGAAGCCCAGGTTAACCAGAGGGATGCCGGTAGACTAAGACAGGGTCTAAATGAGATCACTGGGTGCAAAGAAAAGGCTGGGAATATCAATAACTGTGGTGCTTCTCTTCCTGACGAACTTAACGTATTCTACGCAAGATTTGAACAGAAGAGGAGCGTCCCACTCCCTCCGGATGAACTGGACCTGATGGCATCGAGATTCATTGTCACCGAGGAGGACATTAGAAGGGCCTTCCTGAAGATAAATCCAAGGAAGGCGACGGGCCCAGATGGCATCCCGGGATGGCTTCTCCGGGCCTGTGCAAGCGAGCTAGCTGGAGTGTTTGCTGACATCTTCAACTGCTGCATGCTTCAGTCTAAGATCCCCTCATATTTTAAGAAGGCAACGACAATCCCGGTGCCGAAGAAGAGCAAGGTGGCATGCCTGAGTGACTATCGATCTGTGGCTCTGACATCAATTGCTATGAAGTGCTTCGAGCGATCGGTTATGGTACACATCAACCACAGCCTACCGGTCAACCTTGACTGGAGCAACAGGTCAACGGCAGATGCCACCTCTCTGGCCCTACATTCCTCTTTAGAACACCTGGAGAATAAAGACGCATATGTAAGGCTCCTTTTCATTGACTACAACTCTGCCATTAATACAATCATTCCAAATAAACTGATTCCTAAGTTCCGGAACCTGGACCTTAGCACACAGATCTGCAGCTGGATCTTCAGCTTCCTCACAGACAGGACCCAAGCTGTAAAAATAGGGGACAAGCTCTCCTCTACAATCACTCTGAGTACCGGTGCCCCACAAGGCTGTGTACTCAACCCCTGCTGTACTCACTGTACACCCATGATTGTGTAGCCGAGTTTCCATCAAACTCAATATATAAGTTTGCTGATGACACCACAATTGTAGGCTGTATCTCGGGTAATGATGAATTTGAGTACAGAGAGGAAATTAAGAACCTGGTGGCATGGTGCGAAGACAATAACCTATCCCTCAACGCCAGCAAGACGAAGGAATTGGTTGTTGACTTCAGAAGGAGTAGCGGACTGCACGACCCAATTTACATCAGTGGTGTGCAAGTGGAACAGGTCAAAAGCTTTAGGTTCCTCGGGGTCAATATCATAAGTGACCTGACTCGGTCCAACCAAGCAGAGTCCACTGCCAAGAAGGCCCACCAGCACCTTTACTTCCTGAGAAAGCTAAAGAAATTTGGCTTGTCCCCTAAAACTCTCACTAATTTTTATAGACGTACCGTAGAAAGCATTCTTCTAGGGTGCATCACAACCTGGTATGGAAGTTGTCCTGTCCAAGACCGAAAGAAGCTGCAGAAGACTGTGAACACAGCGCAGCACATCACACAAACCAATCTTCCGTCCTTGGACTCACTTTACGCCGCATGCTGTTGGAGCAGTGCTGCCAGGATAATCAAGGACACAACCCACCCAGCCAGCACACTTTTCATCCCTCTTCCCTCCAGGAGAAGGCTCAGGAGCTTGATGACTCATACGGCCAGATTTGGGAACAGGTTCTTTCCAACTGTAATAAGACTGCTGAACGGATCCTGACCCGGATCTGGGCTGTACCCTCCAAATATCCGGACCTGCCTTTCGGTTTTTTTGCACTACCTTACTTTCCCTTTTCTATTTTCTATTTATGATTTATAATTTAAATTTTTAATATTTACTATCGATTGGTACTCCAGGGAGCATGAAGCGCAGAATCAAATATCACTGTGATGATTGTACGTTCTAGTATCAATTGTTTGGCGACAATAAAGTATAAAGTATAATGATTGGGTATGAGGCTTGGGGTGGAGATTGGAGAGTGAGGTGTTTCAGTTATTGAGTATGAGGCTTGGACTGGAGATTGGAGAGTAAGGTGATTCAGTGGGTATGAGGCTCGGGGTGGAGATCAGAAAGTGAGAAGTTACAGTGATTAGGTATGAGGCTTGGAGAGGAGATTGGAGAGTGTGGTGTTTCAGTGATTGGGTATGAGGTTTGGAGTGGAGATTGGAGAGTAAGCTGTTTCAGTGGGTGAGGCTCAGAGAGGAGATTGGAGAGAAGTGTTTCAGTGATTGGGTATGAGACTTGGAGTGGAGATTGGAGAGAAGTGTTTCAGTGATTGAGTATGAGACGGAGTGGAGATTGGAGAGTGAGGTGTTTCAGAGATTGGGCATGAAGCTTGGAGTGGAGATTGGAGAGTGTGGTGTTTTAATGATTGGGTCTAAGGCTCAGAGTGGAGATTGGAGAGTAAGGTGTTTTAATAATTGGGTCTGAGGCTTGGAGTGGACAATGGAACCTTCAACTGAAATGAGTGAAGCGACAGTGAGAAGGTGATATTTAAACATTGAGAGAGTTGGTGGGAGCATCATTTTGTTTGAAGGGTGTGGTATTTGAGGCATGTTAATGGGGAGGGCGATATAAGTTTTGGAGGATGGGAACATTGTACTAGGAGACTTAAATGAGTGGGGCTCCATTCTGGCATTGTATTATGGAGATCTAGGTGCTCTGGAAGCATCTAATGATTGTTGTTTCCTGGACAATGTGGCCATTTCCCTGGCAAAGCTCTAAAAGTCTTGTGGCAAGGATGATGACATTACTCAATTTATGTCCAATATGCAAATCACTCAGATGCTTGCCTACAACACATCCTGTTAGGTGACCTGTCAGATTTCTGGAGTGATTCAGAATTGGTTATTACTGCATTTCAATCCGTGGTAGTTGCATTTCCGCTAACTGCTGAAAAATGGACTGTTGCATGATTAAGCTTATGGACCAACTTTCTCCGCAAAATGGCTGCTACATTGAACTTAAAATTCTGTCAGAATTGTTGAAGTTAAACAAAAATATTGTCAAAGAGAATGTCGTTGGAATCCAGTGCCAAGGGTTAGCCAAGTAGAACATTCACAGCTATAGTAAACACTTAAAGTGTGTTTGCTTTGTTGGGAATAGAAAAAAGATACATTTTTGTCATTCCTGAGTGAAGTTAATGCAGTGGAGAATTTATTGATGAAACATAATGATTCCGACAGTGGCTGATAACATACCAGGAGTGATTGATAAATTTGTGGCCGATGCAGAAAATTTGAAGTTAATAACTCATCTCCTTCTACCTTAGGCCGCGAACGTATCAATCACCCCTGATGAGTTATTAACTTCAAACTTTCTGTATGATCACGTTAAGAGTTGACCTGCATGTGCATGTAACGAGAGCTGTATAACTCATCTCCTTCTATCTTAGGCCATGAACTTACCAATCACCCCTGCTGTGGACACTTTCTGGAGGTCCAAGATCTGTATGCATCACGACTGCTGCACTAAGTGTGTAAATGTAGGAGGGGACTATGTTGAAAAATAAATGTGCTAGGTTTTCTAATATTGACTCCTTCTACCTTAGGCCATGAACTTATCAATCACCCCTCGTACAATTACCATAATGCAGACGTGAATTTTCAGTGAGGTGAACTGCATGGAAAGAGAACTGGCATTATAAAATGTCCAAACCTTCAAACTGATGGATATTGTAGCTCTTTTGTTTTTATAGAAATTAAAATGTAAAGATCAAAGTTAGTTGAAATCATTATTTCAATGAAATATGCTTCTTACCTTTTAACAACAGCTTGCCTATATATAATGTCTAACGTGGTAAAACACCCAAGGCACTTGACAGTTAATATGAAAAAAATATTGAGGTATAATTGTTCAAGAAGATCGCAAACTTGTTGGGTTTGGAGGCTTGTGTGCCTCAATGACCTGGAGAACTGTGTTGGCTGGAGTTGGGGCCTTGTGCTTTGGCTCTTGGTAGTGTCACCCATGCCAAACAGGTCAAAGGGTAGAAGCCAGACTAAGAGTTGCCACCGATCCTCCAGGTTCAGGGGCGCAACTCAGGATTAGCAACTCTGACTGCTCAAAAAAAGTTATGGAGACAGCAATGAAAAATCCTTCTATGCAGACAGCGATGGAAGATGTTCATTTCTGGCAGTGGTGTAATGGACAGTAATTAAATAAGTAACAATTGATAACCAAAATGCTGGCCGAAGGACTAGTGAGAAGAAGGGGAAGCATAGAGTGGAAAGGCCATAATTGGTTGAGGACTGGTATCTTTGGAGGACTGTAAGATTTAAGAGGTTTGCAGAGAAAGGGGAGAAAAAGGCCCTGGCGTCAATGAAAAAATTAGAATTCTAAGATCAAGCTTTTACTGGACAGAGTGCTAGTGCAGTTCAGTGGACACTTGGGAGATAGATGAACAGATAGATAGGGGCAAGATTACTCAGTTAAATTTCCAAATAATCTAGCAATTTATTTAGCCGTAGTGGTAAAATTGGGAGCTGTGGACATTTATCATTTCAAATTGAAAAAGAAGGTTTAGAAACAGATGAACATTTAAAAGAAAACTGCAGAAGCTAGAAAACTGAAATACAAGAAAACAGAAAATGCTAGCTATACACAGTTGACTCTTTAATGACAAAGGGTCATCAACCTGAATCAGCAATGTTGTTACTCTTCCCGAAAATGTGGCCTTTCCTGCTGAGTCCTTCCTGCTCTTTCTGGCTTAGAAACAGATATCAGCCACCAAAAAGGGTACATTGTCAATATGCAACATGTAAAGATTTTGAGTGCAACGAACTACAGTTTCATGTTTTGCTTTAGTTCTGAAGCATGAATGCAGTATCTGGAATGAAGACCAAATAAAAGAAACAGCATCTTTAAGGAACAGAAACTCAGTTAGAATCTGGGACTATCATGGCGGGTATTTGGTCTAATTACCCAAGTAGCTTGGGGCAAACCAGGTGGGGCATTGTCAAGAATTGCAGACAATAAGAGTCCAATTAAGCCTTGAACATCAGAACTCTTTTGATGTCAGGGTTTTTGCTATCAAAGGATAAATGATATAATAAAATTTCTGGCTCATTGTGATTCAGATAGGAAATTGTTAAAACAGTAAAGGTGTGATTCAGTTATTGAGGTCTAGAAGGTCGAGAGAATCCATAGATTTTTTCCTGTTCAGATAATATTGGTTTAAAATCAGTTTGGATGGGCCATTTGCAAAGGCTCAATTCTGAAAAGTAGATACTATTTTAAAGAATGATACATGCTTGTATTCTTTTGGGCAAAGTTCACATGGCATTATTTGTTAATTAGTCAACAATAAAATTGGGGTCACAGCATTTGAAGTGGATGCATACTGAAAATATTGCACTCTTGTAAAATACAGACTTTCAAACTTGTTTTGAAAAGAAAAGACAATTTCTTTGTTATTGTGTTGTGCCTAATAAGGTCAGTGGAAATATTGCAGGGAAAAATTGCGGCATGCTGAACAATAAGTTCAAATAAAAGCTGTACACTTAGTCAAGGCAATTGCCTGTAAACTAATGAATGGAAAGGAGTTATTGAGAATAAATAGACCCAAATGACTAGTGAAATGGATAGATCAATACTGGACTTAGTAGGTGAACCATTGGAGAAGGAATACAACAAATATAAACAGGTATAAAGCAACCCAGTTAGAGATTATTGGAGTAAACTAGTTAGGAAAATGTAACAGGGAAGGCAAATGTAGGTAAATTACTCATATCGTTCATGAGAACTAAATGAGGTAGAGTTCTTGGAAGTCAAAAGGCCATAAAAGACTCAGGGCAAAATAATTAGGTCAGATTGTTCCATTTTAAAGATTGGCACCCACACTGATGAGACTGGCCAAATAGCTTTCCCTTGTTATGAGTTTTTGATTGGAAAGTGTACTATTGCTTGAACAGTAACCGCTGGTGTTTACTTTTTTTGGGCAAATCAGCCAGAGGAAGTAGTAACTTAAAAATATATAGGATCCGGATTTGTATCACAAACATATAAATATGAATTGAACTGAATCTTTGCCTAGAAAAATTATCAGTCTTCTATCAAGACAATGACAAAAACTTTCCACTGTGCAGCGATTTTTCCTATCAGAGTGTAGGTTTCCAATTCCTTTAATGACTATGACTAACACCTTGGACTAAGACTGCCTTAAAATATTCTTTGTGAACACTATTAGTCCCTCAAAGCTCACCACGCAGAAGTGTGATTGTGTGTGTGTTGCTTGAAGCTGCTGGAGAGGGTTGCTGGGTGAGAATGGCATCTGCCACGGTGTAGTATGGTTAACAGTGACAACTGGAGGAAAAACAATAACATTCAGTAGTTTCGCAAACTTACTTTAGTAGTAATGAATATGTGGGCATAGTTGAACATGATTTATGGAGTCAAGAAGATTATTTGAGATACAGCATTCTCTTGTTTTACATTCACAGTTCTTTGTGGATCAGAATTCCTTAAAAATGTTAGAAATATCAGTGTCATGGCTAAAATAGACAGGCTAAAAGTTCTCTTCAAAGTATTTCTGCATGAATCTGAGTCAAAGACATTAGAGCAACACACATAAAAGTTGCTGGTGAACGCAGCAGGCCAGGCAGCATCTCTAGGAAGCGGTACAGTCGATGTTTTGGACCGAGATTCTTTGCCAGGACTAATGAAGGGTCTCAGCCCGAAACGTGGACTGTACCTCTTCTGAGAGATGCTGCCTGGCCTGCTGCGTTCACCAGCAACTTTTATATGTGCTGCTTGAAATTCCAGCATCTGCAGATTTCCTCGTGTTTGCAAAGACACTACAGTTTTTTTTTGTAAATCACTATCCTTTTTCATTTGCGATCTGGGTGTTCTCTCACTTGGAGCTCCAACAGTGACTTAAAATTCATAATTCACAGAAAGAACAGCGAAGCAACTTTGTTCTTTCACTCAGCAGCAGAGACATCTGAGTTAAGAAAGCTAAGACAAGTGTTCACATGGTTCAATTTTTTAAAAATTGATCCATTTAAGCCACATTTCTGCCAACTTTATTTCCTTTCAGGGATTGTTCTCATTCACCAGCAAAAGAACGTGGGGTGAGAACCGCTATGCCCTGAGTGAAGCAGTTTGTATTTTGTTTTCCATATATAAAAAAGCATCCAGATCAAATTGAAAGTCTGGTTCTAAATGAGTGGAACTGTTTCAAGAATCTGTTTAATTGCATCAGCAGAGCAGGTCTAGTTGTGAGGGAGCTCAAAAAGGGCAGTATTCTTTTAGTGGGAATTTTACATTAAAAATTAATGACATTTCCTATGAAGTAAGGTATAAGCACAGCATTTTCTGAAGCAGGATGAACTATTATTGTTTTACATTTCTGAAGAATTTGAATATTAGTACAAAGTCCAAACATTGCCTTAAAGTGAAAACAACACCTGAACTTCGAAGATTCCAAGACACTGCAACGAAAATAATTTATGTGCTTTTTTTTATTAACGTAAGACCCAGAGGTCTGCAAAATCAATTTGATCTATGAATTCTGAGCATTGCTATTGAAGATTTTCCTACAACATCTGGTTCCCCAACAGGACTCCAACTAGAAGAGGCAATGATGATGTCACAACAGCACTGTGTGAAAATGGCTGTGTGTGTTTCTGAAGCCAGTTATATTCTTCTATTAAGTTTTGTGCTTTTAGTTCAGGAGAAACTGTCTTCCAAATCTTGTCGTAGTACTTGTTAAGCCATTCAATCTGCAAAAAAAAAAGAATATTAGAATAAAATCTTTAAGTACTGGACATAATACGAGGAATACTATCATCTTTAAATTCACTTTTAGTGGTAGTTGCAACAATATGCTGTACCATAGACTACGACT
This sequence comes from Mobula hypostoma, assembly GCF_963921235.1. NCBI lineage: Eukaryota > Metazoa > Chordata > Chondrichthyes > Myliobatiformes > Myliobatidae > Mobula > Mobula hypostoma. The sequence continues at coordinate 84,340,872 of NC_086106.1, forward strand.
AGAAGGGGTGGAAATTTGTCCCCAATTACTTCACTAAATGGTGTATCAGTCAATAATATGTTCATATCTGCATATTCCATTGAAGGTAGAGATAAATATAGCACTCTACCCATAAATCCTGGTTTTTGACATCCTGTTAAGAAAGATAAGTTGATTTGAAGCATTTTGTGCTTTGCACGAACTTCCTGTGTGCCTTAAAACTGTTGGGTTTTGAGATCACTTACAGCTGTATATTCTACTGTGCATTGAACCAAATGGCCCCTGCCAAAAATTGGGTCTCAAGAAAATTCGTTATCTCAGTTAAAAGGACTTGTAATGAATTTTACTTTAATGAGAAAATATTTCTCTGGTTCCCATTTGTAAACATTTTCTTTTTGATTCACATCATAGTGTGACACGAGTAAGCACTTCTTCCAAAAGAAGCCTCTAAAACTTGGGTACTCAGTTCCCATTCAAGAGCGTTTTTGCAGTCCTGTTATGAATGTTAATTCTGAGTACTCAAGATATGCCACAGCACAAGACAAAATAACTTTGAGCTATTTAAACTTTTCATTATAACCCATTTTATATCATTTATTATTTTCCTGTGATGGTTATAAACTTCATCTAATTGAAAAATACATTTTCACAAGTGATCTGCAGGAAGTCTGCTGTGGAGAATTGGAAGGTGCCATGCTGATGGAGTGGAGGCTATCTCTATCACATTAGTGGCCTCGAGAGGGAACTTAATTCCAGCTAAATATGTCACTCTTAGCATGTAACTGGTCAGAAGCTACCCTAGAGACCCAAGATTTCCCAAATTTAAAAATCTCAATCTGATGAACATGCAATTTATAAAATATTGACCGTTTTGATTCCACCTGCAGGGCCTGGGCAGGAAAGCTGATAATATATCGCTTACAAGAAATAGGGGTGCAAATTTTTCTCCAGTTAACTTGCTCAGCAGGTTCAAGTATATCAGTCAATGGATGTGTTCATTTCTGCATGTTCTATTGTTTTGCAATGTCCACTTCCCAGTCACAAAGCAGAAGTCTCTTCTGCTAGCTTTCCTTCACATTTTGAAAACTTACAGTATTTTCTCGGAGTTGGAGCATAGTACTTATATGGAAAGTACACACACATCAAAAATTGGCTCTTGTGTGAAGTGATAGGATGTCTAATGCCTTATTTTACTGATTAATCTAATTCAAAGTGGCCGGGGGAAGTTTTGTTTCTAATGGTGGTTTATTAACAGGATCCTTATTGGACTTGAATGGCAAATATCAAAGTAAGGAAGGAGACAAATTCTGCCAAGTGGGATCAGGCCCGATAATGGATGTTGCTAGATGTTGTTTTTGGACAATGGTCACTTCTCATGGTTAACTCCAGTTCGTAGTGGCTGTGACTAGGGAACAACTATCTATTCAAATAGCTTGAACGTAGAAGTTTAGAAGAGCACAGGACTATATCAACCTGTCTGAAATAAATGAATGAACAGTAAGTGAGAATACCCTCACTGGATAATCTTGGTAGTAGTGTTATATGTAATGAGAAAAGCAAATAATTATGCTAACAAAAGATTTATTTTCTCAGCAATTTCCAAATATTTAAGAGACTTGCATGATAATCTAATTAAAAATATGTTTAGTGGCACAAGTACAAAACTTCAATTTTTATCACCTGTAACTTCAACCCAAACTGTTCCACAGGAATCTTACCAGATGGCATTAGGCATTAAGGCCTGTACCTAAAAGCTTGATCAAAGTCCTAGTTTTTAAGGGAAGTCTTAAAATAGAATGAAAGATAGACAAATGGAGAGGTATGGGAAGGGATACTTGCTTAGGGCCGAGGCAGGTTTCAACAGCAATAGTTTTTATCTACAGATAAACAACTAAGCACCCACCTGATTTTCATTCATGATAGACAGGTCAATCAGTTTTCTTTCATAAGGAACAAATGACACGTGCTCAAAGGTCAGGTAAGGCTCTCCTCCAAACATGTACTGTACAAAAGAGTGTTTAAAACAATTCTTACTTCATCTGCATTTCGAATGACATATGAATCATATGCGGTGGCAGTCTAAGTATTTTTATGAAACTGCATTTCAGCATCAACTCATTTTAATACTTGGAGCATTTTTTTCAATAAAATCCTCTGATTAGAATCAAAATTCCATTTTGCAGAGTTTTTGGCATTCAGATACAATTTATGATGCCATGTGATGAAAGGCATTTAACTGTTTAACAAAGTAAGTTAAAATGGAAAATGATCTTGCCTGTCTTTTATCAAATGTAGGTTTGGCGAATCAGTCAGTTTTTATATCAACAGCAGCCGTTGTGAAATTTGTTAATTTTGCAGCAGCAGTACAATGCACTGCATGATAAATATATAAATTAACCTCAGTTACGGAATATATATATATATTTAATAGTTAAATTAAAATAAGTTGTGCAAAAACAAATATTTAACAAAATAGTGAGGTGGTGTTCATGCCTTCAATGCCTATTTAGAAATCGGATGGCAGAGGGGAAGAAGCTGTTCCTGAATCACTGACTGTGTGCCTTCAGGTTTCTGTACCTCCTTCCTGATGGCAACAATGAGAAGAGGGCATGTCCTGGGTGTTGGGTGGTATGTGAGGTGTTTTTCAGTAAACATAGAAACATAGAAAATAGGTGCAGGAGTAGGCCATTCGGCCCTTCGAGCCTGCACCGCCATTTATTATGATCATGGCTGATCATCCAACTCAGAACCCCGCCCCAGCCTTCCCTCCATACCCCCTGACCCCTGTAGCCACAAGGGCCATATCTAACTCCCTCTTAAACATAGCCAATGAACTGGCCTCAACTGTTTCCTGTGGCAGAGAATTCCACAGATTCACCACTCTCTGTGTGAAGAAGTTTTTCCTAATCTCGGTCCTAAAAGTCTTCCCCTCTATCCTCAAACTGTGACCCCTCGTTCTGGACTTCCTCAACATCGGGAACAATCTTCCTGCATCTAGCCTGTCCAATCCCTTTAGGATCTTATACGTTTCAATCAGATCCCCCCTCAATCTTCTAAATTCCAACGAGTACAAGCCCAGTTCATCCAGTCTTTCTTCATATGAAAGTCCTGCCATCCCAGGAATCAATCTGGTGAACCTTCTTTGTACTCCCTCTATGGCAAAGATGTCTTTCCTCAGATTAGGGGACCAAAACTGCACACACTACTCCAGGTGTGGTCTCACCAAGGCCTTGTACAACTGCAGTAGTACCTCCCTGCTCCTGTACTCGAATCCTCTCGCTATAAATGCCAGCATACCATTCGCCTTTTTCACCGCCTGCTGTACCTGCATGCCCACTTTCAATGACTGGTGTATAATGACACCCAGGTCTCGTTGCACCTCCCCATTTCCTAATCGGCCACCATTCAGATAATAATCTGGTTTCCTATTTTTGCCACCAAAGTGGATAACTTCACATTTATCCACATTAAATTGCATCTGCCATGAGTTTGCCCACTCACCCAACCTATCCAAGTCACCCTGCATCCTCTTAGCATCCTCCTCACTGCTAACACTGCCACCCAGCTTCGTGTCATCCGCAAACTTGGAGATGCTGCATTTAATTCCCTCATCCAAGTCATTAATATATATTGTAAACAACTGGGGTCCCAGCACTGAGCCTTGCGGTACCCCACTAGTCACCGCCTGCCATTCTGAAAAGGTCCCGTTTATTCCCACTCTTTGCTTCCTGTCTTCTAACCAATTCTCCACCCACACCAATACCTTACCCCCAATACCGTGTGCTTTAAGTTTGCACACTAATCTCCTGTGTGGGACCTTGTCAAAAGCCTTTTGAAAATCCAAATATACCACATCCACTGGTTCTCCCCTATCCACTCTACTAGTTACATCCTCAAAAAATTCTATGAGATTCGTCAGACATGATTTTCCTTTCACAAATCCATGCTGACTTTGTCCGATCATTTCACCGCTTTCCAAATGTGCTGTTATCACATCCTTGATAACTGACTCCAGCAGTTTCCGCACCACCGACGTTAGGCTAACCGGTCTATAATTCCCCGGTTTCTCTCTCCCTCCTTTTTTAAAAAGTGGGGTTACATTAGCCACCCTCCAATCCTCAGGAACTAGTCCAGAATCTAACGAGTTTTGAAAAATTATCACTAATGCATCCACTATTTCTTGGGCTACTTCCTTAAGCACTCTAGGATGCAGACCATCTGGCCCTGGGGATTTATCTGCCTTCAATCCCTTCAATTTACCTAACACCACTTCCCTACTAACATGTATTTCGCTCAGTTCCTCCATCTCACTGGACCCTATGTCCCTTACTATTTCTGGAAGATTATTTATGTCCTCCTTAGTGAAGACAGAACCAAAGTAATTATTCAATTGGTCTGCCATGTCCTTGCTCCCCATAATCAATTCACCTGTTTCTGGCTGCAGGGGACCTACATTTGTCTTTACCAGTCTTTTCCTTTTTACATATCTATAAAAGCTTTTACAGTCCGTTTTTATGTTCCCTGCCAGTTTTCTCTCATAATCTTTTTTCCCCTTCCTAATTAAGCCCTTTGTCCTCCTCTGCTGAACTCTGAATTTCTCCCAGTCCTCAGGTGAGCCACTTTCTCTGGCTAATTTGTATGCTTCTTCTTTGGTATTGATACTATCCCTAATTTCTCTTGTCAGCCACGGGTGCACTACCTTCCCTGATTTATTCTTTTGCCAAACTGGGATGAACAATTGTTGTAGTTCATCCATGCAACCTTTAAATGCTTGCCATTGCATATCCACCGTCAATCCTTTAAGTGTCATTTGCCAGTCTATCTTAGCTAATTCACGTCTCATACCTTCAAAGTTACCCCTCTTTAAGTTCAGAACCCTTGTTTCTGAATTAACTATGTCACTCTCCATCTTAATGAAGAATTCCACCATATTATGGTCACTCTTACCCAAGAGGCCTCTCATGACAAGATTGCTAATTAACCCTTCCTCATTGCTCAAAACCCAGTCTAGAATGGCCTGCTCTCTAGTTGGTTCCTCGACATGTTGGTTCAAAAAACCATCCCACATACATTCCAAGAAATCCTCTTCCTCAGCACCTTTACCAATTTGGTTCACCCAGTCTACATGTAGATTGAAGTCACCCATTATAACTGCTGTTCCTTTATTGCACACATTTCTAATTTCCTGTTTAATACCATCTCCGACCTCACTACTACTGTTAGGTGGCCTGTACACAACTCCCACCAGCGTCTTCTGCCCCTTAGTGTTACGCAGCTCTACCCACATCGATTCCACATCTTCCCGGCTTATGTCCTTCCTTTCTATTGCGTTAATCTCTTCTTTAACCAGCAACGCCACCCCACCTCCCCTTCCTTCATGTCTATCCCTCCTGAATATTGAATATCCCTGAACGTTGAGCTCCCATCCCTGGTCACCCTGGAGCCATGTCTCTGTGATCCCAACTATATCATAATCATTAATAACAATCTGCACTTTCAATTCATCCACCTTATTACGAATGCTCCTTGCATTGACACATAAAGCCTTCAGGCGCTCTTTTACAACTCTCTTAGCCCTTGTACAATTATGTTGAAAAGTGGCCCTTTTTAATGCTTGCCCTGGATTTGTCGGCCTGCCACTTTTACTTTTCTCCTTTGTACTTTTTGCTTCTACGCTCACTTTACACCCCTCTGTCTCTCTGCACTGGTTCCCATCCCTCTGTTGTGAACTAACCTCCTCACGCCTAGCCTCTTTAATTTGATTCCCACCCCCCAACCATTCTAGTTTAAAGTCACCTCAGTAGCCCCCGCTAATCTCCCTGCCAGGATATTGGTCCCCCTAGGATTCAAGTGTAACCCGTCCTTTTTGTACAGGTCACGCCTGCGCCAAAAGAGGTCCCAATGATCCAAAAACTTGAATCCCTGCCCCCTGCTCCAATCCCTCAGCCACGCATTTATCCTCCACCTCATCGCATTCCATTAAGTAAAATAAACATTCACTTATAGGCTTGGATTACACCTGAACAAAGGAAAAGGGAGCAGCTGTAAATCACACAGAACCACTCTGGCCTGCTGCAGCATTATACAAGATCATGGTTGGCTTGCTGCCTTATCTCCACTTTCCTGCCTGATCCCCACATCTCCTTATTCTCCTGGATTCCAAAACCTATTCAACTCAGCTTTGAAAATATTCATTGACTGAGCATCCAGAGCTGCTAGGACAGAAGATGGCATGTAAGTGTAGTGGTTAGCTTAATTACTTTGCAGCACCAGTGTTCACTGATTGGGTTCGGTTCTCGCCGCTGTCTGCATTTTCCCTGTGACCACATGGGATTCCTCCAGCTACTCTGGTTTCCCCCCACATTCCAGAGATGTACTGCTAGGGTTAATGATTTGTGGGCATGCTCTGTTGGCACCAGAAGCTTGGCGATATTTGTGGGTTGCCCACCACAATCCCCGTACTGTGATGGCTGTTGATGCAAAACAATGTATTTCCGTGTATGTTTTGAAGTACATGTGACAAATAAAGCTAATATTTAAAAGATCTTTATCTTTGAAAAAGGATCTAGTGTTTTCCCGACATATCTGATGAATAAACTCTTCTCGGGCTTCCAGCGAAGTGCAGGTATTCATTTTAACCGACGTTTTAATGACGAACTCTGCCATCTTCATCAAGGATGAAGCAAGACCCTCCTCTTTGGCGGTAGCAGAACATCGCATTCACAATGGCCATATGATTGACTTCGATGGCACAAAATTACCGTGCCGCACCAGTGGCTTTTGGGCTCACCTGCTGAAGGAAGCCATTCAAATAAAACTAGAGGAAAAGAATTTTAACCAAGATGAAGATGTTGCTCTAAGTAAAAACTGGAATTCGATTGTAAGCAAGATGGCATAGAGAAAAACTGATTGGATGAGGACTAACCAAAAAGAAAGGACAGATGAATGGGGTATAAGTACCACCAGACTAGACATGCCCAGGAATCATTCCTGATGAAGATAGAAACCATCAAAACCATAGAAAAACTACAGCACCGAAACAGGCCTTTTGGCCCTTCTTGGCTGTGCCGAACCATTTTCTGCCTAGTTCCACTGACCAACACATGGAGCATATCCCTCCATACACCTCCCATCCATGTATCTGTCCAATTTATTCTTAAATGTTAAAAAAGAACCCGCATTTACCACTTCGTCTGGCAGTTCATTCCACACTCCCACCACTCTCTGTGTGAAGAAGCCCCCCCAGTGTTCCCTTTAAACTTTTCCCCCTTCACCCTTAACCCATGTCCTCTGGTTTTTTTCTCCCCTTGCCTCAGTGGAAAAAGCCTGCTTGCATTCACTCACTCTATCTATACCCATCATAATTTTATATACCTCTATCAAATCTCCCCTCATTCTTCTACGCTCCAGGGAATAAAGTCCTAACCTATTCAACCTTTCTCTGTAACTGAGATTCTCAAGTCCCGGCAACATCCTTGTAAACCTTCTCTGCACTCTTTCAATTTTATTAATATCCTTCCTGTAATTTGGTGACCAAAACTGAACACAATACTCCAGATTCGGTCTCACCAATGCCTTATACAACCTCACTATAACATTCCAGCTCTTATACTCAATACTTTGATTAATAAAGGCCAATGTACCAAAAGCTCTCTTTATGACCCTATCTACCTGTGACGCCACTTTTAGGGAATTTTATATTTGTATTCCCAGATCCCTCTGTTCTACTGCACTCTTCAGTGCTTTACCATTTACCCTGTATGTTCTACCTTGGTTTGTCCTTCCAAAGTGCAATACCTCACACTTACCTGTATTAAACTCCATTTGCCATTTTTCAGCCCATTTTTCCAGCTGGTCCAAGTCCCTCTGCAGGCTCTGAAAACCTTCCTCACTGTCTACTACACCTCCAATCTTTGTATCATCAGCAAATTTGCTGATCCAATTTACCACATTATCATCCAGATCATTGATATAGATGACAAATAACAATGGACCCAGCACTGATCCCTGTGGCACACCACTAGTCACAGGCCTCCACTCTGAGAAGCAATCCTCTACTACCACTATTTGGCTTCTTCCATTGAGCCAATGTCTAATCCAATTTACTACCTCTCCATGTTTACCTAGCGACTGAATTTTCCTAACTAACCTCCCATGCGGGACCTTGTCAAAGGCCTTACTGAAGTCCATGTAGACAACATCCACTGCCTTCCCTTTATCCACTTTCCTGGTAACCTCCTCGAAAAACTCCAATAGATTGGTCAAACATGACCTACCATGCACAAAGCCATGTTGACTCTCCCTAATAAGTCCCTGTCCATCCAAATGCTTGTAGATTCTGTCTCTTAGTACTCCGTCCAATAACTTACCCACTACCGACGTCAAACTTACCAGCCTATAATTTCCCAGATTACTTTTCGATCCTTTTTTAAACAACGGAACAACATGAGCTATTCTCCAATCCTCCGGCACCTCACCCGTAGACACCGTCATTTTAAAGATAGCAGAGTTTGTTATTGAAACATTGATTAAACTCAATATCTGTACCCGGCTAGAAGCCCCAGAAGAGTTTATTCATCTTTTTCTTTAATCCCAACTTTCAGCTGAAGAAATCTTCTTTCCTTAAGTGCTCATGCAGAGACTTCCACAATATTCTGCTTTTATTTCAGCATTCCATTTACTTTATGAAATATTAATTTTATTTCAAAAGAAAAACTTCCATCTTAATGGCTGTAATTTGCTTTCAATTCAATGCCATACTTTTACACAGCTATGGGAAAATATTTCCATGGTGTTCTTAGTTTAGTGCATTCTAAACGCTAAATGCTGCTGAAGATGGAAAAAAAGCTTTTATGTGGTGCAAGAGCAATCCACTTGTAAGGATATTTCCTGTTAGCTGAACAGGACTGTCTGACTGGAACGCTTGAGGTGTAAGGGAATCAAATGTTACCTTGGTGTCTGCCTTTACCACCATGACAATATCTTCAATCCGAATTCCAAATTCATTATCTTCATAATAACCAGGCTCTGGAAGAGGAAAAATGACCAGTACAACATATGACACAAAGGATCGGCTCTGAGGAGTAATACAGAGAGGCCAATTTAGGTCTGAAGTCATTGTTCTTTGCATAAATGCCTGGAGTTTAAATAGTGTTACACTCACAGCGAATAGTAGACCAACAAACATTTAGCTCAAGGGTTCACATTTGGAAAATTAAGTTGCATTGTATGCAACTGAACCAGGAAAGTGGAGAGTCAGTGATGACATTGTTGTGCAGTGAGCTTGATTCTGGCAGATTAATATTATTAAGTATCACTCACTTTGTCAGTACTTTGTGTGTACCTGGAGAATCAACTCAACTTACAACCACATATTTATACAACTCCTTGTGCCAGCAACATTATACTGTCTTACATAAACATGCACCTCACACTTTATATCAACATGTCAACCTTCAGGCCATGTCACTCAGGGACTTGAGTTAATGTTATTTTATGACTACAATATTTACGCTGGTGTGACTATCTGTACTGTGTTTTGCACCTTGGTCCCAGAGGAACAATGTTTTATTCAGCTGTATATGAGTGTATAGTTGAACGACACTAAAGTTGAACTTGGACTTGAATGTCAACTTATTCACTGAGACATATGGGAAGGTGGGCCTCACACTCAACATCTGCACATCAAGGGTCCACATTCTGCAGCACCATGTTTCTTACACCTCAAGAGAATTCTAAGTGAAAGCAGATGTCAATGATGAACTTCATGATCATCTTCAGTTTGTTAGCTGATGATTTTGCTTGAATGAGGAATAAACTCCTGGAAGAACAAGGTCTCAAACTCTTCACAAAGCTCATTGTCAAATGGATTGCAATAATTCATGCCCTTGTGTGTCCTAAGATTTGGACTATCTAAAATATGCATCTCCAGCTTATACCAATGCTATATCCACAAAATCTTCAAAGTCCACTTAAGGCCTAATCCTCTCCCAGATTAAAGTCCCTAGCATTGATGCCCTAATTGCACTCAATTAGTTCCATTGGGTAGATCAGATCATTTACATGTTCAAGACCATACTCCTGAAACACCCACTTTATTCCAAGCTCTGTTACTGGAAAGAGGTTACCACATGGATGGGTTAAAAGATTTAAGAATGTTTGCAAACTCTCCTTGAAAAAAAATCAATATCCCCACTAAGTTCTTAGATATCTGTGGTAAACCATATATATATGTTGTAACTGAGTTCCCAGGGAACATGTGCCAGCGTGCAGATCGACCGGCTATACGCCCTACATGTGGATCTTTGCCACCCGGGGGTCACCTGGCTTTACGACTTCGTGAAAGCCCGGAACCTGCCTTACTCCCTTGAGGAGATCAGAACAATGACCAGGGACTGCCAAGTCTGAGCAGAGTGCAAACTGCACTTCTACCGACCCGAAAAGGCACAACTCATCAAGACCACCCGCCCCTTTGAGCGACTGAGTGTTGACTTTAAGGGCCCCCTTCCCTCCACTGACCGCAATGTGTACTTTCTTAACATTATCGACAAGTACTCGCGGTTCCCCTTCGCCATCCCCTGCCCCGACACCACTACCACGTCAGTTGTAAAAGCCCTGCGCAAGCTCTTCACTCTGTTCAGATACCCATGCTATATCCACAGTGACAGAGGGTCCTCGTTTATGAGTGATGAGCTGCGCCAATACCTGCTGGCTAGGGGAATTGCAATTAGTAGGACCACGGGCCATAATCCCCGGGGGTATGGACAGGTGGAGAAGATGAATGCCATGGAGTGGAAAGCCACACTCGTAGCCCTCAGGTCTCCCGCTGGCAGGAGGTCCGTCCCGAGGCACTCCACTCCATCTGCTCCCTGTTATGCACGTCCACCAATGCCACCCCTCATGAGCGGCTCTTTTCTTTTCCCAGAAAGTCGACCACTGGGATCACCCTACCAACTTGGCTGATGTTCCTGGGGCCAGTGCTGCTCCGGAAACATGCAAGGAGCAATAAATACTCCCCGATAGTCGAGAGGGTTCACTTACTTCATGCGAACCCCCAGTATGCCTACGTGGTTTTACCAGATGGGCGGGAGAACACGGTCTCCATCCGCGACTTGGCACCCACAGGAGCACCGGGCCCCTTCCCTGAACACTCCGTGGCGACTATTGACCCCGTTCCCACCGATGTATGTACCCACGAGACACCGCGCACTCCAAGCCCTACACAGACCCCACACAACGCTACCATACCGGGCGCGACGCACATGCACGAGGGATTACCGACACCTAACGTGCTGACACCTGAAGTCAGGCCGGAGCCAGCACAACCACCGTTGCTGATGCAATCACCACCGGTGCTACGTAGATCACAGCGACAGACTCGACCACCTGATAGACTTGACCTGTAAATATACTTGTTTTAAATACTGTCAGTCACTTCACCCCGTGGGACTCTTTTTAAAAAAGGGAGGGGTGAATGTGGTAAACCATAGATATATGTTGTAACTGGGTTACCTGTCTGGACACACCCCTCTGCTGACTGCCCCTGTGGCTCCTCCCACAGACCCTGAATAAAGGCGATTGGGCCATTGCTCCCCCTCTCAGTCCAGGGGCAGACACTCAGCATGCTGGAGGTCACATTTTACTGCTAATAAAAGCCTTTCAGTATTTACTCTACTTCCAGTCTTTTGGACTTATTGATGGTGCATCAATATCCTAACCCACATTTGCTCAAAATGAAATAGAGGCATTTGGGGTGGAACATAGAACCTCAAGTCCATACCACAGCATGAACAGAAGTTCAGCTTAAGGGCCACATCTCCTAACAAATTACCAACTTGCTTATTCTCTCTGGCACCTCCTCCCTCATCTACAGGTCCTGCCTAGACCTCATTAATCAACTCAAAGCCCAGAAAACCCTAGTGGAGACACCATTCTTGATCCAAATGGAATGCTTATGAAGATAAAGAAAGAAGCTTTAGAACATGTTAAGGCAACAGAGGTAGACGTGGAGTACCTGAGACGAGAATGGTAGTGGTTCTGAGTGTTGGGATGGCAGTGAGGAGTCTGAGGGGTGTGGGTCAAATACAACAAAGGGAATTGAAGAGGATCTATCATCCACCCCTGACACACTGAGCTCTGAATGCTCCGTCTGTTTTATGGGTCACGGTGCCAGGTGGCCGCTAGTTGAATGCAGTGAAGGTAGAAATGTTTGTGTTGCAGGAGTTTGCTTACCCCTAGTATCAGGAGCCTAGCCACGCTGCAAAATTAATATCTGTTTCCAAACCACCAGCATCAAGCCATATTAAGAAAAGCATTCAAAAAAATGTAACTCAATACTTAACAGAGGGGGCTCCTTCCCACACTCTTAGGCCCAGTGCATCATTATCAACTGTTGCTGCATATCTGCCACATGGGACTAACTGAAGGAAGAGTTAGTAAGAGATTTTCATCTCTTACTCTTACTAACTCTTACTAAAATCTCTTACTAACTCTTCCTTCAGTTAGTCCTGACGAAGGGTCTTGGCCTGAAACGTCCACTGTACCTCTTCCTAGAGATGCTGCCTGGCCTGCTGCATTCACTAGCAACTTTGATGTGTGTTGCCTCACTTTATAAAATGTTTAGACATTTATATTATTGATATGGTCATATCTGTCTGCAGCAGGAAAATCCTGGAAATGAATCCCAGTCACAAGACCATAAGACATAGGTGCAGAATTAGGACATTTAATCCAGCGAGTCTGCTCTGTTGTTCAACCATGGCTGATTTACTATCACTCTCAACCCACTCTCTTGCCTTCTCCTGTAACCTTTGTTGCCCTGATTAATTAAAAACCTAGAAGGGTGCAGTGAAAGTTGCTGCAAACACTAACTTTTATTTAAGCTCTATATTTTATTGATACGGATGTGCTAGGTGCTCTAATACCTTGCCATATGATTGTTGAAATAAAAAAAAAACACAAGCCTTGGAGCTACTTACGAAAGAGTTTGATACTGCTGCTGGTTTTCCATAGAAAAGAGTTAAACTGAATCTTGCTCAGCTTTAGATCGCGTGATCTCCGATACCTCCGCCATCAAGGAAATACTAGTTCTGATTTTTTTCAGATTGCAATTTATCTCAAACACTGCAACAAATGGTAAGCAGCTCAGGAAATAAATTTTAATGCCACAAGCTATTGAAGTGTTGTGGCAATATCTACCATTGTGAATGTTGAACTGATCAAAATGACCTTTGACCAGAGAAAGTTGATCTAGACATTCTTGCCATTTCTTAATGTTAACTGATCATAGCCTGACAAGGGCTAAGAGGCATTTTTGGATATGAAAGTGTTTGACATTTTGCGAGCTCTGATGTCCCAGTAGAGTGAAACTGCACTGCTTTAGGTATGCCTCTCACTGTGCTCCCAGCATACGACAGACCAAGAACTGAACTGCATCCACATACAAAGATAAGGTTACATCAGTATTTCTTGCTTTGTTCTCTTATGGAAGAAAATAAAGTGGCACAGTTCCCAATAAAGGAGATTGAACTTGCAAGTTTTATGTTTGATCATATTCCTCACCCCTCAGATGTTTCACATATTTACCTCTAGGCTTCCTTCTTCCTCCTTCTCCTTGCTGGATTCCATTAATTCCGTGGCCCTCTTGACCTGCTTAATCTAAGTTCTCCGTTGGGTTTTTACTTCTTATCCAGAATACCACTAGTTACTTTAAATACTGGTGCATAAATTGTCCCTTCACACTGATCTCAGCTTGGCACTGTTAGTTGCACTCTAAACTGGAACATTCACCTTGCTGTAAAGCTAATGCCACTATATAGCCAAAGGTGTTACATTTCAGATGAGATATAAAATAAAGCTGTGTTTATTCAGGAGGATATTAAAATAGGCCCATTCAGTGAACAGCAGGGAGTCCTGCTGGTATTCTGCCAAAATTAGTCACTCAACAGAGCTGAGAGAAAATATGTAGTCTGTTGCTTTTCTGAATTAGGTTGTCAGATTTAGCTGAAGGATCTGATAAGGTTCTTTACTTTGTTTTACAGGTTTGGTCTCCTTATCAAAGAAAGGGCGTGCTGCCATTGGAGGTGGAGGTTCATGAGAATGATTCTGGGAATGAAAGGGGTAACGTATGAGAAGCATTTGATGACTCTGGGCCTGCAATCACTGTAGTTTAGAAGAATGAGGGATAGATTGACATCTATCGAATATTGAAATATTTGAAGAGAGTGGACATAGAGAGAATGCTTCCTTCAGTGGGTGAGTCTAGGACTAGAGCACACAGAGGAACATCCATTTAGAAAAGAAAGGTGGAGAAATTTTGTTAGTAAATCTGTGGAATTCATTGCCACAGTCATCTGAGGAGGCCAAGTCATTAGGTATATTTAAAGCAAAGTCTGGTAGTTGCTTGATTAGTCAGGGTGTCAAAGTTTATAGGGAAAAGCCAGGAGAATGTAGTTGAGAGGGATAATAAATCAGCTATAATGGAATGGTGGAGCAGACTCGATGGGCCAAATGGCCTAATTCAGCTCCTATGTCGTGTAGTCTTATAAAATCCAAATCCCCTCTTTTATGGTTCAATTTAAATGTTTCTTAACACCAAAATGTTAAATATTTAGTCTCCTCTCTTGAAACCTCATTGTTTATTTTCCCCCAGTTCACTATAGTTTACAAATAGAATTCCACAAACCAATATTAAATATATAGGTTCTATGTTTTCTTTTATAGATCTGTCTGAAAGTATTCTGTTGCTAAGAAGCAAAGCCTACCAATAGATGTAAACATTCCCTCCTCAAGTTTCCATGTTTGACCACTCCCGATGCCAACTGGCCCTGTGTATATAGAGAACATAAACATACTCAAGATTAATGTTAAAAATTACCTTATCATAGTTCTAGCAGTTGCTTAATGCGCAAGATTCAGTGTACCTAATGATTTCATGCACATACAAAAAACACTGATTCATTCTTGCGCATATGAGGATGTAAACTCCTTATCAGATATATACATGCCTGGATTGTGGTTGCATTTTTAACAGTGAATTAGAATCAGGTTTATTATCACTGACATATCATGAAGTTTGTTATCTTGTAGCAGAAGTGCAGTGCAATACTTATAAATTACTATAAATTACAACAAGAAATATAAAAAAGTGCAAAAATAGAGCAAAATGTGAGGTAGTGTTCATGGGTTCATGATTCATTCATACATCTATCGAAGGGGAAGAAGCTATTCCTAAGAGATTGAGTGTGTGTCTTCAGGCTCCTGTACCTCCACGTTGATGGTAATAATGAGAAGATGGCTTCTCCTAGATGGTCAGGATCCCACATGACGGATGCCACCTTCTTGAGGCATCACCAATTAAGATGCCCCCTATGTTTGGTAGGCTAGTACTTATGATGGAGCTGGCTGAGTTTACAAAACCTCTGCAACTTTTTCTGATCCTGTGCATTGGTGACTCCATACCAGACAGTAATGCAACCAGTCAGAATGTTCTCCACAGTGTATGTGCAGAAGCTTGCTAATCTTTGGTGGCATACCAAATCTCCTCAAACTCCTGGTGAAAAATAGCCACTGTGGCTTCTCCATAATTGCATCAATATCTTGGGCCCCGGATAGATCTTCAGAAACATTAGCATCCAGGAACTTGAAGCTGCTCACCATTTCCATGACTGATCCCTCAATGAGGACTGGTGTGTGTTCTCTCGATTTCCCTTTCCTGAAGACAATCAATTCCTGCGTCTTACTGACGTTGAGTGCAAGGCAAAGCAGCTGATCTGCCTCACTCCTGTATGCCTCTTTTTCATAATCTGAGATTCTGCTAACAGTTATGCCACCAGCAAATTTATAGATGGCGTTTGAGCCACACAGCCATGAGTGCAGAGAGATGAGAGCAATGGCCTAAGTACACATCCTTGAGATGTGCCTGTGTTGATTGTCAGTGAGGAGGAGATGTTATTTGTGTGGTCTCCCAATGAGAAAGTCAAGGATTCAGTTGCAATGGGAGTTGCAGCGTTGCAGTGTTGCAGTAGTGTAGGAGCTCCAGCTTACATCATAGGAGACCGAAACATGCGATAAAATACTATCAATTTCATTATGCACAGATCTAATGATGGCAGATGCTAACGTGCATTGTCACTGGAAGTGTCTGGTACAATTTTCCTAATGTGATTTATTTCAAGTAAAATCAATTTTGAATCATGTAGCACTAAAATAAATCACTTGGCAATAGTATATAAAAGATTTAAGGTCATGCTGTGTAATGGCAGCACATAAGGTTTAAATGCATTTGTCTGAAAATTCACTCTGATATTTTAAGATGCAAGCAGTTCTGCTGAAGCAGTAGGGTCAGGAATATAGCACCTTTTTGGTTTTAAAGAAACAATTTTCTCATCAGAAATGTGGAATATCTGCTCCTCTAGATGTAGGTAATTCGTCAAAGGTTAGTTAGCAGAAAACATATCCAAATATTGTTAGATGTAATGGCATTTCCTGATAACTTAATTCACAACTGAATTTTCCTTTTAGCCAGTATTGAATTTCCATCCAGTTGTTAACATATTAATTTATTAGTGTGGTTTTATGAACTCCCCGCAGAGAAGAATTTCCCATCAATTTTCTAAATAATGTTGAAAATTCTCATAAAAATACCTCTGAATTGAAACTATAGTATTTTTAGTACTTTCAAATGCAGAAGGAGAAATCATCAGTTTGCTATTGCAGTATTCACTAACTTAGCCCTACCCAAAGAAACAGTCTCTTGCTTACAAAGCAGAAGTGGATACTCTACCAGGATACTTCCTGCATTTGAGAACATGTCTTATGAGGATAGTTTGAGCAAGATAGGGCTTTTCTCTTGCCAGTGAAGGAGGATGAGAGGCAACTTGATAGAGATGTACAAGATGATAAAAGGCATAGATCGAGTAGCTAGCCAGAGGCTTCATACCAGGGCCGAAATGGCTAACACCAGGGGGCATAATTTTACAGTGACAGCAGGAAAGTATAGGAGGGGATATCAAAGATAATTTTTCTTCCACAGAGTGGTGAATGCGTGGAACACTCTGCCACTGTTGGTGGTTCAGGCAGATATATTAGGGGCATTTAATTAACTCATAGATAGGCACATTTCCGAAAACCAGTTTCCCTCGGGATCAATAAAGTATGACAATGGCTATGACTATGACTATGACTATTAATGATGAAGGGTTATGTAGAAAAGAAAGATGAGATTGATCTATGAGTAGATTAAAAGGCTGGCACAGCACTGTGAACTGAAGGGCCTGTGCTGTGCTGTAGTGTTCTATGTTGTAGAAGTGCATTGATATTAGCTCAAACATGCTTACATTCATGAACACCGAGGAAGCTGCCAATTCCGTGTCCAGTTCCATGCTTGTAGTTCAGACCTGCTTCCCACAGTGCATGTCGAGCCCATACGTCAAGTGAATCCCCTAAAAGGGAACACGTTATTAAAGTATCAGAGGCAGAATTTTACAGATCTAGTCAGTAACACCTACTGCCAAGCACAGCTCATTCTCCATGAATACAAAACTTCCATGAAACTCTTAAAACATTAGATAAAGCATTCCTTTTTCTACATTTGTTCTCAGGCAGGCTGGTTTCTGTGATAAGACTGGTATTTCTTATTGTGGTGGGATATAATATTTAGATACTGGAGGACGATAAGCTCCCATGTTAAAAGAAGCAACCCCTTTGGTTGACAGGGTGGTGTAGGTGGTAGAGCTGCTGACTATGAGCTAAGATGACCCAGGTTCAATTCTGAACTCTAGTGCTTTCCCTGTGGAGTCTGCATATTCTCTCTTTGTGGGTTTTCTCAGGATGCTCAACTTTCCTCCATATCCCAAAGACAAGTAAGTTGGTTGGTTAGTTGGCTACTGTGGAAGTAACAGGTAGAACCTGGAGAAGTCAATAGGTATGAAGGGTGAATAAAATAGGGCTAATCTAGGATTAGTGTTAACAGCAATTATACTGCTTGTTGTTGAGGGCTTGCATGACTTCATAACACTTTGAAAAAATGCACTTCATATTTCTCTGAGCTGCTCATAATGTCACTTACACTCACAAAATGCTGCAGGAACTCAGCAGGCCAGGCAGGATCTGTGGAAATGCATACACAGTCGACATTGCAGGCCAAGACCCTTCTTCAGGACTGGAAAGGAAGGGTGAAGACCTTATAAGGGGCAACACTTTATACTCCGCCTAGGTAACCTGCAACCTGGTGGCATGAATCTCTCCCCCCTCCACCTCCTCGATTCCCCTCTCTGACATTTTACTTCTTCTCACCAGCCTGTCACTTACCCTATCCACTCTTCCTTCCCATTCTCCTATGGTCCACTCTCCTCTCGTATCTGATTCCTCCTTCTCTAGCTCTTTATCTTTTCCAGCCATCTAGCTTCACCTATCACTTTCCAGCTAGCCTTATTCCCTCCCCCCCCACCTTTTTATTCTTATTTCCCCCTTCCTTTCCAGTCCTGAAGAAGGGTCACAGCCAGATTGTTGACAGTCTACTCATTTCCACTGATACTGCCCGACCTGCTGAGTTCCTCCAACATTTTGTTATTTCCAGCATCTGCAAAACTTCTTGTGTGTGTCATAATGTAGTTATTGCCTTGTTTGTTCCAAAGAAAACAAAGTTAGCTTATGTAATCTTTCCTCACAGATAGTTTACCAGTTCAGAAAACTTGCTCATAAACCTTCTCTATCCAGAATTCTCTCCAGTGCAATGTTATTTTTCATTTACTCTGCTTATATATAGTCAAGTTACTCTATGGCCTGACTAATGTTGTATTTAGTTCTAACATAACCTCACTGCAATATGATAAATCACAACAGCTTACTCAAAGTGATCTACTGATCAAATCAGAAAAGTGAAGCAAGATTTTTCCTAACTGAGTGGCCTGTTTATAAAATCAAATTGGGGATGATTTTAAACACAATATTATATGTGTGGGTGGTGTGAAAAACCACAGTGAAATAAGAATGACAGAATGACAGATGCACGATATACCTCAACTGAAAAAGCCCCCAAACAGCTCGCATAAAATGCTAAAAACATGCTTTTTGATGGGGCTGAGAGAACTTACAAATGTCTACGATAGCCTGTACCAACATACATTAACACTTTTGTAGGTAAATAATGTGACCACATTTTCCTGTTAAATGGACTGATAGCTTGTAGTTCAGGTGGCACTTATAGCTGGACATAGCAAAAAAGTATATTTTTATCATCTCTTCCTTCAGTTAGTCCTGACGAAGGGTCTCGGCCTGAAACGTCGACTGCGCCTCTTCCTATAGATGCTGCCTGGCCTGCTGCGTTCACCAGCAACTTTGATGTATGTTGCTTGAATTTCCAGCATCTGCAGAATTCCTGTTGTTTTTATTTTTATCATAAACTAGTTATGCAGCAGATGTTGTCAATTTAAACAACATATTATTAAATAGGCCACACACACATTCTACTTAAAAAGATCTCAGACCAAAACTTCAGAAACATCTCCTGATAAAGTGATTTCCACAGTAAAATAGTGGGACAGGGAATGGTAACATCCTGTAGACTGCTCATTGTTTGAAATCAACCCAAGCAAACAAATTATATCTGATTCTGATGACCTAGTGAGTACAGTGGATTCTGGTTGATTGGGTCATTGGTTAATCAGGGCAGCCACTTATTGGGACAACTCTTTGACCTACTCAAGAAAATTGCCAGGATTCCCTTCGTTTATTTGGAATAGAATGCCGCTTAATTGGGGCAGGAGACTATTGCCGAACAAGTTTCAACTAGTGTCAGTCACGCACACTTGTGTTGCCATTAGACACCACAGTGTGCTTAAAGCAAATAGTTTTTAAGTAGCATCATTTGCGTGTGTTTGTGTTCAAAAAGCAGTGATTTTTGACACTGATAGTTGGGGGAAAATAAGCTGTAAGGCAGTTCTGAAATGCTTTGCTCACTGTGGTTTCAAGCTTTCAGGAGTGGAGTTGCCAGAAATGGCCGGGAGTGAAAATGAAGTGATTCTCTATTTCAACAATCATGAAGCATTTGAAGGTATCAACAATTATCTTGAACGTTTCAATGAACATTAAGATTTGGAGGACGCAGACATCGGTAGAATTGTATGAAGGTAGTCCATTATCTGCACTAGGTGTCTGGCTGATTCTGTTCGTTGCATACATTGGATGAATTTCTCCATCAATAACTATTAAGAACTATTACACAGCTTTTTCATACTGTGGTGCTATTGGTAGTGTTTTAATTTGTTTCGTACTTCATTTAAATACATAGTTTGTTACTTTGTCTGTCCTTTTTTGTACCTCCTTAACTATTTCGGCTAATTGGGACAGCCATATAATTGATCTAAAATGTTCTGGTTACATTGTGCCCCAATTAACCAGAATCCACTGTACTTCCTATACCATATGTGTGGCAGTGCACACAGATTTTTTTTTTGATCTTCAGCAGACGAGCCTTCCTATTGGAAGAATGCAATTATAAGCCGGGCTTGTTCACTCCATTGCTGCCTTACCAGTTGTTCTTGCAGGGAAGATAGATCGAGCCAGGTCAATCTGTCCCATCAATACCCGAGTGTAAGCTTCCTGATAAATATTTAAAAGTGTACAATTCATTAAAGAACAATACTGTTCAAAATCCATAAATCAAAGTGAACTCTTAATATTTGTTTCCTTGAAGAATTCTTCATTTTAATTAAATTCACCGGTTCTAAATGTTCTGGCAACATTTCGGAACCCAATTCAGGAAAAAAAATATAAGGCACCTCTAATGGGAATCTTTGAATAAAAATGTATTTTTTTTAATAAAGATCTTTAAACATGATCATAGTTTAATTAAAGTTTTAGCAAGTGATAGTAAAAATTATATAGGAGAAGATAACAACAAAATGATTCCTTTGAATAGAAGACCAAAGACCAAGAGTTACACAGGTCTTTAAGATTGAAAACGGTGATAATTACAGTACTGAAGGTGATCAGGATTACACATTGTATTGGAGGGACAGGAAAGTAAGCAAAGGGGATGCCATGGCTCTGCAGGTAAAGAATGGTACTAAATCAGTAGAAAGATGTGACATACAATAAGAAGATGTTGAATCCTTGTGGGGTGAATTAAGAAACTACAAGGGTAAAAGGATGGCAGTTATATACAGGCCTCCCAACAGTAGCCGGGATGTGGATCACAAATTACAATGGGAAATAGAAAAGGTGTGTTAAAAGGGCAATGTTATGATAGTCATGGAAGATTTCAACATACAGGTTGATTGGGAAAATTAGATTGGTAATGGATCTCAAGAGAGTGAGTTCATTGAATGCCTACAAGATGGCTTTTTAGTGCAGCTTGTCATTGAGCCAACTAGGGGATCAGCTGTACTGGATTAGGTGTTATGTAATGAACTGAAGGTGGTTAGGGAGCTTAAGGTGAAAGGTTCAAAAAGTTAGGTAATGATAGAGATCCAGAAGATTATAAGGCTAGCAGGAAGGAGTTTAAGAATGAAATTAAGAGAGCCAGAAGGGGCTATGAGAAGGCCTTGGCGGATAGGATTAAGGAAAACCCCAAGGCATTCTGCAAGTATGAGAAGAGTCAAGAGGATAAGACGTGAGAGAATAGGACCAATCAAGTGTGACAGTGGAAAAGTGTGTATGGAACTGGAGGAGATAGTAGAGGTACTGAATGAATACTTTGCTTCAGTATTCACTACAGAAAAGGATCTTGGCAATTGTAGGGATGACTTGCAGCAGACTGAAAAGCTTGAGCATGTAGATTTTAAGGAAGAGGATGTGCTGGAGCTTTTGGAAAGCATCAAGTTGGATAAGTCACTGGGACCAGACGGGATGCACCCCAGGCTACTGCGGGAAGTGAGGGAGGAGATTGCTGAGCCTCTGGCGATGATCTTTGCATCATCAATGAGAACGGGAGAAGTTCCGGAGGATTGGAGGGTTGCAGATGTTGTTCCCTTATTCAAGAAAGGGAGTAGGGCTAGCCCAGGAAATTATAGACCACTGAGTCTTACTTCAGTGGTTGGTAAGTTGATGGAGAAGATCCTGAGAGGCAGAATTTATGAACACTGGAGAGGCATAATTTGATTAGGAATAGTCGGCATGGCTTTCTCAAAGGCAGGTTGTACCTTACGAGCCTGAATGAATTTTTTGAGGATGTGACTAGACACATTGATGAAGATAGAGCAGTAGATGTAGTGTACATGGATTTCAGCAAGGCATTTGATAAGGTACCACATGCAAGGCTTATTCAGTAAGTAAGGAGGCATGGGATCCAAGGGCATATTGCTTTGTGGATTGAGAACATGCTTGCCCACAGAAGGGAAAGAGTGGTTGTAGACAGGTCATATTCTGCATGGAGGCTAGTGACCAGTGGTGTGCCTCTGTTCTGGGACCTCTACTCTTTGTGATTTTTAAAAATGGCCTGAATGAGGAAATGGAGGGATGGGTTAGTAAATTTGCTGATTACACAAAGGTTGGGGGTGTTGTGGATAGTGTGGGGGGCTGCCAGAGGATACAATGGGACATTGATAGGATGCAAAACTGGGCTGAGATGCGGCAGACGGAGTTCAACCCAGATAAGTGTGAGGTGGTTCATTTTAGTAGGTCCAATATGATGGCAGAATATAGCATTAATGGTAAGACACTTGGCAGTGTGGAGGATCAGAGGGATCTTGGGGTCCGAGTCCATAGGACACTCAAAGCTGCTACGCAGGTTGACTCTGTGGTTAAGAAGGCATATGGTTCATTGGCCTTCATCAATTGTGGAATTGAGTTTAAGAGCCGAGGGGTAACATTGCAGCTATATAGGACCCTGGTCAGACCCTACTTGGAGTACTGTGCTCAGTTCTGGTCGCCTCACTAAAGGATGGATGTGGAAAACATAGAAAGGGTGCAGAGGAAACTTACAAGGATGTTGCCTAGTTTGGGGAGCATGCCTTATGAGAATAGGTTGAATGAACTCGACCTTTTTTCCTTGGAGAGACGGAGAATGAGAGGTATACACTGTATATCAATGATTTAGATGATAGATTAGATGGCTTTGTTGCCAAGTTTGCAGATGATATGAAGATTACTGGAGGGGCAGGTAGTGTTGAGGAATCAGGTAGGCTGCGGAAGGACTTGGACAGATTAGAAGAATGGGCAAGGAAGTGGTAAATGAAATACAATGTTGGAAAATGCATGGTCATGCACTTTGGTAATAGAAATAAATGTACAGACTACTTTCTAAACAGGAAGAAAATCAAAAAATCTGAGATTGAAAGGGACATGGGAATCTTTGTGCAGAACACCCTAGAGGTTAACTTGCAGGTTGAGTCAGTGGTGAGGAAGGCAAATGCAATGGTAGCATTCATTTCAAGAGGTTTTGAATACAAGAGCAAGGATGTGATGCTGAGGCTCTATAAGGCACTGGTGAGGCCTCACCTTAAGTATTTTGAATAGTTTTGGGCTCCTCATCTAAGAAAAGATGTGCAGACATTGGAGAGTGTTCAGATGAGGTTCACAAGGATGCTTTCAGGAATGAAAGGGTTTTCATACGAGGAATGTTTGATAGCTCTGGTTCAGTACCCACCGGAATTTAGAAGGATGAGGGGGAAATCTTAATGAAACCTTTCAAACGTTGAAAGACCTAGATAGAGTAGATATGGAAAGGATGTTTCCCATGGTGGAGGAGCCTAGGACAAGAGGGCACAGCCTCAGTATAGAGGGACATCCATTGAAAACAGAACTGTGGAGAAATTTCTTTAGCCAGAGGGTGGTTAATTTGTGGAATCTGTAACCACAGGCAGCTGTGGAGGCCTGGTCATTGAGTGTATTTAAGGCAGAGATTGATAGGTTCTTGATTGGACACGGCATCAAAGGTTAAAGGAGAAGGCTGGGGAACGGGGTTGAGGAGGGGAAAAAAGGATCAGTCATGATTGATAGGCAGAGCAGACTCAATGGGTCAAATGGCCTAATTTTGTTGCTATGTTTTATGGTTGTATGGTCTTATATTTGAATACACAGGGTATACAGAATAAGATAGATGATCTTGGTAGCACAGTTAGAGATTGGAAGGTATGACATTGTGGGCGTCACTGAGTTGTGGTTGAATTAAGATCATAGTTGGGAGCTTAAAATCCAAGGATACATATTGTATCAAAAGGACAGACAAGTAGGCAGAGCGGGTGGTGAGGCTTTGTTAGTAAAAAATGAAAACAAATCCTTCAAAAGAGATGGCATAGAATCGGAAGACGTAGAATCCTTGTGTTAAGAAACTGCATGTGTTAGAAAAAACCCTGATGGGAATTATATACATGTCTCCGAACACTGGCCAGGATGTGGGATACAATTTACAATGGGAGCTACAAAAGGCAAGTAAAAAGGTCAATGTTACAAGTCATGGGGGATTTCAATGTGCAGGTAGATTGAGAAATTCAAGTTGGTTCTCAAGAGACAGAATTTGTAGAATGCCTATGAGATGACATTTTAGAGCAGTCTGTGGTTGAGCCCACCGGGGAGAGGCAATTCTGGATTGGGTGTTATGTAATGAATTAAATTTGATTAGTGAGCTTAAGGTAAAGGACCCCTTAGGAAGCAATGATCATAATTTGATAGAATGCCCCCCGTGTCTTGAGAAGAAGAAAATAAAATCAGATGTATCAGTATTACAGTGAGGGGAATTAAATAGGCATGAGAGACGAGCTGGCTAAATTTGTTTGGAAGGAGACACTAGCAGGAGTGATGGCAGAGCAGTAAAGGCTGGAGTCTCTGGGGGCAATTTGGGAGGCACAGGGTAAATACATCCCAAAGATGAAGATGTATTCTAGTTCCTGCCCCATAAGGTGCAGGATACTGAAGAAGAAGAAATATTCTTAAGGAAGGATAACACAACCATGGTTGACAAGGGAAGTCAAAGACGGCATAAAAGCAAAAGAGAGGGCATATAATATAACAAAACTTATTGGGAAGTTAGATTGGAAAGTTTTAAAAATCAACAGAAGGCAACTAAAAAAGCCATAAGGACAGAAAGTATAAAATATGAAGGTAAGCTAGCCAATAATTTAAAAACGGATACAATTTTTTTTCAGATATATAGAGAGTAAAAGAGAGGTGAGAGTGGATATCGGATAACTGGAAAATGACTTTAGAGAGGTAGTAATGGGGGCAAAGAAATGGTGGATAATCTTGTGTCAGTGTTCACTGTGGAAGACACTGCTTACAGCTCAGCATTTAATACCATCATCCCCTCAAGACTAATTAGTAAACTCCAAAACCTGGGCCTCAATATCCTCTTGTGTAATCTTCTGGATTTCCTCACTTGCAAATCCCAGTCAGTTCAGATTGGCAAAATCATCTCCTCCATAATCTCCATCAGCACAGGTGCACCACAGGGATATGTTCTTAGCCCCCTGCTCTATTCACTTAACAGCTATGACCGTGTGGCTAAGTACAGCTCCAACACCATATACAAGTTTGCTGATGACACCACTATTGTGGGTCATATCAAAGATGGTGATGAATCAGCATACAGGAAGGAGAATGAAAATTTGGCTGAGTGGTGTCATAACAACAAACTCTCACACAATGTCAGCAGGACCAAGGAACTGATTGTAGACTTCGGGACAGGGAAATCAGAGGTCAATGAACCAGTACTCATTGGAGGATCTGAGGTGGAGATGGTCAGTAATTCTAAGTTCAGGGTGTCACTATCTCAGAGGACCTGTCCTGGACACATCATATAAATGTAATTGCAAAGAAAACACGACAGTGCCTTTACCTCCTTAGGAGACTGTGGAGATCGGGAATGTCTTCAAAACCCTTGACAAATTTGTATGGATATCTGGTGGGAAGTGCATTGACTGGTCGCATTATGGCCTGGCATGGGAACTCCAATACCTTTCAGCAGAAAATGCTACAAAAGGTAGTGGATTCGGCTCAGTCCATTGTGGGTAAAGCTCTCGTCACCACTGAGCATACCTACATGAACTGTCGCCGTGGAAAGCAGCATCCATTATCAAAGATCCTCACCACCCAGGCCAGGCGCTTTTCTCGCTGCTGCCGTCTGATAGAAGGTACAAATGCCTGGGACTCACACCACCAGGTTCAAGAACAGTTCCTACCACTCAGCCATCAGGCATTTAAACAAAAGAGGATAACTACACTCATTCTATTTCTGTTGTTCCCACAACCGATGGTCTCACTTGAAGGACTTTCTACCTTGTTATTTCATACTCTTGTTATTTATTGTTAGTTTTTATATTTGCATTTGCACAGCTTGTTCTTCAATGGTCCTGTTTACAGTCACCATGCTATAGATTTGCTAAGTTTGCCCACAGGAAAAATAATCTGAGGGTTGTATGTGGTGACATGTATGTAAACTGATAATAAATTTTACTTTGAACTTTTGAACACCAGCAGTATGCCAGATTTTTAAGAGTGTTGGGGGCAGTAGTGAGTGTCATGACTATTACTAAGGAGAAAGTGCTTGGACTATGTGAACAACCTGTAGGTAGATAAGTCATCTGAACCAGGTAGACCACATCCCAGGTTCCTCAAGAAGTTGAGGAGATTGTGGAGGCATTAGTAATAATCTTTCAAGAATCACTAGATTCTGGAATGGTTTTGGAGGACTGGAAAATTGCAAAGGTCACTCCGCACCAGTCAAGCAGAGAGGCAAAGGAGAGGAAATTATAGACCTGTTAGCCTGATTTTAGTGATTGAGAAGATGTTGGAATCCATTATTAAGGATGAGGTTTTGGGGTACTTAGAGGCACATGATAAAATAAGCCAAAGTCAGCATAGTTTCCTTAAGGGAAGATCTTACCTGACAAACCTGTTGGGATTCTTTGAGGAAATAACAGGCAGGATAGACAAAAGGAGAGTCAGTGGAAGTTGCTTACTTGTATTTTCAGACGGTCTTTGACAAGGTGCCAAACATGAGTCTGCATAACAAGATAAGAGCCCATGCTATTACAGGAAAGATGCTAGCATGGATAGAAGATTGGCTGACTGGCAGGAGACAAGGAGTGGGAATAAGGGGGGCCTTTTCTGGTTGGCACTCAGTGACTAGTGATGTTCTGCAGGAGTCGGTGTTGGGATCGTTTCTTTTTATGTTCATGTTAATAATTTGAATGACTGATTTTAAGGCTTTATTGCCAAGTTTGCGGATGATGGTTGGAGGGGCAGGTACTGTTGAGGAGGCAGGGAGTCTGCAGAAAGACTGGACAGATTGGGAGTTCTGGGCAAAGAAGTGGCTGACGGAATATCATGTAGGGAAGTGTTTGGTCATGCACTTTGGTTGAATGAATAAAGTTGTAGACTATTTCGTAAATGGGGGAAAATTAAAAAAATCAGAGGTGCAAAGGGACTTGGAGACTTTGTGCAGAAATCCTTAAAGGTTAACTTGCAGGCTGATTTCATGATAAGGAATGGAAATGCTATGTTAGCATTTATTTCAAGAGGACTAGAATATAAAAGCAAGGATGTAATGTAGAGGCTTTATAAGACATTGGTCAAACTACACTCAGAGTATTGTGAGCAGTTGGGCCCCTTATCTAAGAAAAGATGTGCTGGCTTTGGAGAGGGTCCAGAGGAGGTTCAGAACAGTGTTAACATATGAGGAGCATTTGATGGCTCTGGGCCTGTACTCGCTGGAGTTCAGAAGAATGAGAACAAATCTCATTGAAACCTATCAAATACTGAAAGGCCTAGATAGAGCGGATGTGGGGAGGATGTCTCCTGTAACGGGTGAGTCTTGGACCAGAGGGCACAGCCTCAGTTGTCCATTTCGAACTGAGATGAAGAGGAATTTCTTTAGCCGGGGGGTATTGAATCAATGTAATTCATTATTACATTGTATTCATTATGTGTCCTGACGAAGGGTCTCGGCCCGAAACGTCGACTGTGCCTCTTCTTAGAGATGCTGCCTGGCCTGCTGCGTTCACCAGCAACTTTGATGTGTGTTGCTTGAATTTCCAGCATCTGCAGATTTCCTCGTGTTTGTGTTTTTAAATTCATTATCACAGATGGCTGTGGAGGCTAAGTCCTTGAGTATATTTAAAGTGGAGGTTGATAGGTTCTTGATTAGAGGTTGGAGAAGGCAGGCGAATGGGGTTGAGAGGGATAATAAATCAGCCACGATGGAATGGTGGAATGGACTTGATGGGCCAAAAGGCCTAATTCTGCTCCTATATCATGTGCTCTTATGGTTTTTAAAATGAAAAAAAAAACATACTATGAGCAACCCATTTAAAAATATCCTTCAGTTTGGATGTTGAACATTAGGTACCCCACAATCATTGTGATTTATATGTCTTACATTTGAGATTTTATGAGCAAAGAATTTCATTGTACCCTGGTATATAGAACAATAAAGTACTGCAATCTGATCTGATCATTTCTGGAGTTGACTGGACTCCAGAATAAAAGAATGTTGGTACAGATTCTTCAGATTCTTAGTGTGTATTCTAGATGCAAAATCTGCATAAAAGGAAAGAATGTGTTCTTTTGTTAGAATTGCAGGCATTGAGCACCAGACGGAAGGAGCTCATCCATTAATGGAACAAAATTTTGGAAATGCAAAACACCATGAAGTAAATATACTACTATGGTTGGAGATCTGTCTAGTACTGATGGCTCAGTTACTCCTGCACATGTAGATAGCACTTACCTATGCAGGTTTCTTCCAGAATGCATTTAAGGCTTAATTCTGGACTACATCTCCAGTGTTGTTGGAGAAGAGAATGTATATAAAGTTACCATTTAATATGCTACCTTGAAATTGGCTTGTTTTCTTACAAATATTAAAATATTTTTGTCCATGGCCATGCCAGTCAGCTCCCCAAGTTTATGGCACCAAGGGGTGACATCAGTCTGTGAATAGTAATGGTGAATAAGCTAGGATTACTTTTTAATGGCTTAGCTCTTACATAAAGGGGAGAAAAAACAGCAGGAACACCTGGAATTAAGCTCGTGCAAAGTTATTCCTTCTGCAGAAAGTGCCAGGCAATAACCATCACAAATGATAATCTAATAACTTTGATAACCAAATGAATTACTATCATCATGTTTCTGACCATTGCCATCTTGGGAGGTTTCACATTGACAAGCGACTCAACTGGACCAATCTCATAAATAATATGGTACCACGAGCAGGCCAGGGGCTGGGTACCATGTGGCATGTGACCCTCCTCCTGGATCTTTGAGTTGGATTCAATCTACAAAGTGATGGAATACTGTCCATTTGCCTGGATGATCACAGCAATTTTACTCAAGAAGATGAATAACTTCCAGGACAAACTTCCCTCTGGATTTGGAACCTATCCATCACCCTAAATATTTATTTTCTCCACTACTTATTGTCTATGGCTGTAGTGTGTGCCATGCGCAAAATGCACTGTCCTTGTCACTGCAAATTCTTAACAAACTTGTAGGAAGCAGCAGGTAGGGAGGGGAACATTATGTCCTGGCTCACTCTAATCTGCATACCACCCTGACCTGAAAAGGTCATTGTTACTTCTTTTTTGTTGGGTCTAAATCTCGAAGCTTTCTACTCAGCAAGGCTTTAGGAGAACAAGTGTAATGGTTCAAGTAGTTGGTGTACAAACCCCTCCCCCGCCCCCATAAGGCTGTAACATGTGCATTTTGAAAGATGGGAAATAATAAAAATAATATTATCTTCCATAGTCCCTTTACTTAAGGAGAAACATAATAATGTTTCAGATTAAAGATCCTGATATTAAAATGGGGAAAAGACAACAGAAGCTTGTAAACTGCAGGGAAGGGAATGTCTTGTAATCTCAACTCTCTTTGAGGTTTCAATCCTGGCGGCAAAACTTTGCTTGGATCTTACTAGGGGTGGGTGTGTGTGTGTGTGTGTGTGTTTGTTTGTTTGTTTGTTTTGGGGGAGTGTTATTAAAAGCAGTTCTGGTAATACATTGCCACCTTAATTGGAAATGTATAACCCTATACAGTTTGAAGTTTGATGCTGGCTCACTGACAAGCTCAATGGAAAAATTATTTATTTTCATTCCAGACTCTGGCATACTGAAACCAGAGCTAGTGATCATATCCATGGAAACGAGCACAATCAGATGATTACACAGGCAGACTTCCAAATTTACCTACCTTCTGGAAATTAGTTGGCTTTCCCCAGTGAATTGTACGGGTAATATCAGTTGTCCCATCTCTGAGTTTTTAATACAAAGCAAAAATGAATAAAAAAACATTCATACATCAAACACACAATGGGTTTGACCATCTCTATTGCTTCCAAAAAATGATTTCTTCCAACTAGGTTTTTTAGCAAATTCAACTGGGCATTTCTCCACGAATTTTAAACACAGATTGTATTCAACACAATAGACTTTTCCTTCACCTTTTGTGATAATTTTACTAGCATCGTGCTAAGAATTTCCCCTGTCCAAGATTTAGGATTAGTTAGAACATATTTGATAATTTTGTTCATGTGCAGATCTTTAAGGGGGCTTTAAAAGTTAAGCTGATCCTTTAAGTGCAAGGACATTTATTGGGACATATTGATATTATCAAATTTACCAGTACAGTACACCGATCTAACCAGTTAATAGTACTATGTTTTTAAGTTATTTTAAACAATCTTATATAGTTACTTGTAATGGCTATAACTTATTTCTTTCTGATAAACACACTTCCAGCTGCATTATTTTTGTAGACTTCACATAATCGCTTTTATATTGATCAGAAATATACTTTAAAGCAGGTTTTAAAATATTGTCCTGTTTCATAGCAAATGATGTACCTGCTACATGCAATGTTAGTGTGGTTGAATGGAAATCAGGTACAAAGGAAACATTTCAAAATGAGCACAATTTAGTCAGGAATTGACAATTGCACTGGCAGCTCTATCAGCCAATTTCCCATCTCTGGAATGATCCTAAAACATTTTACACGCAATAACTTTGATATACAGTACAATCATTTCATGATGTTTCATCAGCAAATATAGTGGTTGTTTGTATCAAAATAGACCCTGCAAAGGGAGTGAAGTGAATGAGGAAACACTAGGTTTGTTTGAGGGTGTGAGAATTTCATACTGTGGGATTAATAGATTGAGGATATGAGCAATCTTCCTGTCTCTAAAGTAATACACACAAAATAGATTGAGGATATGGGACTGTTCCTATATCTAAAGCAATACAACCAAAGTACAACTCTTCCCAGTATAACATTAAAATATTTCACACTAGCTGTTCTGATTGTTAAACGTTGGTCTGAAAGGTAGATAGTAAGTTATAACATGAAATTAAAGATTTCATATTTTGGAGCATCTTGTAATACAATTCCAAATGCTTTCGTTGGATTAGGTTTGACTAACGAAAGGTAAAGTGAAATATGATTACCTAATGCAGAGGAGACTGAAGATGTGTCTATGATTCATCAAATGAGATTATTTTGATGAAATTACTACATTATGCAGTGTTAGGGCCAATGTTTACTGTGAATAAACTGCAATCCTCTTCAAAGTGAAAAATTACCTCCTCTTGTCTATATGATTGAAAGCAATTGTCTGTTGTTCTTTTGTTTTTACCAAATGGCAAGCATATTGGCCTGGACATTAGAGAATGCAGCTACAGTGGTTAACAGAAGAGTTATCACAGTTGACCGATGACCAATTAGGTGAGTTAGTGGTAATGTTGAAGACCCTGTAAATATGATGAGATACAATGGCATTGCACATTCTGGGAGCTGCCTGGTATGACTGTGAAGAGGGTGTGGGGTGTAGTGGGGAGTGCAGGCAAAAACATGTTTCAACTCCCATTTTCTTACTTATTCGCCCACTTTGAATCTTGTTGCACTGAAAGATATCCTGCATGATCTACATTTCCGTCTTCCCGTTTTCAATGCAGAATTCAAGGACAATATTGCAGAGTACAACACTCTGCAGTTCTTATCCAGGATTAAACACCTATCTTCCACAAGTAGCTTTATTTTCCCCCTTTCACAAATATTTGTAATCCTACGCTGTAGAGGCCGCCATTTATTTTGGTTGTGATGAAAAAAAAACAATGTGTTAAACCATTGAGTGAACCTTGTTTAATTGACTTAAAAGAAATTTATTTATCTTTATTAAGAGATACAGCATGGAACAGGCCCTTCAAGCACCCTACCTAATAATGGGACAATTTATAATGACCAGTGAACCTGCTAACCGGTGTGCCTTTGGAAACCTGAGTACCCAGAGGAAACCCACACTCACATAGCAAAGAAGCATACAAACTTGCTTACAGAGGAACTGAACTCTGAACTCCTATGCTGTCAACTGTAATAGCGCCATGCTAGCCGCTACACTACCATGGCACCCCTTAGACAGATAAATTAAATTAACCTATGACGGAATCTAAAGAAAATTGCCAATCACTTGAAATAAAAACATCTTTAACCAATAGAGGGTTAATATAGCAAAAACCACATTTGCCTCTCTTTGTGATTTTAGTGTCTTTGGGTATCTTTTTCATTATTTCGAAATTATTTCTGAATATAAAGTTCCAAAGTATTGAGTAATAGAACAGGACTCAGATTAGCTCATTAGAGTCATAGAGTCATAGAAAAGTGGAGCACAGAAACAGACCCTTTGGCCCATGTGGTTCATGCTGAACCATTTAAACTATAGTTACTATAATTAAACTATAGTAACCATTAGTTATATTCATTTCATTGTGTTTTATTAAAATATTGGTAAATGCCCAGTTTGTTGATGTGAAAATGGAAGACAAGAGTAAGTTGTAATTAATGACTAAAGCAGGAAGGGATTTCCAGTGCTGTGAAGTTAAGGGGAAGATGGTTGAGTCATAATTTACATGTAATAGGGTTTGGCAGTCGATATGCAAATGTCTGCAGGGAGCATTGACCACAAACCTTTCTGCCCACAGCCCCTGATTACTCTGTAGAGTAGTTCTAAGTTACGATCATCCCTCTGTCTTTAAGATGACCTTCTATTGCTGAATCTACTCTGCTGGGTAAATGTTCACCACGCGAATTATTTCTATCATAAATATATTAGCTTAGCATAGACTGGTACTTCACACTATACATTTATGCATTTTGATTCTGTACTTACAGGTATTGTCCTCCAGAGTCAACCAAGTACATCTCATCTGGTGTCAGCTTCCTTTTGGTTTCTTCATTGGGACTAAACCAAAAAGTGAATCAAAAGTCAGAGACATGGATACCTCTCAACCAGAATAAACAGC
Source organism: Mobula hypostoma (assembly GCF_963921235.1). Classification (NCBI taxonomy): domain Eukaryota; kingdom Metazoa; phylum Chordata; class Chondrichthyes; order Myliobatiformes; family Myliobatidae; genus Mobula; species Mobula hypostoma. The sequence continues at coordinate 84,374,078 of NC_086106.1, forward strand.
CTCAGGATTGAATGAACTGACTGTGTTTAACTACAGTCTGTTAAAAGTTAGTAGGAAGAATTACTTCAACACATCTTGAATTTCTAAGAAAAGATATTTTATTCCCTCTGCATCCTCAAAATGCTGAAATTGAGACATTGAACAACAGTCTTATTCGAATTCAATGAAAGAGCTTCTATCCCTCTCTCTTGACAATCAATGGCATTGCCATCACTGAATCACTCTGCTAAGACATCTCAGATCCATCATCATCTTGAAACAGAACAAAGTTAGCCATAGAAGTACTGCATTAACAAGAACGCATCACAGACTGGGTATTCATTTGTCTTCTCAAATCCCCTAGAGAATCAAAAGAGCTACGATGGAATAGCTTTCATCTGCCTGGAGAGTGAGCTCTAACGCTCATGAACCTTACTATATGGCAGCCAGCTTTATTGAAATCTCATCCATTATGTTAACGATTTGCTCCTTCCACTACTGGGATGCTAAGGGTTGCAGTACGTACAGTATACACACTGCAGCGATTTGTGAAAAGCTTATCTTATTCCAATCCTGTAGCCGTGATCATCTGTAAGGATAAGGGCAGCAGGCATTAAGGAAAACCACCATCACTCCAAGTCACACTTCACTCTGACCTGGGAATCTGCCATTGTTCCTTCTTTGTCACTGGATTTGAATCCTGCAATATTCTGTACAGCAGTAACATGTGAGTATTTTCATCTCAAGGCCCATGGTTCAAAAGGGCAGCTTACCTCCACCCTGTCAAGGGCAATTATAAATGAAAATTAAATCCATTGCCAGTGATGCTAAAAAATAGGGATGAACTGAATCAGATACCTGGAAATAAAATTTCTTAATTCCATCACAGTATTCTCTTTCTCCAAATAACTGGTCTTTCAAACTGAATTTCAATATAACCTATTGTAGGTATTTGCTTACGTGAGACTATTTGAATAGCATCCGAGAAACTTAAACAAACCACGAAGGAACATTCAGCTGTCCTTTGTCTTTCACTATGTGTTTGTTTCTATTTTGATCACCACTTATTTGAAAAGTCAGTGTTTCTCCTTTGTATGCCTACCACAAAGCTGAATAACCACCTAACTTTGTCCTCAGCATGTTAAAACTAAGATTGAAATAGCGTATGGAAGTGAAATTTCTCTTGATACACAGAAACAGTGCACTCAGTAAAACTGCAAACAGTATGACAAGACAGCAATGGGACTGACTTCAACGGAGGTATTGTCGAATATCACGGATTTCCCAGGAGCTTACTTGAATGGGATCTGGCAAGATAGCTGCCAGAGATATTTCTTTCTCAAGCAGTTCCTAGTTCATATTATTCCCTATCAACTTGGCATCTATGGCCAATTATTGTACTTTTTTTCCTAGCTAGAAAGGTAACCAGAAAGGTGCTGTCACAATATTTACAAAGTATCTGGACAAGCATTTGAATTGCCAAGGCATAAAAGGCTAAAGACCTAGTACTGGTAAATAGGATGCATGTAGATGGGTGCTTAATAGTTGGCATAAAAATGTGGGATTAAGAGCCTGTTTTTAAGTAGGATAACTCTATGAATGTGTAAGTCTATTCTGATTATGAAGGGTAAGGGAAATTTTTCAGAAACAAAAACACTGTCTTAGATCAGGTGCACACTTTGTTGTAAAAAGTTGAATTTGAATTTGCAATCAGAATTTGCTCTTCCATGAATATAATAATCTTTTGGCCTTACAGAAGAAGACTGTTGAATATAGATGCACCTCAGCAAAAGATTTGCAAACTGATTGACAGATTCTTCTACTTTAAAAATGAATTTGCCAGAAATATCCTGATCTCTATTGGTGGGCTGCCACTTAGCCTCTGCAATGTTGCTTCTTAAAGAAAGAGAAGATTGAGTTTAAACATCTCTCACAGCACTGTTCAGACATTGCCCCTGTGAACACAGACTGAGTTGCATCCAATTGATTCTGCCTGAACAATGCCACAACTGATCAAACAGTTTTATTAATATGGTCCTCAGCACAAGGTTCCAAAATTTTCCTCATATGATTCTACGTCCAACAATAGTCTGTAAATATTTTGAGTTCACAATAACAAATTTTCTAACTTTAATTTCATTTCTTAAATTATGCTGCTTCCTCATTGTATATGAATTAATTTGCCACGTTTGGATTTCAACGGCTATGAGATATGTTTAGCTGAAATATGATCTGTAACTATTCCCGGTGAGCTACTGAGGAGTGGCATCTTTCACAGATTGTGTTAATGTCTACACTTAATGCCTGTGTATATTTTGCTGCCTGAGTTTTGAAATGTTGTATAAAATGTCCCAGAGGTAGTAAAAACGCTGGTTTGCATGCATATCTGGCCAACAATAAATCACAGACCCTTGTTAACAAGGGGCAAAATTCCTCTTCTAGCAAGAAAATGTGAATGGTACCATTTACTCCATTTAATTAATTGCCCATTAATGAAATTGCAGGAAGGTATGCTGAGAAACATCCAATTTCTCAGGATATGATTGCATTAAAACGCTATTCATTATCAGAAACAAGCATTCTCTTATTTCTAATTAAAAAGGGAATCAGCAGCCCTTCTCAAAAGTATGCATTCTGAATTTTAAACATTTTAACCACTTTGGTTAAAAAGGCTATCTAAAAATATTCATGAGGATTGGGTATGAGATTATATTTGCTTGAAATTGATTAAACCAACTGCCTACAAGGTGAGATACTGACCTCCAGATTCAGTCTGTTATGACAAATGGAGGAGCTGGTTTATAATAACATTTACTTTTGTTGCTAACATGGTGAAAAACTTGCAAAACCCAAATAGAATGATACTTGGTGCATGCTAAAATGAGAGTATATTAGAGGAACTTAAAAAATAAGCTTCCTTTTAACTTCAACATATTCATCGCTGCTGTGGTCCTTTATGGTCAGTGTCTTGAGGACATTTTATTTAGCATAAATCAACTTTTCGGTTGTCATGTTCGTCCCGCTATTGTTATTCAGTTACTCTGACCTCAGTGCTACTCATTCCTATGTGTTAAGGTGCAATTTCAAATGTGCAATTGCATTGGTCAAATTTCCTTTACTTGTGAGTATTATGCTAATCTTTCACAGCAAATAGCTGGATTTGGAGGAGCAGTGGTGAAAGAAAAAAAAGGATTTGAAATTAATCTTCTCTTGTGGGCACCAAATATTTCAAAACATAGTGCATAAACATATACATCTGTTTCAGAAGTTCAATTTTATTGAATCTATGAAATCATATTCTGAAAGCAGAGTTTAATGTGCATCCTTCATCTTGTTAAGTATCCCAAATATTTTTACTTGGACTCCACCCCATAACACTGACTGTTGGCATGCATACCTGGGCAATCATTGACGAAACAGGCACAGTGCTGTCACAAACTTCGTGCTTGGACACAATTTTCTAAGCATTTCTACTTTCTCCTTTCCAAAGTTGGAACATTTGATCAACCTACTTCAAGCTAAACTGCTACAAACTGCTCTTTTCTGCTCATGTCAAAGCACAAATAAGGGACACTTGTAGTGATTCAGCTGTGTTATAACAGCTGAATGCAATTCTAGATTTATGTGTGAGTTAGCAATGATGTCTTTTGTAATATGTGTATCTAATTAACTATTGTATCAGAAATCGTTAACAAGCTCTCAAAGAGTAGTTTGCAACAAGTAAGATGTTTCTTGCTCCCAATATTAGTTCTAAGTTATAAAGCGCAGATGGTCATTTATAAGTTGTGATACACTGGAGCAGGGTTTATGTACACCCATCACTGTATCGTGTGCTTGGCACATGGAATAAAAATGGTGAATTCCTGTTCCAAGCTCTTTCCTCATTGCAACCACTATGTTCTGCCATATACCAAAATTATAATGGGATGGATGATATCTGGGATCGAGGCCCAATCCATCCAGGATAGAAGTTGGATAGGCTCAGGAAGTCCTGACAACTGGAGATTTTGCCAGGACTTGAGCCAAAGGCTGTGTGCTGGCATTAGTGGCTCCAGTGACATGTGATTGGGTAGTGTCAGTATGGAGGAAATCTCTACCTCATGGAGGGGCAGTGTTCAAAGGGGAGGAGTTTAGGGATTGGATCGACAGGAGGAGGGAATTGGAGCTTCAGATCATCAGAGGTTTGAGTGGACAAGGGGTGAGGGTTGGTACGTGGTTGTCCTGAGAATTGTCAATGATGGGCAGTCCTGGGACAACATAAACTAGTTACATTTTCTTGGATAAAGGATGCCATTTGATGCATGAATTAGATGGAAACCACATCAGACACACAAGATAACTCATGCTGTGATGCACCTAGAGTGAGGAAAAATGACATGGATATGATTTCCAGCACCTTTCTTTCCAAGAAAAGAGATATTTTAGTACAGAGCACAGAAAGAAGTAATGCTTATGATCTAATTTCTTGGCCAGTGTTGGGAAGATTGATAATGATAAAGTTAAAATATTCATTTATATGTTATCACTCAAATAGCCAATATCCAACTGGCAGCAGGAAGAGGCAGGAATAATAAGCAGTAACAGCTATCAAAACCATCATCAGTCTTAAAGTCTGCCATTGTAAGTGGTCAATCAAATCACAATAATTTCTTTTCACAGTTATAACTCTAACTGCATCCATTTTTGGATCCAGAAGTAACTACTGTATCAGGGCTCAATTGGAATACAAAACATACACCATTCTGATAAATAAGACCAAAGATTTAATCAAATAAAATTAGAGATCCCCCTTTGAGTAATGCTAAATGTTGAGCAAATCTTGATCCAAAAGTTCAAGCCCATTTTAGAAAGCAGGGGAGGAAAAATAAAGAACTCGGGAAAAATTAGCCATGATTAGAAACATCATGGTAGGGAGGAAATATGAAAGTATGCGACAAGTCAAAGTCAGATGGTTTTGGCAAGGAAATAGCATTCTAACTTGCATCCTAAACCAAATTTAGATATTTGTTGACAAGTGGTAGGACAACAATTATAGTCTGATATGTGTTCAACACTGTGGGGATAGGTCCACTCTGACCTCCGGAAAAGCTCCTCACAAAGATTTACAGGGCTGGAGAGCAGAGCGTGTCTCACTCAAAAAAATCACTTTGAATCTGGCGCCATCTACAGGAGTTTTGTGGTGTCCTGTAACAAGCAGCCTTTGTAGAATTTCACAGCAGTGAGGGCCTTGCCATCAGGCCTAGGCAGGTGTTGGCCAGAGAGACCAACTTTCTGAAAGAGAAAGTAAGTGTGAAATATCAGCATGGCGCACCAGTGAATTTGGTCTGCAGTCCCAGTCAGCCTAGTACAGGTCACTTTTACAGATTGGGTTGTGATCTGAAAAATAACCGTCTGAAAGGGTGGAAGCGGCGCATATCTGAGTACCTTTGGAGAGAGAATGTTAAAGGGGAAAATATACCTATGAGGAAGGAATGGGGAACTGTGATTAATTACTACAAACATAATTGAAACTAAATTGCCCTTCAAAAATGAATTATTCAATGATTCCAATAAAATAGTGCAAAGTGTTTTCAGAAATAGGATAAAAGGAGGAAAACCACATAATCTAATTTGACCCTATAAATTAGGCTGATTTTTTCTTTAGCAGATCCATTAATTAGGCTGGCATCTGCTCATGGACTTTTTAGGATGGTTTCCATTGGAATTTGTGGTTAATGCATCATCTAAATGACATGTACCCTCTAAACAATACCTGGAACCCGTATGAACTCAGCAAACAACTGGGCATATCCATAACTAATTCAGTTGAAGATTTGGTAATGAGCAGCACCAAGTCTGATCCAGGTGGTTGTAATGGGATTTTTAAAAAATTCTAAAGCAATCATACATAGAAAGCAAAAGAAAAAGAATTCAAGAAAGATTTGATTGTGGGAAGATGGACTGAGACTGCAAAATTAATTTTCAGTGCCTGAAAAATCATTTTGACATAAATTGGGATGACATACTACCCTGGCTCTCAACAACCAACCATGATGGTTTGAAAACTGTTTTAAGGGAAGAAAGGATGGGGTTTAAGCCTCATTTAAAACCTATCAGAGATAGTTAAATGATAGTGAATTACAATAATTAAAACATATTAAAATGTAACGGATTAAAAAAGGTTAGTCAAACCATGTGAAAACACAGGAAATCATTAAAAACATTAAAATGAGGTGGAATATATGGAAAGGTAACTTGCCTTCCCCTGTGCCTTGAGTTTTCATCAAGTTCATTGGGTGTCAGAAGCTGTGTCAAATCCAACTGGTACAGTGATTCCCCAGAATAATACAGGGGAATAAAAGTAAGACTGGGCCTCCCTGTTGCATTCCATCAGGAGACCGGGAACAGCTCATGAATCACAGTCTCACAGCGCACACACACACCTTAGTTCATATTACTGAAAATGGCACTTTCCTTCAGAACTGGTGTCCACAGCCACCAGGATAGTCTTTAGTGTAGAAATGCAATGCTAGTGAATAACTCCAGTTGCTGCTCTACTGAGCTGATTAATTTAGACCAAGGTGTCATATTGGAAACAGTTATTCTTTATCTTGTCTGCCCACATTCTTGTTCACTAACCTGTAGTGGGCAAGAGCTGCATTCAACCCGCTGGCTGAGATCGTCTCGAAGCTGGGTCCTTTTGAGTAATTCTGCTTACTGTAAAAGCACAGGAGAAATGAATCCTCAGTTTTATTACTGATTATTAGACCATAAGATCATAAGATATAGGAGCAGAATTAGGCCATTTGGCCCATCGAGTCTGCTCCATCATTTCATCATGGCTGATCCATTTCCCTCTCAACCCCATTCTCCTGCCTTTTCCCCATAACCTTTCACACTCTAAGTAATCAAGAATCTATCAACCTCCACCTTAAATACACCCAATGACCAGGTCTCCACAGCAGCCCGTGGCTATGAATTCCACAGATTCACCACCCTCTGGCTAAAGAAATTCCTCCTCACCTCCGTTCTAAATGGACATTCCTCTATTCTGAGGCTGTTCTCTATGGTCCTAGACTCCCCCATCATAGGAAGCATCCTCTCCACATCCACTCTATGTAGGTGAAGACTGATGCAAAATACTTATTCAGTTCGTCTGCCATTTCCTTGTCCTCCCTTACTATCCCTCCAGCATCATTTCCAGCAGTCCAATACCTACTCTTGCCTCTCTTTTACTCTTCATATATCTGGAAAAACTTTTGGTATCCTCTTTGATATTGTTGGCAAGCTTATCGTTATGTTTCATCTTTTCCCCATTTATGGCTTTCTTCGTTGCCTTCTGTTGAGTTTTAAAAGTTTTTCAATCCAATAACTTCCCACTAATTTTTTTTTCATTGTATGTTCAGTTTAAAATAAATAGAAATCATTTTTAGATCATGTAAAGTGATCTAAGAGTGAACATTACTTCTTTTATTCAAATTTTAAATCTGTGTCCATAAGTTTACTGTAAAATACATCAACCAAATACAGTAATTCTCTGTGACTGGATTCAGCTTTCACAGAGCTTATATTCGCGAATTTTATGACAACACTTTATTTAAGGCTGAGGCATAATTTACTTTATTTGAGGAGTGGAAGTAAATAGATTTGATACAAAACCTTTAGTTTTGAGAATATTGCTTCTGTGATATTGCATGTGAGTAGAATGTGATCTAACAGAATGCATTAATATTGGAACACGGAACCAGTGCACACATCATTGCATTTACAGAACATACAAACTTTCCGTAGGAATTGTACCTGCGCAACTTGTCTACGTAGTGTGCACCTGAGAGTTCAGTCTCTGTTCCTTTTGGAACGTTTTTTTCCAGCCATAGCATGTAACATATGACAGCAACTGCATCACGCACCTAAGGAAAAACAGCAGTTGTGAAGGCAAATATTTCAGACTACGATGATCCATCCAACCATGTCTGTCCCTAAGTGAATACCTCTTTGCCCTTACTACCAGTACCAATACTGTCACAAACCCTTTGTCTGAGTCACAATTCCTTATTTCATGTAAACTTTACAAGCCCTTTAATGGCTTCCACTCCTGTATGGAAATTACTCTGGACATTTAGCAAACTGTTAGCAGTTTACAAGACTTTAAAGCAAGCATACTTGAATTTTTACATGAATTAATTTATAAAATCATTGCAAATAGTGCTAAAAATAACTTCAACATCGCTAGCCACCCTCTACAACCCCGCCAACACCCCACCTTCATTTTTTCTGGGTGGACTTGTTGAAAAAGTATGAAATGGTTTGGCAAGGATTTTTCCTGATGTGAATACTTCCTCAGTCTCTGCTGGAAGGTGCACTTGTCAAGGTCATATGTTCGAGATATAGACACCTTTCCATTCATTATCCAATCAAGGTTTCCATTTTACATTTAGTTATTTGATTTGTTGTTTAATCATAGTTCAACGGCAGGGTGAACAACCTTAAGGTACAAATGTTAGAGCTCCATAAGCCTTTAGAGCTCACCAGATCTGGAATATCTCGCAATTAGGTACCATCCATTTTACCTACCACGGGAGATTTCCGTGAGCATTTTGGTAGCAGTATACATTCCACATCAGGCTTTAGATAATCTGAGCAATGGGATCAACATGCACAAAACAGCGCACCCTAATGCCTTTATCATCATTTTGGGAGATTTTAATCAGGCCAATCTGGAAAAAATCACTAAACAACTACCATCAACATATCACTTGCAATACCAGAGGAAACAACACACTAGACCATTGCTACGCCTCCATCAAGAATGCCTGCTGTGCTATTCCACACCCTCACTTCGCGAAGTCTGATCACCAGGCTGTACTTTTATTCCCTGAGTGTGCGCCTACAAAGACTTGCTGTACATTCCCAAACCAAAAGCCGTGGATGAACCAGGAGGTACATTGTCTGCTGATGGCTGGGTCTGTGGCATTCAAGGCTGGTGACCCAACTCTGTACCAGAAAACCAAGTATGACTTGTGGAGGGCTGTTTCAAGGATAGAGAGACAATTTTGAATGAGTTTGGAGGTGACGTCGGATGTACAGCAACTGGCAGAGTTTGCAAGACATTACTTCCTACAAAGCGAAACCCTATAGTGTGAATGGCAGCGATGCTTCACTACCAGAAGAACTCAACGCCTTCTATGCCCACTTTGAAAGGAAGAAAATAACCGCAGCTGTGAAGACCCTGCTGCACCCGGTGACCCTGTGATCTCTATCTCAGAGGCTGATGTTAGACTATCTTTAAAGAGAGTGAACCCTCACAAGGCAGAAGGTCCCAATGGAGTACCTGGTAAGGCTCAGAAAACTTGTGCCAACCAACTGGCAAGAGTATTCAAGGATATTTTCAACCTCTCACTGCTAAGGGCAGAAATTCTCACTTGCTTCAAAAAGGCAACAATGATACCGGTCCCTAAGAACAATAATGTGAGCTGTCTTAATGACTATCGCCCAGTAGCACTCACATCTACAGTGATGAAATGCTTTGAGAGGTTGGTCATGACTAGATTGAACTCCTGCCTCAGCAAGGACCTGGAGCCATTGCAATTTGCCTATTGCCACAATAGGTCAACGGCAGATGCAATCTCAATGACTCTTCACACGGCCTTAGACCACCTGGATAATACAAACACCTATGTCAGAATGCTTTTAATCGACTACAGCTCAGCATTTCATACTATCATTCCCACAATCCTGATTGAGAATCTGCAGAACCTGGGCTTCTGTACCTCCCTCTGCAATTGGATCCCTGACTTCCTAACTAGAAGACCACAATCTGTGACGATTGGTGATAATATCTCCTCCTTGCTGATAATCAACACTGGTGCACATCAGGTGTGTGTGCTTAGCCCACTGCTCTACTCTTTCTATACCTATGACTGTGTGGCTAGGCATAGCTCAAATACCATCTATAAATTTGCTGATGATACAACCATTGTTGGTAGAGATATAGATGAGGGGGCAAACAGGAGCGAGATATGCCAACAAGTGGATTGGCGTTGCAGCAACAACCTGGCACTCAACGTCAGTAAGACGAAAGACCTGATTGTGGACTTCAGGAAGAGTAAGATGAAGGAACATATACCAATCCTCATAGAGAGATCAGAAGTGGAGAGAGTGAGCAGCTTCAAGTTCCTGGGTGTCAAGATCTCTGAGGACCTAACCTGGTCCCAACATATCAATGCAGCTATAAAGAAGGCAAGACAGAAACTATACTTTATTAGGAGTTTAAAGAGATTTGGTATGTCAACAAAAACACTCAAAAACTTCTATAGATGTACCGTGGAGAGCATTCTGACAGGATTCATTACTGTCTGGTATGGTGGGGGGGGCGCAGATTCTGCACAGGACTGAAAGAAGCTGCAGAGGGTCATAAATTTAGTTGGCTCCATCTTGGGTACTAGCGTACAAAGTACCCAGGACATCTTCAAGGAGGGGAGTCTCAGAAAGCGTCCATTATTAAGGACGCCCAGCACCCAGGGCATGCCTTTTTCTCATTGCTACCATTGGGTAGGAGGTAGAGAAGCCTGAAGGCACACACTCAGCGATTCAGGAACAGCTTCTTCCCCTCTGCCATCCAATTCCTAAATGGACATTGAACCCATAAATGCTACCTTACTTTTAAAATATGTATTACTTCCGATTTTGCATGATTTTTAATCTATTCAATGTACATATACTGTAAAATTGACATACTTATTTGTTTTTTTTCTCTATTATGTATTACAATTAAACTGCTGCTGCTAATTTAACAAATTTTATGACAGATGCCAGTGATGATAAACCTGACTGATTCTGGTCTGATTCCTTGATACTGGCTGAAAATTCAGTATATTTTTGAGTGAGTGCTGCATTGTCAGAGGGACTATAAGCATATTCACTTTGATATAAAATAAATTCATACCACTTTTAGCTCTTGTAAGGTGATTTATTTGTTTTCTTTACCACCTCCAGATTTTTATTACACAACTGGTTCAGACTCTTCCAGAAAAAGAAAAATTGATTTGCACTAATTAATTTTATCGGTGTATTGCTCTTTTCCTGCGGCCATTTTTCTGCAGACGGTGCTTTCACCGTTTAATAAGTAACAAAGACCCCGAGTCAGAATGGGTTGATCCTGAACCCTCATTTCCACAAGAATTGGCAGAAGAGGGTCCATTCTTGGTTCAACCAGCCAGCCAGAAAAATACGCAGTTGGAAGGCACGGCAAGCTAAAGCATGTCGCATTGCTCCATGACCAGTTGTTGGCCCCCTTCGACCAGTTGCTAGATGTCCCATTGTAAGGTATCACACTAAAGTACGTACTGGATGAGGCTTCAGCTTGGAAGAACTAAAGGCAGCAGGCATCAACAGGAGAGTGGCACGTACTACTGGTATTACGGTTGATTATAGGCGTCACAACAAGTCAACGGAATCTATTCAGTGTAATGTTCAGCGTCTAAAAGAATATCGTTCTAAGTTGATCATCTTCCCAGGAAAGGCATCTGCACCCAAGAAGGGAGATTCCACAGCTGAAGAAATTGAAGTGGCAACTCAGCTAACTGGTCCCGTCATGCCAATCAAGAATGTGTACAAGAAGGAAAAAGCTAGGGTAATCTCAGAGGATGAGAAGAATTTCAAGGCCTTCGCAAGTCTTCGTATGGCTTAAGCAAATGCCCGTCTGTTTGGAATCCGTGCCAAGCGAGCAAAGGAGGCAGCAGAGCACGATATTGAGAAAAAGAAATAGAATTTTTAAAAAAAGAACTTTTACATGTAAAGCTCTTGGGAAATAAATTGCCATTCTTCAGAAAAAAATTGAATGTATTAAATACATCCTCTTAAAGTCTTTCTTTTATGATTACTGATATGTGCACAGAATCAGAATTACATCTTTGATTTCAGATCCCAGCTCAAGCACCTTATCGGTGGCTTTAGTCCTTTTTGTACTCACATGTGCTGCTTTCATTCCCTTCTGCTCTGTTTCATCCTTAACAGCCTTGGTAATTTGAACTGGGGAGTATCTGTCCATAAGTAATTTTGACTGCAAAATATGGAAAAATGTTATCAGTAACTAATTTTGAGGCCTACTTCTGATAGATAGAATTCTGAATTTTTAAGCTAGCAATTAATCTCCTTGAAACTTCTTCCGGAATTGGAGTGAGTGAGGAAAGAGGGTGTGTATATATTTAGCTGAGAGAAATCACTGAGGTAAATAAGAAAGAAAATTTAGAACAGCAGTAAGGTGAAATTAGTTGAAATAATAACAATAATAATAAAAATGGGGCGGTGCAGTAGTGTAGTGGTTAGCACAACGCTTTACAGTACCAGTGACCCAGGTTCAATTCCCACCACTGCCTGTAAGCAGTTTCTATGGTCTCTGTGTGACTGTGTGGATTTCCTCCGGGTGCTCCGGTTTCCTCCCGCAGTCCAAAGACCTACAGCTTCACAGGCTGAATAGTCATTGTAAATTGTCCCATGATTAGGCTAAGGTTAAATCGGGGGATTGCTAGATGGTATTGTTCAAAGAGCTTGAAGGGCCTATTCTGCATGGTATCTGAATAAAGTAAAGAAATAGATCTAGTGTAGATTCCAATCAGCCATTCATAGCTCAGAAAATGATAAACTTATTAAAATAGATAAAGTAAAACAACAGTGAAATGAATTTATTTTGCCAATTTTTTTTGTCTGGCCTTCATCAAACTTGAGTATACTGGGAAACACTGTAGTCAGATCACACTTCCCTTAAATTTTTATTTTAGCAAAGTAGAACGTGCTTAAGTGAGAGAGAGCTATCCACTCTGCCTGCTACTTTACTCGCTCTCAGTGTGACCTATCTGCAGGCTCCTACAGTGTTGCAAGGAGACCGCATCTGGAGTACTGCATGCAGTTCTGGTCTCCTTACCTGAGGAAGGATATACTGGCTTTAGAGGCGGTGCGGATGAGGTTCACCAGGTTGATTCCAGAGATGAAGGGGTTAGAATATGAGGAGAAATTGAGTTGCCTGGGACTGTACTCACTGGAATTCAGAAGAATGAGAGGAGATCTTATAGAAACATATAAAATTATGAAAGGGGTAGATAAGATGGAGGCAAGAAAGTTGTTTCCACTGATAGGTGAAACTAGAACTAGGAGACATAGCCTCAAGATCTGGGGGAGTAGATTTAGGATGGTGATGAGGAGGAACTGGTTTTCCCAGAGAATGGTGAATCTGTGGAATTCTCTGCCCAATGAAGCAGTGGAGGCTACCTCAGTAAATATATTTGAGATAAGGTTGGATAGATTTTTGCATAGTAGGGGAATTAAGGGTTATGGGGAAAAGGCAGGTAAGTGGAGATGAGTCCATGGCCAGATCAGCCATGATCTTATTGAATGGGGGAGCTGGCTTGACGGGCCAGATGGTCTACTCCTGCTCCTATTTCTTATGTTCTCATGTAAATCTGAGGAATAACACCTCATCTGCGAACTTGCAGCTTCCAGAGTCAATATTCAATTCTACAACATTACTTACTCCCAACCCCACCTTATATCCACTTTCTACTTACAGTTATCTTTTTCACAACTGTTTATTTTCTTTAAAAATTGAGCCAAAGGTTGCTTCTACCGCCTGAACACAGCTGGATCCTCAGAATATTACAGGAAGAGAAAGGCAGTGTTGATGAAGAATTTCGTGGAAAGGAGCGTGATCAGTGATTTCAATATGGCAAATATTACAGACTAAATTTCAAAACTCTGAAATTACCTTTGGAATGACCTTATAAACACCATAGGTTGTGTACTCTTCACCGATCCAGATGATAACGTTCCCTTCAGCATATTTTTTCACATTTTGTTGAATATCTTTATAGGGCCTCAGTTGAACACACTCAGCTGTTGTACAATGTGTATTCAGGTCTTTTTTGATATGTGCAGGCAGTCGTGATTCATTCACAAACAGTCTGGTCATTAAAGTATATACCAAAAATACACAATCATTGGTTATAACCTGTCTGAATTTATGTACTCTGTAAATTTCTAATCTTTGCTTCTTGTTTACCAATAATTATCCTTTTTATGCCTCAGCATACCTCTGATGGCATGTGGCCAAGTGGTTAAGGCGTTTGTCTAGTGATCTGAAGGTCGCTAGTTTGAGCCTTGGCTGAGGTAGCGTGTTGTGTCCTTGAGCAAGGCACTTAACCACATATTGCTTGGCGATGACACCGGTGCCAAGCTGTATGGGTCCTACTGTCCTTCCCTTAGACAATATGGGTGGTGTGGAGAGGGGAGACTTGTAGCGTGGGCAACTGAAGGTCTTCCATACAACCTTGCCCAGGCCTGTGCCTTGGAAACCTTCCAAGGTGCAAATCCATGGTCTCACAAGACTAACGGCTGCCTATACCTCTGATGTATCTGATACTGTATACACTCAGTGGCCGCTTTATTAGTTACACCTGGACACTTGCTCATTAATGCAAATATCTAATCTGCCGGTCATGTGGCAGCATCTCATTGCATGCAGACATGGTCAAGAGGTTCAGTTGTTGTTCAAACCAAACATTAGAATTGGGAACAAATGTGATCTAAGTGACTTTGACTATGGAATAATAGTTGGTGTCAGATGGGGTGGATTGAGTAACTCAGAAACTGTTGATCTCTTGGGATTTCCATGCACAATAGTCTCTAAAGTTTACGGAGAATGATATGAAAAACAAAAAAAAATCCAGTGAGCAGTGGTTCTGTGGACGAAATGCCCTGTTAGTGATAGAGTATGGAGGAGAATGGCCAGACTGATTCAAGCCGATGGTAAGATGACAGTAATTCAAGTAACCACGCATTCCAACAGTGGTGTGCAGAAGAGAGTCTTTGAATGCGCAACTTGTCAAACCTTGATGTGGATGGGCTACAGCAGCAGAAGATTACACCAGGTTACATTCCTGTATCTAATAAAGTGGCTACTGAGTGTATATCTAATATTTTTCAGTATTGAGGTTTGCCTATACAACAGAGACCAGAAATTATTAAATTCAAAGTATTCAAAGTACAGTTATTATCAAAGAATGTATAAATTTTACAACCTTGAGATTTGTTTGCTTACAGGCAGTCGCAAAGCAAGGAACCCAAAAGAACCCAATTTAAAAAAAAATTTGGTCCAACTCCCAATGCGCACAGAGAAAGAGAAAAACAAACCATGCAAACAATAGAAGCGAACAACAACGACAACGCTCCAAACCAAATTGAGTTCTTAGATCAAATTCCCAGAGCAGCCTGGAGTAGGCCGAAAGCCTTGGTATTCAAAGCATCATATTAGAGGGGCTAATCGCTGCGAAGTTTGACTACACGAAGCACAGCAGCTGGGGTAGTCTTACAGACTCAGCATCACGGACAGAGGAGCCCCCAGACTATCTGGGCCAGCATTTAAAATGTCTGAACAGTGGATCGCACCTCACACTAGGACCTGGGCCCCACCTCAGTGAATTGCTCTGAGCCTGGATTTCACTGCCGAAGAAGCCATTCTCAATCTCTCCAAATTAGCTTGATGCCCAGAGCAATCCAACCTTGCCCAACTCTTGACACCCTGCCTTTCCAGGCTATATGGGCCGATGTTTAGATTATCCAAACATTGGATTGTACCTTGCATTAGTACCTCTCACTACAGCGAATCACTCCGGGTCTAGAACATGCTGCCCAGTGATGCACATTGGACCTGGATTTTGCTGCCAAAGAAGCTGTTCTCGACCTCTCTAAATCGGCTTGGCACTGAGAGCGATCCACGCTCGCACCTGGACCAGGTGGACGGCCTTTGGAAATCTTGTCTCATCTTCTCCCCTCCGAGTCATCCACTCCAACCAGCACAGCTTGACTCTAAGTATGTCGATTTTGCAGTGCACCAGCAGGTCACATCTCGAAAATTCGCCATTTGCAGCGATTTGCCTCACTAATATGATGAACTGAATACCAAGGCTTTCGGCCTACTCCAGGCTGCTCTGGGAATTTGATCTAAGAACTCAGTTTGGTTTGGAGTGTTGTCATTTTTGCTCGCTTCTATTGTTTTCATGGTTCGTTTTTCTCTTTCTCTGGGCGCATTGAGGGTTAAATTTTTTTAAAAATTGGGCTCTCTTGGGTTCCTTGCTTTGCGACTGCCTGTAAGCAAACAAATCTCAAGGTTGTATAATTTATACATTCTTTGATAATAAATGTACTTTGAATACTTCAAATTTAATAATTTCTGGTTTCTGTAGAATAGGCAAACTTCACTACTGAAAATTATTAGATAAACGCTCAGTGTACACTATCTGGTCCAGGTAACCTATCTACTTTCAGACCTTTCAGTTTCTCAAGAACCCTCTCTCTAGTAACGGTAACTTTACACACTTCATTCCTCCACACACCTGGAACTGTCCCCATACTGCTAGTGTATTCCTCAGAGAAAACTGATGCAAAATACTGATTCAGTTCATCTGCCATTTTGTTGTCCACCATTACCACCTCTCCAGCATCATTTTCCAGCGGTCTGTTATCTATTCTTGCTTCTCTTTTACATATTATGTATCTGAAGAAGCTTTTAGTATCTTCTTTAATATTATTGCCTCGCTTACTCTCTTATTCCATTTTTACCTTCTTAATTATTATCTGAATGGTGGCCGATTAGGAAAAGGGGAGGTGCAACGAGACCTGGGTGTCATTATACACCAGTCATTGAAAGTGGGCATGCAGGTACAGCAGGCGGTGAAAAAGGCGAACGGTATGCTGGCATTTATAGCGAGAGGATTCGAGTACAGGAGCAGGGAGGTACTACTGCAGTTGTACAAGGCCTTGGTGAGACCACACCTGGAGTATTGTGTGCAGTTTTGGTCCCCTAATCTGAGGAAAGACATCTTTGCCATAGAGGGAGTACAAAGAAGGTTCACCAGATTGATTCCTGGGATGGCAGGTCTTTCATATGAAGAAAGACTGGATGAACTGGGCTTGTACTCGTTGGAATTTAGAAGATTGAGGGGGGATCTGATTGAAACGTATAAGATCCTAAAGGGATTGGACAGGCTAGATGCAGGAAGATTGTTCCCGATGTTGGGGAGGTCTAGAACGAGGGGTCACAGTTTGAGGATAGAGGGGAAGCCTTTTAGGACCGAGGTTAGGAAAAACTTCTTCACACAGAGAGTGGTGAATCTGTGGAATTCTCTGCCACAGCAAACTGTTGAGGCCAGTTCATTAGCTATGTTTAAAAGGAAGTTAGATATGGCCCTTGTGGCTACAGGGGTCAGGGGGTATGGAGGGAAGGCTGGGTTCTGAGTTGGATGATCAGCCATGATCATAATAAATGGCGGTGCAGGCTCGAAGGGCCGAATGGCCTACTCCTGCACCTATTTTCTATGTTTCTATGTTTCTATGTTTAATGACTGTTTTAGTTGCCTTTTTTGACTTAATTACTTCTTAATGACGGTTTTAGAGGCAATTAAGATTAAGTTCACTTAGTTGATTTCTAGGATGAAGGGCCGGCTCATGAGAAAGAAATGACTAAGCACGAGAGGCGATTCACTGTCATATTTATCTTATCATCTTGCCTTGACACTTATGCATGTGTCTGCAAAACTTGGATGTTATATGCCTCTTGAATGCACTTCATTTATGGTGTTACTGTGACATACACAGGGGCAAGGCAAATGCATACAGAGTCTGTCCGATGATCATTAACATTAAGGGAGTGTGTGTGTGTGTGTGTGTGTGTGTGTGTGTGTGTGTGTGTGTGTGGTGTGCGCGCGCGCACATACATGATAACTGTGCTTAATTTGGCCTTCTTTATATTCTTGTTTAAATTCCTTTGACTGTCACGGAGTTTCATTGCATTGGTTATGATCATTATGGAACTTTTAACTCGTTGAACTTAGCTGTATCACAGTGTGAATGTTACCTGATCCAATCTGCAGTCAACAAGGTGTAAGTTTCGAAAAAGGGATTGTATGGAATTTCGTTCCCTCGCAGGTTGAACATCCCTAGATGAAGACATTAAGGAAGGTCTATTACAATGTGAAATACTGTTTGAACAGTTGCAGTTTTTTTTCATTCTTATCCTCGTCCACAGAGAATATTTTATTTTACCATACGTTCATAATGGCACGGGAGGCCAATTGGCCCATCCAGTCCAAGGATGCCCCGGAAGCAATCCTGTCAGTTCCATTCCCCTATTCTTATTTCGCTTATTATGCCTACAACAATTTTTTTCACACACAACTTTGAGTATTTCTACTATTGACCTACATTAAGGGGCACTTTACAAAAGCCAATTAGTATGTCTTTGGAGTGTGTGAGGAAACCCACGCAACCACAAAGAGAAGAATGGAAACTGGACAGAGACAGTGTCCAAGGTTAGGATTTCTCAGGCTGTTGTTCTGTTACTGTGCTCCCACTCTGTGCAAGCATAACAATCAATAGATTATCCTTGATCAAGTTGTTCCTCTCTGTGCCTTGTGGCACACTGAGTGGCAACCTTGCTGTTCCTTTAGCATTTGTCTGTTATTATGAGGCCGAGTTGCTCGATGCTCAACCCAGCGCGGATGGAAAGCGTGCTAGGACCCGGCCGGATCTGAACCGGGAAATACTCTCTTCAAAGTCTGGTGCAGATACCACTACACCACCGGCTGGCTTATCGTTAAGCAAAGCACATATATATTGGTTAAGATGGATAGCAGGTTTTAACAGCTGTAGTCTATACAGATGAGCTCACAACGTTTGCAGTTTCCCCCTTAATTTACAGAAGGATAGAAATTCCATGAAACCCCCAGTATCCCCTGTTAATTATGGATATTAGCCCTGGAAAAATATATGTGTAAGTGAATTCACTTTTGATATGTGTGTTTCATGAGAATTAATTAGTCTGTCTGTATATTGCATCCAGGTCAACAATTACAGTCAAACCTGACTGCAAACATTGTAAATATAACAATCAATAAATTATCATTAGGCAAAGCATATAGAGCAATAACTATATCACATCAGACATTTGATGCCTATCATATATATCTACAAGTAACAAGGTAAATTGGCCTTCTGTATTAATATTCCAAAAGTTAAACTGTCATTGCGGTGAAAGGCGAATGGTATGCTGGCATTTATAGCGAGAGGATTCGAGTACAGGAGCAGGGAGGTACTACTGCAGTTGTACGAGGCCTTGGTGAGACCACACCTGGAGTATTGTGTGCAGTTTTGGTCCCCTAATCTGAGGAAAGACATCTTTGCCATAGAGGGAGTACAAAGAAGGTTCACCAGATTGATTCCTGGGATGGCGGGACTTTCATATGAATAAAGACTGGATGAACTGGGCTTGTACTCGTTGAAATTTAGAAGATTGAGGGGGGATCTGATTGAAACGTATAAGATCCTAAAGGGATTGGACAGGCTAGATGCAGGAAGATTGTTCCCGATGTTGGGGAAGTCCAGAACGAGGGGTCACAGTTTGAGGATAAAGGGGAAGCCTTTTAGGACCGAGATTAGGAAAAACTTCTTCACACAGAGAGTGGTGAATCTGTGGAATTCTCTGCCACAGCAAACTGTTGAGGCCAGTTCATTGGCTATGTTTAAGAGGG
This sequence comes from Mobula hypostoma, assembly GCF_963921235.1. Taxonomy (NCBI): domain Eukaryota; kingdom Metazoa; phylum Chordata; class Chondrichthyes; order Myliobatiformes; family Myliobatidae; genus Mobula; species Mobula hypostoma. The sequence continues at coordinate 84,393,613 of NC_086106.1, forward strand.
AGTTAGATATGGCCCTTGTGGCTACAGGGGTCAGGGGGTATGGAGGGAAGGCTGGGGCGGGGTTCTGAGTTGGATGATCAGCCATGATCATAATAAATGGCGGTGCAGGCTCGAAGGGCCGAATGGCCTACTCCTGCACCTATTTTCTATGTTTCTATGTTTCTATTTCATATTAAGGTTAATGTAATGTCATATTAAGCTTAATCAGTCTTCAGTCCCTGGAATTTTACTCAATTTGACGTGCAAAGGATAAATGGTTGGAAGAGTTTCTTTGGGTAAAATGGATTATTTTGTGAGGTCGGGGGAAGGAAGAGAGTCTTAAGTGGGCCAGTTTGGGCCTCTGTTTTCATAAATGGGACCCCCTGTGACAGCCACTTCCTGAACGTCAGAGTTCAGTGCCAAATTCTTGTTGGCTGTTTGTGCAATCACTGGACAGAAATTTCTGCCGTGTACTGACTACTTTCCAAGAGGCATTTAAATGAGCCCCACAATCTTATTTATTTGCCAAAGCCGATCCAGTGTTCAAATCTGGCCTACCACATGCTTTCCAGCAGGGATAGCATTTTGCAAATGATGTTTGTGTTTACTCACAGACAGGAACAATGAAAACAAATGGAATGGGACAGTAACAACCTGGATCGGTTTAGGCAGCAATTACATGATATAGAGCTCATGGTCAAAGCAGCACAGCACTATTTATCCTTATTTACAACTGTAGTTTTTAGTTACACATATATCGTACAGTTGAAATGAGTAAGTTTAATAAGTTTAGTAATTGTAAGTTTAATAATTTAAACAATTACCCAGGAGTTACTGTGCAAAAAATGTGAAAGGTAATTTTCTCAAATTTTCTTCATGAAAGCAGTCAAAATCTTAGAATTCAATTTTAGATTGTTGATTACAGATTCAAAAATAGTTCACTCTATTCAGAATTTCCATTTTATTTTAAATTTTAGTGTGAAGCAAGTTAAAATTCAAAGTAAAATCTGTTTCAGTGATATCAGAAAAATAGTATGAAAGCATGTACCTATCTAAGTAGTGGAAATAAATTCAGTCATCCAGAATAAGCATCAAGTCCTATCAGAGAAAAGCTTAGTGAACGTCAATGATGTATAATTTCAAACCCTTTCAAATCATATCTGTACGTTTACCGAAAGCTCTTTATGTGCAATCTCAATTTCATAATTTCATTAATCTTCCTGAAGTGATCTAAAGGAATAGCTCTCACATGCAGTTTCATCCAGTGCAGAGATTAACAGTGCTGTTGGCTTGTAAGCATTATTTTGCATCTGCGTACGGATTTCTTTCACCTTTTCTTGCCATGTTCTTCCTGCAATGCAAAGTACAAATGATTATAAACTCAACTACCTGAACGAGGAATGCATCTGGATTCCTGATGATCAGTTATTAAAAAGAAAGAGTTGCTCTTCAGCAGGATTTCAATTTCATTTCAGATTATTTATGTAGGAATGGTTTCATAGGACCAGAAGCTAATCACATACAGTATTAGGGAAGATCAGAAGCAATCAGAAAAATTCATTTAAGGAAACAACAGGGTTGCCATCCATGACTGTAAATCAAAGATCACTGATGGTCCTTCCTTCCTTTCTTTATTGACCAATAGTGTGGCGTATGCCCTTCCGGCCCTTCGAGTCACACCATCCAGCAATTCCCCAATTTAATCCTAGCCTAATCATGAGACAACTTACAACCACCAAGTTACCTGCCAGCTAGTACGTCTCTGAACTGTGGGCGGAAATAGGGAGAACATACAAACTCCTTACTGGCAGGGGCAGGAATTGAACCCTGGTCACCGGCACTCTAAAGTGCTGTGCTAACCACTACGCTACCATGCTGTGAAGATATTTTTCATAACAGCAGTCCTCATTTTACCTTCACTTGTTACTTCTGCACAATACTACTCGGGTACTGTGTAATGATCCAGGTTTATTAGCACTGACATAAATAGTAACACTTGTTGTTTTGTGGCAGCAGCACAGTGCAAGATATTAAAATTAAAATAAGTTGCAAAATAAATACATAAGAAACAGGAGCAGGAGTAGGCCACCTGGCCCGTCGAGTGTACATAATACAAGAGAAGAATAATGAGGTTGTGTTCAGAAATCAGAAATCTGATGGCAGAGAGAAACCTTTTTCTGAAGTGTTGAGTGTGGGTCTTCAGGCCCTTGAACCACCTCTCCGGTGGTAACACAAAGTGGGCATACCCCAGATGGTAAGAGCCTTTAATGATGAATGCAGCCCTCTTAAGGCACCATCCCTTAAATTCCCCTTGAGAGCAGAAAGGGTTGTGCTCGTGATAGAAGTGGTTGGGTCTACAGTACTCTGAAGTCTCTCGCGAACTTGCGCATTGAAGGCTCCACACTAGACTGTGATGGAACCAGTTGGAATGGTCTCCACCACTCATCTATCGAAATTTGCAGTAGTTTGGTGACATACTGAATCTCCTCATACTCCTAATGAAACAGAGCATTCAGCTTGCCTTCTTCATGACTATATCAGTAACCAGCAGCTTTATATATATATGTTGTTGCCCTGGTGTTCCAAGACCGAGTGGAGAGCCAATGAGACGTAGATCTACTTTGACAGCAGGCAAAATGCAGCAGGTCCATGCTTAAGACGGAGTTCAGTCGGACCACGAGCAACCACTCAAAGCACTTCATCACAGTAAATCTGTGTGCAACCAAGCGATCGTCGCTGAGGAAGCTCACCCTGCTCTTCTTGGGCACTGGCATGATTGATGCCCTTTTGAAGCAGGTGGAGACCTTTGACTGCAGCAGTGAGAGGCTGAAAGTATCTTTGAGTACTTCAGCCAGCAGGTCATCACAGATTTTCGATACCCTGCCAGGTACACCACTGGGGCCTGAATCCTTGCAAGGGTTCACTCTCCTGAAGGATGTTCTGACATCCACCTCCAAAACAGAAATCACAGCGATGGTATTGTTCCCTCTTTTAAAGTATACACAAAATGCATTGAGCTAATCAGTGAGTGAAGCGTCATTGCCATTTATGCTACATACATCAAAGTTGCTGGTGAACGCAGCAGGCCAAGCAGCATCTATAGGAAGAGGCGCAGTCGACGTTTCAGGCCGAGACCCTTCGTCAGGACTAACTGAAGGAAGAGTGAGTAAGGGATTTGAAAGCTGGAGGGGGAGGGGGAGACGCAAAATGATAGGAGAAGACAGGAGGGGGAGGGATAGAGCCAAGAGCTGGACAGGTGATAGGCAAAAGGGATACGAGAGGATCATGGGACAGGAGGCCTAGGGAGAAAGACGGGGGGGGGGGTGACCCAGAGGATGGGCAAGAGGTATATTTAGAGGGACAGAGGGAGAAAAAGGAGAGTGAGAGAAAGAATGTGTGCATAAAAATGAGTAACAGCTGGGGTACGAGGGGGAGGTGGGGCCTAGCGGAAGTTAGAGAAGTCAATGTTCATGCCATCAGGTTGGAGGCTACCCAGACGGAATATAAGGTGTTGTTCCTCCAACCTGAGTGTGGCTTCATCTTTACAGTAGAGGAGGCCGTGGATAGACATGTCAGAATGGGAATGGGATGTGGAATTAAAATGTGTGGCCACTGGGAGATCCTGCTTTCTCTGGTGGACAGAGCGTAGATGTTCAGCAAAGCGGTCTCCCAGTCTGCGTCGGGTCTCACCAATATATAAAAGGCCACATCGGGAGCACCGGACGCAGTATATCACCCCAGTCGACTCACAGGTGAAGTGATGCCTCACCTGGAAGGACTGTTTGGGGCCCTGAATGGTGGTAAGGGAGGAAGTGTAAGGGCATGTGTAGCACTTCAGCAACGACCATGGACACATTCGAAATGATTACGCAACCACCAACTGCAACTCCAGCCTTGAACTCCAGGCCGGGTCTTTATCTGCTGCTGTTGTGACTCCCGTCTCCCCTTCCCCCACCACCACTCTGCAACCCCGTCTTCCTCAGATCCCACCGTCAACTCCTGGGCCCTCAGAGGCTCCATCTTCCTCTCACCCCAACCCTCCCCTCTCCATTGACACCCCCAGCCTCCCCCTCCCTCCTCTGATCCCAGCTCTCATCCGTGCCGGGTCTTTACCATCCCCTCCGACCTTCAACTGTCGGAGGCAGAGCGCTCTGTCCTCAGTAAGGGCCTCACCTTTGTCCCCCTTCACCCACACCTCAGCGAGTTCCGTGTTCGCCACGATGCGGAACTTTTCTTCCGCCGTCTCCGTCTCCGAGCCTACTTCTTCGGCAAGGACTCTTCCACCCCCACCGATGACCCCTTCTCCCGTCTTCAACCCTCCTCTTCTTCATGGACACCCCGCTCTGGTCTTCTGCCTGCTCTGGATCTCTTTATTGCCAACTGCCGACGGGACATCAACCGTCTCGACTTCACCGCACCTTGTCCCCATTCCAACCTCACTCCTTCGGAACGCTCTGCTCTCCACTCCCTCCGCACTAATCCTAACCTTATTATTAAACCCGCTGATAAAGGGGGTGCTGTTGTAGTCTGGCGTACTGACCTCTACCTTGCCGAGGCACAGCGACAACTCGCGGATACCTCCTCTTATTTACCCCTCGATCGTGACCCCACCAAGGAGCACCAGGCCATTGTCTCCCACACTATCAACGACTTTATCCGTCAGGGGATCTCCCATCCACTGCTACCAACCTTATAGTTCCCACACCCCGCACTTCCTGTTTCTACCTCCTACCCAAGATCCACAAACCTGCCTGTCCTGGCCGACCTATTGTCTCAGCTTGCTCCTGCCCCACCGAACTCGTTTCTGCATACCTCGACACTGTTTTATCACCCCTTGTTCAATCCCTTCCGACCTATGTTCGTGACACTTCTCATGCTCTTAAACTTTTCGATGATTTTAAGTTCCCTGGCCCCCACCGCTTTATTTTCACCATGGATGTCCAGTCCTTATATACTTCCATCCCCCATCAGGAAGGTCTCAAAGCTCTACGCTTCTTTTTGGATTCCAGACCTAATCAGTTCCCCTCTACCACCACTCTGCTCCGTCTAGCGGAATTAGTCCTTACTCTTAATAATTTCTCCTTTTGCTCCTCCCATTTCCTCCAAACTAAAGGTGTAGCTATGGGCACCCATATGGGTCCTAGCTATGCCTGCCTTTTTGTTGGGTTTGTGGAACAATCTATGTTCCGTGCCTATTCTGGTATCTGTCCCCCACTTTTCCTTCGCTATATCGACGACTGCATTGGCGCTGCTTCCTGCACGCATGCAGAACTCGTTGACTTTATTAACTTTGCCTCCAACTTTCACCCTGCCCTCAAGTTTACCTGGTCTATTTCCGACACCTCCCTCCCCTTTCTAGATCTTTCTGTCTCTGTCTCTGGAGACAGCTTATCCACTGATATCTACTATAAGCCTACTGACTCTCACAGCTATCTGGACTATTCCTCTTCTCACCCTGTCTCTTGCAAAAACGCCATCCCCTTCTCGCAATTCCTCCGTCTCCGCTGCATCTGCTCTCAGGATGAGGCTTTTCATTCTAGGACGAGGGAGATGTCTTCATTTTTTAAAGAAAGGGGCTTCCCTTCCTCCACTATCAACTCTGCTCTTAAACGCATCTCCTCCATTTCACGTACATCTGCTCTCACTCCATCCTCCCACCACCCCACTAGGAATAGGGTTCCCCTGGTCCTCACCTACCACCCCACCAGCCTCCGGGTCCAACATATTATTCTCCGTAACTTCCGCCACCTCCAACGGGATCCCACCACTAAGCACATCTTTCCCTCCCCCCCTCTCTCTGCATTCCGCAGGGATCGCTCCCTACACAACTCCCTTGTCCATTCGTCCCCCCCATCCCTCCCCACTGATCTCCCTCCTGGCACTTATCCGTGTAAGCAGAACAAGTGCTACACATGCCCTTACACTTCCTCCCTTACCACCATTCAGGGCCCCAAACAGTCCTTCCAGGTGAGGCATCACTTCACCTGTGAGTCGACTGGGGTGATATACTGCGTCCGGTGCTCCCGATGTGGCCTTTTATATATTGGTGAGACCCGACGCAGACTGGGAGACCGCTTTGCTGAACATCTACGCTCTGTCCGCCAGAGAAAGCAGGATCTCCCAGTGGCCACACATTTTAATTCCACATCCCATTCCCATTCTGACATGTCTATCCATGGCCTCCTCTACTGTAAAGATGAAGCCACACTCAGGTTGGAGGAACAACACCTTATATTCCGTCTGGGTAGCCTCCAACCTGATGGCATGAACATTGACTTCTCTAACTTCCGCTAGGCCCCACCTCCCCCTCGTACCCCAGCTGTTACTCATTTTTATGCACACATTCTTTCTCTCACTCTCCTTTTTCTCCCTCTGTCCCTCTGAATATACCTCTTGCCCATCCTCTGGGTCACCCCCCCCCGTCTTTCTCCCTAGGCCTCCTGTCCCATGATCCTCTCGTATCCCCTTTTGCCTATCACCTGTCCAGCTCTTGGCTCTATCCCTCCCCCTCCTGTCTTCTCCTATCATTTTGCATCTCCCCCTCCCCCTCCAGCTTTCAAATCCCTTACTCACTCTTCCTTCAGTTAGTCCTGACGAAGGGTCTCGGCCTGAAACGTCGACTGCGCCTCTTCCTATAGATGCTGCTTGGCCTGCTGCATTCACCAGCAACTTTGATGTATGTTGCTTGAATTTCCAGCATCTGCAGAATTCCTGTTGTTTGCCATTTATGCTGTTAGATTTTGTCTTTTAGGAAGTAATGGCATGTAAAGCCTGCCACAGCTGTTATGCATCCGACTGTGTCTCTAACTTCACATCGAACTGTCTTTTCACTCTCACGAGGTTGTACCTGGACTTCTTCTAGGTGAAAACTTTTCCCAAAACTTAGGGATGGAATACCTGGTTTCTATGTGTATTGATCATGTGATTAAGTTGAAGAATGACACACTGCTAATGTTGCTATACAGGACAATTAAAGTAAGTCAATTCATCAACACTGTATATACTTCTTATTTCAATTTGCCTCTTTCAAAATTCCACTAGAAATGAATTATCTAACAGAATGCATTCAATCATAGGGCCTATTTTTCCCTTGTTTCTCAATAGGAAATTATTCTAAATGCTGGTGTTGTTGCTTGATTTAACCACATTCATTTAGCGCAGAGAAGGTATCAGAAAACAAAAATCCGTAAAACTACAATGGATTGAAAATGTTACAAGTTTTCTAAAATCACAGTTGCACTGCAGGGAGGCTGATGGTTTAAAAAGATTTCAAACAGTTAAAGATCAAGCAATTGGTTAAGTATACCTTATTGAATTAATAATAATACCTTATAAAAATAATGTGTTAAAAGTGATAATGACTGGTTGGATATTTGGAACAATTCCACTCACCAAGCAACTGTGGAGTGCATTCTTATAGAGCAGGCAAAAATGGGATGCTAATTTGAAAAATAAACTTCTAACTTGATCAATAAATATGTTTTAATTTCAGTTAGAAGATGCATCATAGAATATATTATGGCATTCCTTTAACTCAATCATAACATGAGACCATTGCTGGCCAGACCAATAATCATTGGGTCTAGGTCTCGAAATTCTATCATTTCAACAGAGCCCACACCAGTTTGATGTGAGGCTTCCAGGCTGTACTAATATAATTTTGTTGGTAAATACAAATAACAGTTTTTTTGTCTATAGTATCTTATCTTAACAAAGAATATTGATTGAAAGAAGATTTAATGCAAATGATTTGAGAATGTTGGGGGATGATTGGTTTGACCTACAATGTAGGAACAGAACATTGACTGAGGACACATTTTGAGTAAGTGGGGTTGTAAGGATGGGATTCAGTGTGGGTTTATTAGAGAAATGATAATATTTGGGAAAATAGCAATGATTTGAGTGTGAGGAATGGGCTGTGGGTGCCTGAGGACATAAATAAGAACAGGGGTGTAAGAGCAATCATGAAAATGAAAAAATACACAGAAATATCCTAACAGGATAAGCTTTGCTGCCTTGGACTCTTTGCAAAAAAAGAAACAAGTTATGTTAAACCCTTTTATAAATAGCAGTGTAGGCTTTATCATTCTAATTAAGGACTTCTTCAGCACTTGGGGCAACAAATGATAGAACTTAGCATCAGTGACACCTAAGTAAGAGTCTACATTGTCTCATGTCCCTGTACACATGCAAGTAACCATTATCCCTTGGTGTACAGAATAATGGATGGTCCAGAGTGAAATAGGCTATGGATTCAGCAAGTACACAGAACGTAGAACAGAACAGCACAGGACCAGGCCTTGGGCATATAAGGTTGTGCAGAACTAATGATATTAGTTATCAAATGCCCAACTAATCCAATTCCTTGGCCTGAACAACATCCATGTCTGTTCATTTCCTGCGCATTCACGTGCCTACCTAAGAATCTCTTGAACACCTCTACTGTATTTGCCTCCACCACCATCCCTGGCAGCACAGTCCAGGGACCCACTACTCTCCGTGCAAAAACTCTTGACCCACAAATCTCCTTTGGATTTACCCCCTCTCATTTTAATTTCATGCCCTCTGGTGTCCGATATCTGAAACCCCATGAAAAAAGCTATCAGCTGTCTACTGTATCCCTGCCTCTCGCTATATTATAAACCTCTCCCCGATCTCCCTTCACCCTCCAAAGCTCCAGAGAAAATAGTCCAAGTGTGTCCACACTCTCATTATAGCAAATACCCTCTAATCTGGCCAGCATCCCAGTAAATCTCTTCTGCACCTTCTCTAAAGCCTTGACATCCTTCCTGAAGACAACATCTGGTGACCAGAACTGAATGCAATACACCAGATGTGGCCTAACTAGAATCTTATAAAGCTGCAGCATAACTTCCTGTCTCTTGAACTTATTTCTTTAACAGATCAAGACAAGCATGCTATATGCCTTCTTTACCACCTCATCAACCTGCAGAGCTACTTTCAGAGAGCTGTGGACTTGGACCCCAGGATCTCTCTGCACTGTTGAGAACCATAAGACATAGGAGCAGAATTATTGCTCAAAGCCCCAGCAATTTCATCTCTTGCCTTTCTCAGTAGTCTGGGATGTATGCCATCCGGGCATGAGGAACTACCCACCTTAATGTTCTTTGAGAGACCCAGCACTACTTCCTACTTTATCTTGAAATGCCCTAGCACGTTAGAATGCTCCACAGTGATCCCCCAATCCTTCGCATCTTTCTCCTTGATAAATACTGCTGCAAAGTACTCACTTAGAACCTCACCCACATTCTCTGCCTCGAAGCATATGTTCCCTCTGTTGGATCCAGCTGCTTGTTATTTTATTTGCAGTCTAACAATTAATTGTCTGCTTGTATTTTATATAATTACTTATATTACTTATATAACTGTTTACTATGACTCCTAGTGGTTACATTTGTATGATTCTGGAAAGTTCTCCTGGTGCTGTATTATTTGAATAGGGATCTTCTGATTGTCTGACTCTTATCTACGAATTAAAATGGAAATGATGAACACAAGAGATTTGGCAGATGCTGGAAATCCAGAGTGACACCCACAAAATGCTGGATTAACCCATCGGCTCAGGCAGCATCAATGGAAAGGAAGAAAAGTGTCAACAGTTCAGGCTGAGACCCATTATCAGGATTGGAAAGGAATGGGAAAGAAACCAGAATAAGAAGATGGGAGGAGGGGAGGAAGTACAAACTAGATGAAGGCAGCTGAGTGGGGGAGAGGAGATGAAGTTAGAATCTGAGAGGTGATAGGTGGAAAAGGTAAAGGGCTGGCGAAGGAGGAATCCGGTAGGAGAGGACAGTGGACCATGGGAGAAAAGGAAGGAGGAGGGGCACCAGTGAGAGGTGATAGGCAGGTGAGGACAAAAGGAGAGGTAAGAGGCCAGAGTGGGAAATGGATAATGAAGGAATAAGCAGGGGAAAATTACTGAATGTTGAAGAAATCGATATTCATGCCATTAGGTTGGAAGTTACCCCAATGGAACATGAGGTGTTTCTCCTGAGAGTGGCCTCGTTGAGGCAGTAGAGGAGGACATGGACTGACAGTTCATGCACCCACCAATTCACTAATCATTTTGACACTTTCCTCCACATCCATTGCCTGCCTGATTCACTGTCCACATGATCCATTTTCACCTATTCTGTTGTTATTGAATTGCCTACTCACTCATTGGTCACACAATCTCAGTTAGAGTTTAGGTTTACTTTTTGCTAGTTACATAATTTTCTTCTGTTTATGGAGTCCCTCGGGACTGAGGAAGACTCACCTCTGCTCTGGTTCTGAAGTGAATGATGGTTTCAAGGCAAGATGAACATACTCTGCCAAAGGTGGGATGTTGTGCCCTTCTGCAGCTTTTTAGTTATGGTTTGTATTTTGTCTCATCTTAGATATTCAGGGTGTTTCATGCCTTTTCAGATATGCTTGTCCATTTCAAGAGTGGAGATATTGCTGTTTTCAAGGGGGCTTTGAAGAATGTCCTTGCAATGTTTTCTGTAGAAATCTCTCATTGTGACAGAGCCCAGAGGGCACTGTCCTTTTTCCAGAGTCTGCTGTGAACGTAGAGATATGTAGGTATGTAGAGATCTGCAAGATAGGTAGTGATGCCTATGTCTTCCAGTGTCTTCTCGGTTCTCTTGATTGTCAGGGGATGGTGCTGTGTGATATGGGCAGGCTGCAGAGAATATACACCTAACTGTTGTTTAGCCTAAGGCCCATCTATTCACACACTTGAGTGAAAGATTCAGAGCTAAATTGATGCCCTCTACCACTTGGTGTACGAAAGTGTAATAATGTACTTTCTATAAACTGGTGACTGAGGTTTTGAATAACTTAACTCTGGAGTAGAGACCATGAATTTTGAACGGTTTCCTGCTAATGGGAGTCACAGAAACTATTCTGAATCCACTGTATAAACCATGAATAATTTGGATACTTCTGCTAAGGTACTGAGTCATTGACTATGTCCTAACAAGAGGATCATCATATATTTGGTTCTGTGAGAAGGAAGTGCTATTTTATGGCTTTATTTTGCATTGTGGTTTTGATTTCTAACTGAAGTAGGCAATATTTAGGAGAAACTAACAAAAGGTTCTCATCATCCAATAATCTCTGTGTTATTATATCTGTAGTGTTGATCCCTCAGTTGCTCCCTTTGATGCATTGGCACCCTTTATTGCAAATATCCCACATGACCAAGTCAGTATGGTGTGTCAGTATCAGGTAGTAGATGCGAATCTTAAACCAAACAAGTAAGTTAACTCATGAGTTTACTACTTTTAGGGAAATTAGAGGCTGTTGTTGAAATCAAATCTCTAATCAACTCAACCTTTAGTATCATTTTCACTTTTCTCTCCACTCCCCCTTTTGGTATTTCCTCTTGCCAGAGTTCAGTTACATGAAGGTCAATAGTCTTTCAGTACTACACCCATTTCAATGTTACCTGAAACTGGCTGAGTCTTCTACGCTGCCCCATGGTTGGGCAAATTTATAGTTTATACTTTATTGTCGCCAAACAATTGATACTAGAACATACAACCATCACAGCGATATTTGATTCTGCGCCTCCCGCTCCCTGGATTACAAATATTAAATATTAGAAATATTAAAAATAGTAAAAATTAGTAAATATTAAAATTTTAAATTGTGTATCACAAATAGAAAATAGAAAAATGGAAAGTAAGGTAGTGCAAAAAAACCGAGAGGCAGGTCCGGATATTTGGAGGGTACTGCCCGGATCTGGGTCAGGATCCATTCAGCAGTCTTATCACAGTTGGAAAGAAGCTGTTCCCAAATCTGGCCGTATGAGTCGTCAAGCTCCTGAGCCTTCTCCCAGAGGGAAGAGGGACGAAAAGTGTGTTGGCTGGGTGGGTCGTGTCCTTGATTATCCTGGCAGCACTGCTCCGACAGCGTGCGGAGTGAGTCCAGGGACAGAAGATTGGTTTGTGTGATGTGCTGCGCCGTGTTCACGATCTTCTGCAGCTTCTTTTGGTCTTGGACAGGACAACTTCCATACCAGGTTGTGATGCACCCTAGAAGAATGCTTTCTACAGTGCATCTATAAAAATTAGTGAGAGTTTTAGGGGACAGGCCAAATTTCTTAAGGGTGCCAAGAGGCAATATTGAGCCAAGTTGGAAGCCCAAGCTAACCCTCGGTCATACTGACAGTGGTTCACATTCCCCACAAGGCGGACGTGGAGTGTGCTCTGAACATACTGTATGCCAACATCAGTGAACTTGAGACCAGGTATCCAGAGGCTTTGCTCATCACAGCCGGGGACTTTAACCAGGCCAACCTCAGAAAGGCGCTGCTAAAGTTATACCAACATGTCTCCTGCCCCACTAGAGGCCCGAATATACTTGACCACTGCTACACAGCAGTCAAGGATGCCTACCATTCCATCTGGGTCAGGATCCATTCAGCAGTAATAAATAAATAAATATATTTATTCATAAATAAATTTATAAATAAAATAAATAACAAATAAATTAGTCTTCATCCCTTAGCTTGTCAAGAAACTGTGAAATAATTTTGAAATTAGACAGCCACTGTGCAATGCAGATAGAAGTTGTGAAATAATTTTGAAATTAGATAGCCGCTGTGCAATGCAGATAGAAATTGTGAAATAATTTTGAAGTTAGATAGCCGTTGTGCAATGCAGCAGAGAAGGTGGCACTTTGGCCTTCATAGTTTTTGCCAATCATCAAGCTGCCATCCGGTTGTTTGCTTTAGAATCACTTTATGATACCTAAGGATACTTTTCACATTAAAGTTTCTTCAAGTTAGAGCTATAATTAACCTTGTCTTTAAAGTAAGTCAAAAAATAAGTATAATTTTCTTGTATAAAATTTTAAAAAATCTTTTCGATTAAAAAAAATTACCAACAAACTTTGCAGGTACTTCGAAGAGATCCTCTGTTGATTTTGGTGGACGCTCTTCACCCCAGACCATATCCACTAAATTGGATTCTTTGGAAACAAATTGTCGTTGTCCTTGAAGCAAAGACTCACGGTAAGTCATCCATTGCACTGTTTAAAAAATTAGAATGTATTAATGGCTCTGACAATACAACTGTAGCTGCATCTTGATGGTAGAAAAATATCAAAAAGGTTACCGGTAATAACACTTTAATATATCACAAAGTTCTATGTATGTGGAGATGTATTCTGTAGTACCTAGGTAAGTATACCTTATTTTGTAGCATTTGGTCAGAACATCAGGAGAACTCTTTGGTTTGTGTTGTGAGACTGTTAATATTGCCTGAATCATCAAGGTGGAATGTCTGTCAATGCACATCTCACGTGAAGACAGTCCTTGAACTTAATTTATTAACCATGAAATTTTGCAATCAAATTACAATTCTTAAAGATTCAAAACTCTGATTCACGTTAAATCGTCATCAATATTAGTATATTAATGTCCCCAACTCCATTTTATGAATATCTGCATTGACAATATCAAATGATCCATCTCACTTACTCTTTTACTCATAAGATCATCTATTTGAGTATTTCCCAATATGAAACCCATTTGTCACTTCCTCCTTCAGTTTCCTTCCCTTTCTTCTCAAGATGATGGTGTTTGCTGAAACAGTCTCAAAGATGATGGTGGTACTATGATATATTGAACGGTTTATCACTCCCCCAAGTATGAGATGAGCTAGTAAATGTCAACACTCTAGTTCACTGCAGAGAACAAGTAAACAGTTTTTACCCTTTCTTCATTCACAAAAGATTTCCAAAATGATAACCATACTTTTTGAAGAAGAGTATTTTGATTTTTTGTTATCAGGCCTTCCCTCAGTCACTTTTCTGCATATCAATGATTTCTGGCTAGTCACCTCTTGCCCCTCTTGTGCCTCTTCTTGGTCAGATCTGTACCTACATTCCAATATTATCAGCATTCTGTATCAATAGAATGTTCTTATTTTTGCTTTTATTTGTTCATTTTGATCTGCAAGTTCTATGTAGTGACTTTACTCGAAGGGTCTTCATATAAATGAGTATTACAACCAGGAACTTGATCAATTTACCTGAGAATTTTTATTTGTGAATCACAAGTTTTTTTTCACAGTAGAGCCCAAAAAAAAACCCCAGGGAAAATCGTAAAGCATGAAAAACTAAAATTTCAAAACCTGAGATATCAGCAATTCAAATGTACACATCCCATTTTGCTTGTATTTAGTTGAACCCCCTCTTGCTGCTATTACCGCTAGTAGTATTTTTGAATAAGTCTCTATTAACTATGCACGCTTGCAAGATTTTCCCATTCCTCCTTGCATTGTTGCTCAAGCTGTGCCACGTTAGTTGGGGAGTGCCAATGGGGAGCAATCTTGAAGCCTTGCTAGAGATGTTTGATCAGGTTAAAGTCAGGACTATGACTGAGCCACTCTAGGGCATAAGTGTTCTTCATCTGAAGCCATGGTTGCTCTGACAGTGTGCCCTGGGGTCATGCCCTGCTGAAAGATGACTTCCTCCAACATTTAGGCTTTGTGACATTGGATAGCAGATTTTTATCCGGGATCTCTCTGTGTTTAGCAGCATTCATCTTCCCATCAATCCTGACCAGATTTCTAGTCCCTGCTGCTGAAAAGCATCCCCATCCCACGATGCTACCACCACCATACTTTACAGTAGGGATGGTGTTACCTGGCTGATGCACAGTAATAGATTTACGCCACACATACCGCTTAATGTTGAGGTCAAAAAGTTCTACTTTAATCATCTGACCACTAGACCTTCTTCCACATCATTAAGTGATGCTTTGCAAAATCTTTATGCCAAGGCCTTAGAGATTGTGGAGCCAGTTGTAGTCACTGACTTCTGCAGCTCGCTCAGACTGCACAACAATAGCCTCTCTTACAAGTGCCATTATTCTCTGGCAACTAAGTTTAGAGGGACAGCCTGACCTAGAGAGTGTGTCTGTGGTTTCCCTCAAACTTTCTCATCTTCACTCACTCTTTTCCTGCTCCTTCTGATGAGCTTCTTGTCCAACTACCATTCTAATTTTGTTTCCCACACTGCCCATGCCATCAGTGGTACAGCTAAGGAAATGAATGGAAGAATGGTAATAAGGGGGCATAGGAAAATGCCGGTGGGAATTCTGTTTTTTGCTGAGTTAGTAATGATGAATATGAGTAGAGGCTGCTCAGAGACAACGTGAGGAAATGGAGATGCTGTTCATGGTTGGCGGTAGTGCTGGATTCTGAAGTGGGGAGAACTCACCTTGGAAGGAATGGGAAGTATGAAAAGGAAGGTGTGGATATAGGTTGGACTCAGCAAATAGTCTGTTTCTGAGCAACATGGTGGTAGAGTGGCCAGTACAGTAGTGCGGCACTAGTTGTGCTAGGTTCAACAGCATCCTCAAATGCTGTCTATGTGGACTATATATGTTCTCCCTGTGTCTGTTTTGGTGTTCCTGGATGCGCTGGTTTCTCCTCACATCCCAGAGATGTGCTGGCAGCTTGCTTGGCCACTGTAAGTGAGGCGAGTAGACGGGAATGTGAGAGAGAATATTTTGTAGTGAGTTAAGTGGGAGAATGGCACTGATGGGATTGTTCTGAGAGCTGGCATAGACATAATGGACAGTTCTCCTGTTTTGAAAGGAAATAGAATAAAGTAATATGAGAAATTTCAGTTTCAGTGGTACTAATACATTAAAATTTAAGCAGAGGAGAGTGAAATAAATGTCTTTGAAATGGGATGTGCAGTTCCTTCATAATCTTGTTTCTCTTTTTGCTGAGAAAACTCCTCACGTTGCAGCCTTGCCCCATCAGGGATTTCAACAAGATAATGGCATTTCAGTCATTAGCAGAAAACATAAACTGAAACTCAGAAACACATGTTTCAAATCTTGAGGGAAGATCATCCCCAATTTATTGACAGAGAGCAATTCAACAGCTGGAAATAGGTGATATTTGAAAGTGTTTCAAGCAATTGAATGAAATTAGCAAAAGTAAGCCGAGATAATTATTCTATGGTTCCACTTTGGGTTCAGTTCAACATTCAGAATGAGGAAGGCTGTACGTGAAAGTTGGAGTTCCTTGGGAAAATAAGTTAGAATTAAATACTTAATTGAGTCTTGATTTAACAATTTTTTTTTACGAGTAACAGGATCAAATTTATTTGTTGCCTCCAGGGACTCATGTTTGTCTAAAACTTCGAAGTTAGGCATGTATTTCCTAACATAATCTCGAATATGTAAATATCTAAAAAAACTAGTTGCAGGGATATTGTAAACTGCTTGTAACTGCGCAAATGAGGCAAAGTTTCCTTTAATATATAGGTCACCTACATGACAGATGCCTCTCTGTTTCCAGGTAGGAAAAACAGTATCATTCAGGCCAGGCAAAAAGGAATGATTGTCACAAATCAGAGTGTTAATATAAGTTTTTGGGGCCTTAATGTGTAGTTGAATCTGCTTCCAAATTCCTATAGTGCTGTTAACCACGAAGCTGTTACTAAAATGTGACTTATTAACTGCAGTGGGGCTATTAAGGAGAGCTGGTAAGAAAATCTTCTTACA
Organism: Mobula hypostoma; assembly: GCF_963921235.1. Taxonomy (NCBI): domain Eukaryota; kingdom Metazoa; phylum Chordata; class Chondrichthyes; order Myliobatiformes; family Myliobatidae; genus Mobula; species Mobula hypostoma. The sequence goes on from NC_086106.1 coordinate 84,410,126, forward strand.
AAGCACTCGCTCTATGAGTAACCATGCTGGGCACGAGTCTGAGGTAGAGGGTGGGCCTTCTTTCCACCATGCAAGAATGGTTAGGTGGGCAGCCCAGTAATACATTTTAATGTCCGGTAGGGCAAAACCACCTGCTTCCTTGGGCTTTGACAAGTGCTTTTTAGTAATTCTGATGGCTTTATAATTCAAAATGAAGGGTATAATAATTGAATCCAATTGCTTAAAATATGACAGAGGAATAAAACATGGAATTGACTGGAAAAGATGAAGAAATTGTGGCAGTACAATCATCTTGATTGTGTTAACCCTCCCCACCAAAAAAATTGGAAGGGTTTTCCAAAAGTCAATATGGCATTTAACCTGCTCAACTCTGTTCCACCAATTCACTTGCAAAAGGTCATCTGGGTTTTTTGTAATATTCACACCAAGATAGGAAAAATTATCATGTTATTTTAAAGGGAATGGACCGTAAATACGCTGTATTAACCACTGCAGTGACTGGCATTAGTTCACTCTTATCCCAATTAATAGAGAAACCTGAGAAACTACCAAACTTATTAATTAGAGTCAGAAGGGCGGGTATTGATGTTTGTGGGCTGGAGATACATAAAAGGACATCATCATTGTATAACAAAAGGTGATGTTAATGTCCATGCATATCAATGGGAGATATCAAAGGGTCCTGTCGGATGCTAACAGCCAGTGGCTCAATGATAACTGCAAACAAAAACGGAGAAGGGGGCAGCCTTGATGAGTCCCACAATGAATTGCAAAAGGGGAGGAAATATTCTCATTAGTGATAATAGAAGCAGATGGGTTGAATAAATTATCTCAATCCATTTAATGAAAGATGGTCCAAATCCAAATTTCTTAAGTGCAAACATCATATGTGGCCATTTCACTTGGTCAAACCCACGTTGCGCATCTAATGAAATGACTACAGCCTCTTCTGCATGCTTTGTATATAAAATATTGAAAAGATGACACAAATTAAAATGCATATGTCTACCTGGCATAAAGCCAGTTTGATCTGGATGAATAATAGAACAAATGCATTCTTTTAACCTATTGGCCAAGACTTTCCCAAGAATTTTGGTTTCAATGGGCAGCAGTGAAATGGGGTGATATGATGAAACCACCTTGGGATCACGGCCTGGTTTTGGAATCAGAGAAACACTGGCTTTACATAAAGTGGGTGGCAATCTGGAAGCTATCCTAGAGTGATTAAACATTCGTAAGAGAAGAAGTGACAATTTTGAACCAAATACTTTGAAGAATTCCATGCTAAAACCATCAGGACCCGCTGCCTTAGTATTGGGGAGGGAAGAGATGACCTTCTTGATCTCATCTAGGCTTATATCAGCATCAAGTGTATTAACTGAATCTGTTGACAGTGTGGGCAGATTCAGATTATCAAAAAATGCATCCATAGCTTCCACATCTGGACCGCCTTGTGATTGGTAAACATTAGCATAGAAATAAACAGAGTACTGAGAATGTAAAACTTCTGAAGAACAGTTTTCTTACCAACTGAAAACACAAACGGATCAGCAGCGACTATATCTCCTTTTGATGTTTGTTGCAGAATCCAATTTAAAATTGAAGCTGAGAAAAGCAATATTTATGTTATTAACTTAATACCAGGCCATTCAAAAATTGCATATATAAGCCACTTATTGATGATGGGACTTACTTTCCCCTCGGTTGAGCTCCCAGTTGCAGTCCATCTGACGTTCAGCTTGAACCCAATAACGTCCATCTGTCCAGAGTACAGCTTTTGTCTTACTAACAACTGCTGTGCCTATGAATCAATCAGACAGGCAAATGCCTGAGTAAGCAATCTGCTTCTGTTTGACTGGAACCCTGCAGTACGTTGTGGCATTTTACAAATAAAAGGTGGAGCATTTTTCTTCAGACACATATGTTAATTGCGCATATATAAAAGTAGCTGCATGTTATGTTCTATTTCCAAAATTGGATTCAGTGTAATTGAACTTTAGAGGCAAGGGATAAGCTTGTGGCCAAGAATGAAATTTTGCTCAGTGATTTTCAGTCAATTTGTACCTGCAAAGAATGAGAACTCGAACTTATATAGCGTGTTTCATGACTGTGTTTAGCCCAACATGCCCAATGAAATATAGTGGAATTGCAGCCATTGCCATTAATTCCAGAATATTTCGGGCAATTAGTACTGTGAAAATGCCTAGATAATCTTGTCCTTTGAAAGTGGTTCTATCAGAGGGACAAATATTGGCCAGGAAAACTTGTTCCATTCATTGAATAATGCCATAAACTCTCTTTATCCATACTGTGAGGCGATTAGGCTTGGATTTAACTTCTCTTCAAAGATGGCATCTCTGCGGTGCTGCACTCAATGCTGACATCAGTTATGTTCTGTCATCTGAAGAGCGGGATCTGAATTATAACTTACTAACTCAGAGATGGGATTGTGATAATGGAGCAGCCAGCATATTTTAATACGCTTTATTTGTCCATTCAACTAATGAAAAATCGAACAGTTTGAAAGTTTAAGAGTTTACAGTTGTAAGATTGCACTTGATAACTGATCCAAGTTATTGCTTTAATATTGAGATATGTCAATGTGAAAGTGCATAATGGGACAATAAATCCCTGGCACACCTAGGGAATACACAGTAAAATTCCAAACAGCTCCGTTTGTCAGGGCACTAAAATATATAGAAGCCATTAATTACACAAACTGCAAAATATAAGTTTTATCCTGTCAAAAGGAATTCTACTAACATCAACATTTACAGCCAACATTAAAGTGATGAAGAACCATATTTTAAGCTATAGCTTCTATAATTAATGAAGTAAAAGTTAAAAACAAGAAATATAGTTTGAACCCATGTAATATAGAAGACATGGTAGTTAATCACATGGTAGAAAGTGCATCTGAAGGTAGGACAACATGAAAATAGATGATTATAATTGGTGAGGTTTATTAGAGCTTAAAACTTTGGCTGAAACTACCTTAATAGAAGGGATTTAACAGAGGGCTGACATTTTGTGATTAGCATGTCTTTAAAAAGCAACTATCATTGAAAGAAGTTAGACATTCTCTTTATTGGGGTGGAGAACTGTAGAAGATAGAAGTCCAAAACAAAATCATAAAATGCTTAAATCATCAGCAGATCAGGCAGCAGAGAAACAGACTCAGTGTTTCAATTCAAGGATCCTCGTTCAGAACTGGAAAAGTGGAAAAACAAATGCATTGTAAATTATAGAGAGAGGTGGGGGAGGAGGTGATGTGGTATGGCTCAGGGAACACAAAGAATATATGTGTTCATAGATCATGGTTGTTAATGTAACAAAGCTTTAATAACTTGTACACATGCAAGCACAAGGAAATCTGCAGATGCTGGAATTTCAAGCAACACACATAAAAAATACTGGTGAACACAGCAGGCCAGGCAGCATCTATAGGAAGAGGTACAGTCGAGGTCTCGGCCTGAAACGTCAACTGTACCTCTTCTTATAGATGCCGCCTGGCCTGCTGCGTTCACCAGCATTTTAATAACTTGTAGTCTGAATGAAAGATAGAAGTGAGAGAGAAAAGAAAACAAATTGAGATTGAAAGTTGAAGCTACATCTCTGGAGGGAGGGGAAACAAAATTAAAATTCATAAATTCAATATCAACTCCCAAGGGCTGCTGCATATTAAGAATAAAAATTATACTGTCCCAGAATCTTTTGCTTGTCCTTTAATTATCTATCAAAATGACATTTGTTTATTTCTGTCTACAGCATGTAGATACTAATGATGATCATAGAATTTCTGCTATCTGGTAACATTTTTTTCCTTTTTCCAGATAGGTGTATCAGCAGAGGGAAATGGAAAAATCTTAGCCATCATTTGGCAGCAATATTTTAAATTAAATGATTGTAAGATATTTTCAAGATGTAATAGGAGATAAAGGGAGATAATGTCACTGGTGGTGGAATCCAGGACTAGGAGACCTATGACCTGTTCTTTGCCCTTCAGTAACAACCCTCAGTGCAATTAAAGCACACGTGGATAGTATGGTAGATCTGCAGGCAAAGGAACAATGTTGATGTTCTGTCTAATCTGTAACAGTGAAATATAATGCCAATGCATTTTAAACTGTTTAATTGACTGATGGTGTTCATTAAACCAGCAAGGAGGGAAGCAGCTATCTCACATTATAGAAAGAATATGAAATAGAGAGAAAATCAGCTGTACCAGAAGTAAAAGAAATGCAACAGATCAAATGATTGCTTCAAGTATCTAGAAAGTAAATCTAAGGTTGGGTATAAGAGGTAAAAGTTCAATGCATATACTTAATAATAATAAGGATTTCTATTCTAGTTAAGTACTGAGTTTCATTCAGGCCGAATGCAGAGAAGCTTGAAGGAGAGAGGCTACAATGAAATGAATATCTGTTATTTGCCAATTATATTTTCCACTCTGTTATTTTAACTATTTCTTTCCAGTTAATCTATAACTGTGTCTTGTATTGGAATAATTTAAAATGATGACTACTTTGTACTTTCAACGTTTATATCTGCATTTGGTGTGAGTGGTGAAAAGGGTACTTTGATTAAGACTGTATGCATATTTTGTTTATTATTCTAGTAACTTAAGAAATGTAACTAATCAAATGGTAATATCTTTGAAAAGTTCCTTGGTCATGACTAATTAAAATGAAATATTTCAGAACAAAATCATCTTTCTGAACAAACTTAACAAATTTCACAATGCATGCCGGTGATAATCAACCTGATTCTGATTCTTCTTGCTTCCAGCTTGATGCTGAGGTTATGAAAGTTTGCTGAATACATTTTGAATGCTCTAATCCATTGGTTAGTATGCTATCTATAAACCTGCTTATTCCGCATTTTATTAATTAGATGTGTAGCAGAATTCAGTCAAGTTCCTGTGGCTGCTGCACATTTTCTTCAGGCTTCTTCTGCTTGGAGATAAGATAACTGTTTTTACTCTATTCCGGTATCCAGCAGGCTCATCAGAAAACCCTGAGCTCCACAAACTAGTCAATTTTACCTAAGGTGGTTTGTGAAGAAGAACCTTATGTAATTTCATAATCATGAAAGACAGATCAATATTTTGGAAGTTACCTGCAAGTTTACTCCTGCCTTAGCTAAGAACGCCATCCTATAACAGACCTGAAATACATGTTTTGCTTGAGGTTCACGTTTTGGTATTTTTCAACTTCCCAAACATTTTCGTGCGTACAACAGTACTTCTTGCTATTTTCAGCATATGACCCACTAGTTTCTCTGAAGCCCACACTGCAGCGTTATACCATGATACTATAATAATTTGATTTTACAGAATTTATGTTTTTTTCCTTCAGTCTTTAAGTTCTTGCATGCATTTGGTGTATTCTTGGAAGAAGATAGCACTTCCATATGGAGATTTGAATAAAACAATCACTCCTTAAATGCATGATCAGACAGAATACCCAGTCTGTTATCAGTATTACCTGCACTTCCAGTGAATCCCGTCATCCAAGCTCTTCTTGCATACCGAGGGCCGATATACTCATTCTGAAAAAAATATACAAATCTTTTTCCTAAATATCCTGAGGGATAGTTCAGATTGTTTGTCATTATTGCAACTTTAACCCTGGTTTATGCCAAAATTATAGGGATTATTTGGGCCAGTAACCAATTACCTGCTGAGTATCTGTAGGAGCACAACATTTTCCTCAAATTATTGAGAAATGATTTGCTTTATTTAAAAAAAAAACTGTTTTTGTGCTTTTTTACTACTCCTTCGTTTATGCTTCATAAGATTCCAATGACTTAAACTAGAATATGTGCAGTGGATAGTGTTGTAATAAATTCCCTAACTTAGATAATTCAACATTGATGGAACTGAAACATGACTCCCTTCAGTTAAAAACATGTCCAGCCAGTAATCTTTTTATACAATATATTAATGATTAAAAGTATGACTAGATTAAAGATAGTGTGTGACAGAGCATCTTCAAGGAGCAGTGCCTCAAAAAGGCAGTGCCCGTCAATAAGGACCCCCATCACCCAGTACATGGCCTCTTCTCATTGCTACCCTCAGGATGGAGGTACGGAAGTCTGAAGACACACACTCAGTGATACAGGAACAGTTTTTTTCCCTTCTGCCATCCAGTTTCTGAATGGACATTGAACCCATGAACACTACTTTATTATTCCTATTTTTGCACTACTTCTTTAACTATTCGGTATGTATATATTCAAACTGTAATTCACATCTTTTCTCTATTATTATGTATTGCTTTATACTGCTGCCACAAAGTTGACAAATTTCATGACATATGCTGGTGATATTAAACCAGATTCTGAGAAGAACTCTAATCAGTGGTGTCCTGGTATCAGACATAATGCCACCTTCTCTCTCGGTATCAGTCAAGCATCCTGCTATTACAGCAAGGCACAAATAGCACAATCCTCTAGTTACAAACAGCGCAACAGGTCACTGGCCTCTAAATTCCATGAGTTATTATCATATGTTGTCATCAGTGGCACTCCAATGTCAGGCCATATCAGTGTAGGAAAATATAAAATATGTTTTGCATTTCAAAGAACTTGGTAGCTGAATAGTGTATTTCATTCCTTCAAATTCTTTAAGACAGATAGATATTAATGATCAATCCAAAAAGTGATGCCAGTATATGACCTTCAGACTATGTGTCCAAAGTTTATTACAAAGGCAGGATGTGCATATCATGAGCCAGTCACATCATTTTAAGTTAAACTGACAAATAAATATTTCAAAGAATGGTTTGCAAACTCACCAAATGAGGGTCAGTCGCAGGAATCACATACACACTGATGTTTTGTGCATCCATCAAATTGCGGAGAGCATTTAAACGATTTGTTGTATTGACCACTGTGGGAGGCAGGTACTAAATACAGAAAAATGCATAATGACCTGATAGTTAAGATGATAATTTTTTAAAATTTAACAATATGTAACAAAATTAGTATTCTCTCTATCAAATAAACAATGATGGTCAAGTTTATCAGTCTGTAGTATTTTTCATTTATTGAAAGAAAAACTGCTCTGTTAATATTGCAGTCCCTCTACTACTTGACCTGCAGTGGGTATGTCAGGCATCTCATGTGATACAATTTGCACAAGACAATGATCTTAGACAACACACATAAAAGTTGCTGGTGAACGCAGCAGGCCAGGCAGCATCTCTAGGAAGAGGTACAGTCGACGTTTTGGGCTGAGACCCTTCATCAGGACTAACTGAAAGAAGAGCTAGTGAGAGAATATTGACTTCTCAAACTTCCGCTAATGCCCCACCTCCCCCTCGTACCCCATGTGTTATTTATTTATATACACACATTCTTTTTCTCTCTTTCCTTTTTCTCCCTCTGTCCCTCTCACTATATCTCTTGCCCATCCTCTGGGCTTTCCCCCCCCTCCCCCTTTTCTTTCTCCCCAGGCCTCCTGTCCCATGATCCTCTTATATCCCTTTTACCAATCAACTGTCCAGCTCTCGGCTCCATCCCTCCCCCTCCTGTCTTCTCCTATCATTTTGGATCTCCCCCTCCCCCTCCAACTTTCAAATCTCTCACTAGCTCTTCTTTCAGTTAGTCCTGACGAAGGGTCTCAGCCCGAAATGTCGACTGTACCTCTTCCTCAAGATGCTGCCTGGCCTGCTGCGTTCACCAGCATTTTTTGTGTGTGTTGCTTGAATTTCCAGCATCTGCAGATTTCCTTGTGTTTGCGTTTTTCATAGTATCATTTGCTTACTTTGCTGTTACTGGTGTTAGTGCTAAAGATTATGTAATTGATCTCACTCTGACCTAAATGCTGCAATCTTTATGTGTGGGCATTAGTACTAAGTATAACATTGAAGCATCTTAAGAATTTTAGTGTAGTCTAAGGATTCAGACTGAATTTTATGGAAAATATTTGGCTTGCTACATTCACATTCCACATCTCACCCTTTCATTGCTTGCAGTCTATTCCCTCACACACTCCACCCCCAATACTTCAGACAGGCATTTCTTAAATGGCACAGATTTGCTTTCCAAACAGGATATGAAGTAGCTTTCTCCTGCATGACTGGTTCTCCTAAAATCAACTTCACTTACTTTCTCGAGAAAAAGGAAAAGAAAGAGAGTTTTCTCAGAATTTTGCAAGAAGATTTCTTTCTGTAGCTTTGGGTAAAGTGCAAAACCCTAATTTAAGAGCTTTAGATTCAGTTTTAAAATGATGTTGACCAATAATTAAACTGTTTCATTAGTGTTCATATAATATCAGAAAAGGTGAAATGAGAAAGCACAGAATGCACTTCTCAGGTTGTTACTTGCCATGGGCCTCCTCTCCAGGGTAATGCAATAAAACTCCAGGATATTTATCCATCCTTGAAATACAGCAAATCTACATTTGACTGAAGATAGTAGCCATCATTCCCAATGATACTAGACATACAGGAATGCACATGATCGTGCAGGGACTGGAGGTAAATGAATCACAAGCAGTCAAATAGGTTTCATTTAATTTGGCGGCATGGTCATGCAGGCATCTTGGGCTGAAGGGATTGTTCCTGTGTTACGCTCTTCCATGTTCTATAGGAAATATGATAACTCAAATATCTCAGGAATTTTCTCAGTTTACAACTTTATCCCTTAGGTCACATACATAACCAGTTTCTAATGTGTCTCTTTTTTCAAAGAGTTAAGTATCTTGGCTACTTACTGGTGGGTTTGCAGTACAATTTCTCACCAGACCTGCATTACTTTTATCTGAATGGAGTGGATGACCGCTTGCCAGCAGAAGTAAACCTAGAAGAAATGACCCGCATATAGATTAATATTATGAACTGGTCGACCTCAGTGGATTCAAGGATTAGGTGGGATAGAGGTTGTCAAATGTGTTCAGATCAGTTTCCTTAATCAGTGTGTAGAAGTCCCAATAAGCAAGTGTGTGATCTGCTACTAGAGAATGAGACAGGGCAGCTGACATAGGTTTGTGCAGGGGAACACTTTGAATCTAGTAATCACAATACCATTATTTTTAAACTAAATATGGAAAAAAGGTAGATTCACAGATTGAGATTCTAAACTGGAGAAAGGCTGATTTTGATGGTATGAGAAAGGATCTAGCAAGAGTGGATTGGGACAGGTTGTTTTCTGGCAAAGGTGTGCTTGGTAAGTGGGAGGCCTTCAAAAGCAAAATTTTGAGAATACCAAGTTTGTATGTGCCTGTCAGATTTCAGAGGTAAAGTGTAAGGCACCTTGGTTTTCACAAGGTAGTGAGGCCCTGTTTAAGAAAAAAAGGAGGCACATATTAGGAACAAATGAGGTGCTTATGAAGTATAACAAAAATGCAAGAGAACACTTATGAAATAAATCAAGAGGAATAAAAGAAGGCATGAGGTTGCTCTTGTAGATCAGGTGAAGGAAAATCCTAAGGGATTCTACAGATATGTTAGAGCAAAAGGATTGTAAAGAACAAAAATGATCCCTTGGAAGATCAGAGTGGTAATCCATGTGTGCAGCCGAAAGAGGTGGGGGAGATCTTAAATAATTTTTTGCATCTATATTTACTCAGGAGACAGACCGAGTCTATAAAGGTGAGACAAAGTGGCATCAACTTCATGGACCCCATACAGATTACAGAGGAGAAGGTGTTTGTTGACTTGAGGCAAATCAGGGTGGATAAATCCCCAAGGCCTGACTAGGTGTTATGTTGGACCCTATGGGAGACAAATGCAGAAATTGCTGGGGCCCTAGCAGAGATAGTTAAATCATCCTTAACAACAGGAGAGGTACCAGAGGATACGAGGATAGCCAGTGTTGTTCTGCTGTTTAAGAAAGGCTTTAAAAATAAACTGGGAAATTATAGGCCAGTGAGTCTGACATCACTAGCGGGAAAGAAATTGGAAGGTATTCTAAGGGACCAGATATGTAAGTACTTGTATTGACATGGACTGATTAAAGACAGTCAGCATGATAGGTCATGTGTAACCAATCTTATAGTGCAAAGTTCAAAAGTTCAAAGTACATTTATTATCAAAGTATGTATACATTATACAACCTTGAGATTCGCCTCCTAAAAGGCAGCCATGAAACAAAGGCACCAAGAAAGAAACTCGATATGTATATACGTGTGTGTGTGTGTGTGTGTGTGTGTGTATATAAAAGACTATCTAATGTGCAGAGAATAAAAACTACTTCATGCCCATAAAAAAAAGAATAAATTAACCCATAAAAACGAAGACGGTTGAACATCTAATGTGGTGAAAAAAAACATCATGCAGACAGTAACTGCAAGCAGATAGCATTTCTGAACTGAAGTCCATGAGAGAGTCCCATAGTTCATTGCAGAGTCGAGTAAACGCTGTGGAGCAGCAATCTGAACTGACCCCCACTTTGCCTCAGGACCCCTACATCCTGACCTTTTCAATGTGGCCCGGCACTTAACTCTTTGTCCGAACATCAGGTTCTGCTGCATCAAGCAGCAATCTGAACTGGCCCGTACATCACCTTGGGCCTCAATACCCTGACCTTTTCAATCTGGCCTGACGCTTAAATCTCCATCCAAGTTTTTTGAGGGAATTACCAGGCCAAGTGTTGATGTTGTCAACGTGGACTTAGCAAGGCACTTGACAAGGTCCTGCATTGGAGCTTGATAAAGACAGTTCAGTTGCTCGGCATTTAAGATGAGCTTGTGTTACAGAGCTAATGTAAACATTCCCTGAGTTGTATGCTGCCTGTCATTATAAATGGGAGGTGTTCTCCTTGGGGAAGCCTACCATATGGCTCCTGCTGTTGAAAATCACCACTTAGTGACTTCTCACCCTTGTCTTCATCCCCTTGCTCCAGGTCACGTGGTTATTCACCCTGGTCCTCGTGCTGCCTCACCTGCTGGTCCTCTCTTTGGTCAGTTAATGTAAGGAATGGCTGAGTTTGTCTGATTGTCAATTGCAGCAGTACAGGGTAACCACTACAAAGAAAGACACCCTGGGTGTACAGCGCTGCCAGACTGGAGCAGGCAGAGTCATCTCATTCATGGCCACCTCACTGTGGCATCCATTTATCTCCCGTATTATTGTAGAGTTTCTCAGCTGGTGCTTTTAGACCTCCCCATCCTCCAGCATCTGAGAAATAAAACACAACTTTACCTGGTAAGTGAGCTGCTAGACTTTCTTTGACTACAAGTACCTCGGGTCAAGAATGATGAGTTCGGAGAAGGACATAAAGATACAGAAGGCACTGGCCTGGAGGGCTATGAACGACATGAAGGAAATCTGGAAGTCGAACCTGACCAGAGGGCTTAAAAAGAGGATTTTCATACCAGTCATAGAGTCCATTCTCACATACGGATGCGAAACGTGGACACTCACCAAGACGATGCGGAAGTCTCTGGATGGTTACTATACACGAATGCTCCGGATGGCTCTTGACCTGAGTTGACAACAGCACATGACGAACGTCGAGCTCTATAACAACCTACCGATGCTCAACACTAAAATTGAGGCGAGAAGACTGCAACTAGCGGGGCACTGTCTACGCCACCCCGAGCTACCTGCCTGCCTAGTCATCATATGGGAGTCCAAGCATGGGAGGATGAACCCTGAGCGCCCTCCCAAGACTATGGTCAACACGCTCCTAGAAAACAGCGGCGTGGCTAATGTAGATGAACTGAACACACTGATGAGGGAGAGGGAGAAGTGGAGAGTCCGTAATCGTGCCCGACGCCGGCCCCCTAGGCCTGAGTCGACGTAGTAGTAGTAGTGGTAGAGCTGCTCGACTTAGAATTGACCATAAGAAAGCAAAGTCTAGCGGCTCACTTACCTGATAAATTTGTCTTTCATTTATCAGACACTGATAAATTAATCATTAGAAAGATCCTGTGATGATCTACCACTAACTGGACATTTTAAAAACGTATTCCTTTCCACCTGAAGAATATACACAAATTGTGTTTTATTTTGGTAATAAAACAATGTTGCAGATCACCATAATGTTGCCTGTGAAAGTTGTATAAAAAACGAGTACATCAAATACTGTTGACTGAATTTCCCTGTGTATTGCTATGTTGACACTGATATTGGTGGTTCCAGCCTGACTTTTCCATTTGATATGTTGCAAGTTCTTCACATTGTTGTAATACAACGCGGCTAGTGTGATGTTTGTAGGCCATGATAAATTGTCTATATACTCCATAGATAACCTCTCACTGCTACGGGCAGAAGTTCTCACTTGCTTCAAAAAAGCAACAATTATACCAGTGCCAAAGAAGAATAATGTGGGCTGCCTTAATGATTATCGCCCGGTAGCCCTCACATCGACAGTGATGAAATGCTTTGGGAGGTTGGTCATGATTAGACTGAACTCCTGCCTCAGCAAGGACATGGACCCATTGCAATTTGCCTATGGCCACAATAGGTCAACGGCAGATGTAATCTCAATGATTCTCCACACGGCTTTAGACCACCTAGACAACACAAATAACTATGTCAGGATGCTGTTCATGGACTATAGCTCAGCGTTTATTACCATCATCCCCACAATCCTGATTGAGAAGTTGCAGAACCTGGCCCTCTGTAACTTCCTCTGCATTTGGATCCTTGACTTTCTAACCGGAAGACGACAATCTGTGCAGATGGGTGATAATATCTCCTCCTCACTGATGATCAACACTGACGCACCTCAGGGGTGTGTGCTTAGCCCACTGCTCTACTCGCTGTATACACATGACTGTGTGGCTAGGCATAGCTCAAATACCATCTACAAATTTGCTGATGATACAACCATTGTCGGTAGAATCTCAGGAGGTGACGAGAGGGCGCACAGGAGTGAGATATGTCAACTAGTGTAGTGGTGCTGCAGCAACAACTTGGCAATCAATGTCAGTAAGACCAAGGAGCTGATTGTGGACTTCAGGAAGGGTAAGATGAAGGAACACATGCCAATTCTTATAGAGGGATCAGAAGTGGGGAGAGTGAGCAGCTTCAAGTTCCTGGACGTCAAGATCTCTGAGGATCTAACCTAGTCCCAACATATTGATGTAGTCATAAAGAAGGCAAGACAGTGGCTATATTTTATTAGGAGTTTAAAGAGACTTGGCTTGTCAACAAAAGCACTCAAAAACTTCTATAGTTGTATCATGGAGAGCGTTCTGACAGGCTACATCACTGTCTGGTATGGAGGGGCTACTGCACAGGACTGAAAGAAGCTGCAGAAGGTTGTAAATCTAGTCAGCTCCACTCTGGGCACCGGTGTAAAAAGTACCCAGGACAGCTTTAGGGAGCTATGTCTCAGAAAGGCAGCGTCCATTATTAAGGACCTCCAGCACCCAGGCATACCCTTTTCTCACTGTTACCATCAGGTAGGAGATACAGAAGCCTGAAGGCACACACTCAGTGATTCAAGAACACCTTCTTCCCCTCTGCCATCCGATTCCTAAATGGACATTGATGCTTTGGACACTACCTCACTTTTTTTTGGTATACAGTATTTCTGTTTTTGCACATTTAAAAAAATCTATTCAATATACATAATTGATTTACTTGTTTATTTATTATGTTTTATTTTATTTATTATTTTTTTCTCTCTCTCAGCTAGATTTGTCTTGCATTGAACTGCTGCTGCTAAGTTAACAAATTTCACGTCACATGCCGGTGATAATAAACCTGATTCTGATTCTGATCCTGAATGAATTTACTGACGGACCTTCAACTGCAAGGCACTTTCCGAAAAAAAAATCTTTTTCTAGATAGATTTCTAAACTATAGTCAATTTATAGTTTGTTCAGAAGACAGTCTGAGTTTACAGCAGCCCTTAAGGAAAGTTTATTTATGTAAAACATACCAACAGAAGGAAGAAAAAATTAGCTAAAATTTAAATCAGTAGAGATTGCAAACAACATCATTATTCTTAGGTACAGCAAGTATAGTTTTATACTTGAATTTCTCTTCCTAGTTGTACAAACTGCTATCATTATAGAGTTAACATCTAATCAGTACATTGCCCTGCTTAAGATCAAAGATCAGAATATTTCATTGGTCATATATTATCAGACAGGATATCAAGTGATGATGATCTTTGAATCATTTACCAGTTTAATCAAATCCAATAATGTATTTTATTGTCTTTTGATTGTTTTATTTAATGGCTTGGCAGAGTTTTAGTAAAGCATTATGCAGCATTTTACATATTAAGAACATAAAATTGTTCAAGGGTATTGAAATTCATGGTGTCAAGTTCAGGCCAATGTGTAGGATCAGAGAGCAGATTTTAATTCTTTTACTTCACACATCAATATATTCCATAAAACAGTAATAAACCAGGCAAGTCTTTACATTTCTTTTATACTTCTTTCAGATATTCAGGTTTACAATGTTTTCCTACCTTCCAGGATTTGAATGTTCTTCCTCACTATCGCTTAAGGTTAGTTTCATAAACTCTGGTGCCAAATGCTTAATCTTCCACAATGATGAAGGTTAGAAAATTGAATAGAGTTTGTGAGAAGTCCCAACTAAACATTACATGATGGATGAAATGCTTTGATCTTCTGTCTCCTGTTTCTATTTATGTGTTCATTGGGATGTGTGTATCTCCAACATGTCCATCCCTAAAGGCCCTGAGAAGATGAGCCAACTTTTTCAACCATGATTGTCCTTCAAATGAAAGAACACTATGAGACTGACAGGAAGGAATTCTATGTTAAATATCTATTAATATTAAAACAATGTTATATATTTCCAAATCCAAATGATGTGTGAAATGAAGGGATCCTGATTGGAATGGTGTGCACAGATGCCTGCTGCCCTCGCTCTTTTTTGGGATAGAGATCAGTAGACAAGGCAAGTAACTACACTACAGATAATTGAATCAATAATGGAAAATTAAAAGTCCTGCAGTATTCACCAAGAAAAGACCATGGAAAATACAAGAGTCCAATGCCTAATCGCAAATGTGATGGAATTACCAGAGAAATGTACACTGCTACCTCTGATTGTTTGATTCATCTATCTAAATGTACAATGGGGTTGTACATCTTCAACAGTTGCGTAAAAGATGAAGAATTTGGATAAAACCCGGTTCCAATCCTTACCATGTAAAGTATTAAACAAAAGGAATGTTCAAGTTGCTAAATACACTCAAAACCTAGTTTATCCGGAGTTTGAGCCACTAGCAGTACATATAAAGGATGTACTACAGTAAATCACCAAATTTCCTCTTAAAGTTCTCCCAATCCCATTACATTTATCACCAAGGTGATTATCAATATTCTGGATTTCGAAAGCACATACCACCTTGACCAACAGCAGAGAAATAATCATTGAATCATCAACATCATAGAATCACAGAAGTTACAATGCCAAAAGAAGACAAATCAACCCATCACATTTGTGTCAGTAAGAAAAAAACTCTTAAACACATCCCATCTTCCAACATTTTCTCTGTGTCACTGCTCTTCAAGTACCCATTCAAATATTAATTAAATATTCTAAGGGTTTCTCATCTCCACATTAATCCTTTTTCCTTAATTCATTTTTCCTGATTCATTTTACTCTTAATTCATTTTTTCCTGATTTCATTTCCCTACCAAGGGAAATAGGCCTTTCCTATTTACTCATCATAATTCTATATACCTTGATTAAGTCTGCTCTTAACTTCCTCTGTTCCAAAGAAAACTCTACAAGTTTAACCAATCCTTCCTTACAGCTACAATTTTCCAATCTCAGCATTAACTCTGCAAATCACTTCTACATCCTCTCTACATGTCTTGTGCAAAACAGTAGTGACCAGGATTTCGTGCAATATTCAGGCTGCAGTTTAACCAGCACATCTTCTAGAAAGAAACTTTCTTCCTTTGGATTTAACGTCTCAGCTGTTAAAGGACAGAATCTCTCTGGATTTTTAACAGTGTGGTTTACCTGCCTTAGTATCTCAAGCAATTTAGGACAAACCCAACAACACTGAGATTCCATCAGCACAGGAATTCACAAAGATGTCCACTGTCTACCCAGGATGGGAAGCAGATACAGCCATTCAAGTGTATGGCTCATCTACAGCCATGACAAGAATAACTTTATTTGAGATGAATGACACACCTTCTGATTCCTCAAAATGTTTCCATCTATTCAAATATCCAACATTCATTAAGTAGCAAGTGCTCAATCATACCTAAATAATGTCTATTGGGAACCAGCTGAAATAGCTGGAGTGATGGGCTTGGGTGTCGCAGTTGTGGAAATTTATGTATTGAAATATCTCAATGTATAAATTTCTGGATAGGTTGGTCTCATTGAGGAGTCCTGGCTAGGTTTTTTCCATTGA
The DNA here is from genome assembly GCF_963921235.1 of Mobula hypostoma. NCBI lineage: Eukaryota > Metazoa > Chordata > Chondrichthyes > Myliobatiformes > Myliobatidae > Mobula > Mobula hypostoma. Next base: position 84,426,440 of record NC_086106.1, read on the forward strand.
GGCGGGTAAAAGATGGTTGGGTAAAGGAATCATAGTTGACAAAAGATGTGGAACATTTAGTCAAGAGGAAGAAAGAATAACACTTAAGGTTTGGGAAGCAAGGATCAAACGGGGCTCTTGAGAGTTACACAGATGCTAGGAAGGAGCTTAATCACTCACTTAGTAAAACTAGAAGGGCATATGAGAAGGCCTTGGTGAGTAGGATTTAAGAAAACCCCAAGGCATTCTACATGTACGTGAAGAACAGGAGGATAACTAGAGTGACGGTATGAATGCTGAGGGATAAAAGAGGAAACATGTGCCTTGGATTGAAGGTGGGGGGGGGTCATTAATAAATGCTTTGCTTTAATATTCACTGGAGAAAGTGAAATAGACAAATGTGAGGTCAGTATAAAACTGGCTGACATGCTGGAACATGTCGACATTAAGAAAGGGGATGTACTGGAAGTTTTGAAGAGCATTAGGATAGATACATTCCTGGGGCTGGATGGGATAAACGCTAGGTTACTATGAGAAGTGAAGGAAAAGATTGATGTGCCTTTGGTGCTGATCTTTGTGTCCTCACTGACCACAGGGCTAGAGAAAGAGGATTGGAGGGTGGAAAATGTTATTCCTTTGTTCAAGAACAGCAATAGGTGTAACCCTGGGAATAAAAATCCAGTGAGATTTATGTCAGTGGTGGGCAAACTATTAGAGAGGATTCTTAGAAACTGGATTTATAAACATTTGGAGAACCATAGTCTGATTACAGATATTCAGCATGGCTTTGTCTCATGCCTCATGAACCTAACAATTCTTTGGGGAAATGACAAAACATATCACTGAAGGCAGAGCAATAGATGAGGTATATATGGGTTTTAGTAAACTATTTGACAAGGTTCTCATGGTAGGCTCATACAGAGAGCCATGAGGCATGGGATCCAGGGAAACTTGGCAACTTGGATGTAGAATTAGTTTGCCCACAGAAAGCAGAGTGTGGCAATAGGTGGAGGATATTCCACAGAGATCTGTTCTGGGACATTGTGATTTTTATAAATGACTTGGATGAGGGAATGAGAGGGTAGGTTAGTAAGCTTGCAGATAATACAAAGGTTGGTGGTGTTGTAGATAGTGTAGAAGGTTGTCATAGGTTACAATATGATGTTGATAAGGATACAGAGCTGGGCAGAAAAGTGGCAGATGGAGTTCAATATGAAAAGTGTGAAGAGATTTACTTCGGAAGGTCAAACATGAAGGCAGAATGCAGGGTTAATGGCTGTGTCCTCTGGTTTAAGACTCTCCCATCATAGGAAACATCCTCTTCATGAAAGCCTTTCATACGTCATATGTTTCAATGAGGTCACTCTTCATTCTTCTGAATTTTTGCGAATACAGGCCAGGAGCCATCAAACTTTCTTCACCTGGCAAACTAGAATATCATTTTTGTGAACCTCCTTTGAACCCTCTCCATTTTTAGCACATCCTTTCCAGGATAAGGGGCCTTAAACTGCTCAAAGTGAGGCCTCACCAGTGCTTTACAAAGACTTAATATTACATCCATCTGCAAATTAACCTTTAGTTAATCTAACATACAACTCCCTTTGCACTTCAGATTTTGTATTTCTCTCCATTTAGAAAATAGTTAACCCTTTCATTTCTTCCAAAAAGTGCATGACCATACACTTCTTGACGCTGTATACTGTCTGCCACTTACTTTCTAATACTCTTAATTGGTCTAAGTCCATCTGTAGCCTCTCTACTTCCTCAAAAATACCTGCTCCTCAAGCTATCTTCATATCTTGTGCAAACTTTGCAACATGGCCATCAATTCCATCATCCAAATCATTGACATATAGTTCAAAAAGAATCGGTCCCAACACAGAACCCTATGGAGCACCATTTGTCACCAGCAACCAACCAAAAAAGGCTCACTTTATTCCCACTCCTTGCCTCCTACCAATCAGCCACTGCTTTATCCATGCTAGAGTCTTTCCTGTAATATCACGGGCTTGTAGCTTGTTAAATAGCTTCATGTGTGGCACCTTATTAAAGGCCTTCTGAAAATCCAAGTGCACAACATCAGCCAATTCTCCTTTGTCTATCTTGCTTGTTATTTCTTCAGATGAGATTTTCCCTTGAGAAAACTATGTTGCCTATTTTATCATGTGCCTCCAACTGCCCCAAAATCACATTTTTAACAATCGACTCCAACCTCTTCCCAACTACTGAGGTCAGATTAAATGGCCTATAATTTTATTTCTTCTGCCTCTTTTCCGTCTTGGAGTGGAGTGACATTTGCAATTTTACAGTCCTCTTGAACCATTCCAGAATCTAGTGATCCTTGAAAGCTGATTACTGAAGTCTCCACAATCTTTTCAGTCACCTCTTTCAGAACCCTGGGGTGTATACCATCTGGTCCAGGTGACTTATCTACTTTCAGACCTTTCAGTTTCCCCAAGAACCTTCTCCCTAGTAATGGTAACTTCACACACTTCATGACCCCTGACTCCTGGAACTTCCATCATGCTGCTAGTGTCTTCCACAGTGAGGTTGATGCAAAATACTTATTCAGTTCATCTATCAATTCCTTGTCCCCAATTACTACCTCTCCAGTATCATTTTCCCACAGTCTGATATCCACTCTCGCCTCTCTTTTATACCTTACGTAATTGAAGAAACTTTTGGGTTCCCCTTTAATATTATTGGCTAGTTTGCTTCTGTATTCCATCTTTTCCTTCTTAATAACTTTTTTAGTTGCCTTCTGTTGGTGTTTGAAAACTTCCCAATCATTTAACTTCCCATAAGACCATAATCTGTGTGGCCAGTGCTATCATGTCTGCTGTTGTGTGCTGGGGCAGCTGGCTGAGGGTAGCAGACGCCAACAGAATCAACAAACTCATTCGTAATGCCAGTGATGTTGTGGGGATGGAACTGGACTCTCTGACGGTGGTATCTGAAAAGAGGATGCTGTCCAAGTTGCATGCCATCTTGGACAATGTCTCCCATCCACTACATAATGTACTGGTTGGGCACAGGAGTACATTCAGCCAGAGACTCATTCCACCGAGATGCAACACAGAGCGTCACAGGAAGTCATTCCTGCCTGTGGCCATCAAACTTCACAACTCCTCCCTTGGAGGGTCAGACACCCTGAGCCAATAGGCTGGTCCTGGACTTATTTCCATCTGGCATAATTTACATATTATTATTTAATTATTTATGGTTTATATTGCTATATTATACTCTATTCTTGGTTGGTGCAACTGTAACGAAACCCAATTCCCCTGGGGATCAATAAAGTATGTCTATATATCTATATGATATAGGAGCAGAATGAGGCCATTTGGCCCATCAAGTTTGCTCTGTCATTTCATCATGGATGATCCAATTTTCCTCTCAGCCCCAATCTCCTGCCTTCTCCCTGTATCCCTTCATGCCCTTTCCAATCAAGAATCTATCAACCTCTGCTTTAAATATACTTAAAGACTTCACCTGCACAACTGCCTGTGGCAAAGAATTCAAATGATTTACCACTCTCTGGCAAAAGAAATTCCTCCTCATCTCCATTCTAAAAGTATGCCCCTCTATCCTGAGGCTGTGTCCTCTGGTCTTAGACTCTCCCACCATCTTCTCCACATCCACTCTATCGAGGACTTTCGCCATTCGATAGGTTTCAATGAGGTCTCCCCTCATTCTTCTGAAGTCTAGTGAATACAGGCCCAGAGCCATCAAACGTTCTTCATATAACAAGCCACTCAATCCAGGAATAATTTTTGTGAACCTCCTTTGAACCTTCTCCAGTTCCAGCACATCCTTTCTAAGATAAGAGCTCCAAAACTGCTCTCATTACTGCAAGTGAGGCCTCACCAGTGCTTTATAAAGTTCCAACAGGACAGGCTTGCTTTTATACTTTGCTCAACATTACATCCTTGCATTTATATTCCCTCTGTTTGGCTTTTATGTTGGCTTTGACTTCCCTTGACTGTCATGGTTGTGTCACTTTGCCTTTAGAATACTTCTTCCACTTTGGGATGTATATACCCTGTGCCTTCCAAATTGCTTCCAGAAATTCCAGCCTTTGTTGCTCTGCCATTATCCCAGTGTACTTTTCTGGCCAACTCTTCTCTCATGCCTCTGTAATTCTCTTTACTCTGTCTTTAGTGATACATCTGACTTTAGTTTCTGCTTCTCAAATTTCATGGTGAATTCAACCATATTATGATCACTTTCCCCTAAGGGTTCTTTTACGTTAAGCTCTGGTTCATTGCACAACACCCAATCCAGAATAGGTGATCCCCTCATGGGCTCAACAAGGAGCTGCTCTAAAAAGCCATTTCGTAGACATTCGAGAAATTCTCCCTCTTGGAATCCAGCACCAACTTGATTTTCCCAATCTATCTGCATATTGAAATTGCCCATGACTATTGTAATGTTGCCCTTTTAGCATGCGTTTTCTATTTCCCGTTGTAATTTGTCGACCATCACCTTACTGCTGTTTGGGGGTCTGTATATAACTCCCGTCAGGGTCTTTTTACCCTTGTAGTTCCTTAGCTTTATCCACAATCCACCTTCTGACCCTATATCACCTCTTTCTAATGATTTGATTTCATTTTTTTACCAACAGTCCAATGCCACCTGCTCTGTCTTCCTGCCTGTTCTTTCAATACCATGTGTATCATTGGATATTAAGCTTCCAGTTATAATCTTCTTTCAACCATGATTCAGTGATGCCTACAATATCATACATGCCAATCTGTAACTGTGCTACAAGCTCATCGACCTTATTCCATATACTGTGCGCATTCAAATTTGCTGACAATACTACACTGATTGGTCTAATCTCAAATAATAACGAGGCAGCCTACAGAGAAGAAATCATCACCCTGACACAGTGGTGTCAAGGAAACAACCTATCCCTCAATGCTGCAAAAACAAAGGAGCTGTTTGTGGTCTACAGGAGGAATGGAGATAGGCTAACCCCTATTGACATCAGTGGATCTGGGGTTGAGAGGGTGAACAGCTTTAAATTCCACGGCATACACATCACTGAGGACCTCACGTGGTCTATATATACCAGCTGTGTGGTGAAAAAGGCCCAACAGCGCCTCTTTCACATCAGATGGTTGAAGAAGTTTGGTATGGGCCCTCAAGTCCTAAGACCTTTCTACAGGGGCACAATTGAGAGCATCCTGACTGGCTGCATCACTACCTAGTATGGGAACTGTACTTCCCTCAATCGCAGGACTCTGCAGAGTATGGTGCAGACAGCCCAGCGCATGTGTAGATGTGAACTTCCTGCTATTCAGGATATTTACAAAGGCAGGAGTGTAAAAAGGGCCCAAAGGATCATTGGGGACCCAAGTCCCCCCAACCAGAAACTGTTCCAGCTGCTACCATCTGGGAAGCGGTACTGCAGTTTAAAAGCCAGGACCAACAGGCTCTGGGACAGCTCCTTCCACCAGGCCATCAGACTGATTAAATCACGCTGATACAATTGTATTTCTATGTTATATTGACTGTCCTGTTGTACGTACTTTTTATTTCAAATTACTATAAGTTGCACATTGCACATTTAGATGGAGGTGTAACGTAAAGATTTTTACTCCTTATGTATGTGAAGGATGTAAGTAATAAAGTCAATTCAATTCAATTCAACACCTTTAGTACTGTACTCATCCTTTTCAATTGTGTCCACCTTTTACATTGCAACTCATCCTGTTGACTGCAACTTTGCCCTATCATCGGCCTTTCCTTGCTAGGAAGTCTTGCCCCTGTTTGTAAACCGACTACCTCATCTTCAGCACTATCACTTCGCTTGCCATTCCCCTGCCAAATTAGTTTAAATGCACATGAACAACTCTACCCAATCTGCCAGCAACTCTTGCAGGTGTAACCCTTCCCTTTTGTACAGGTCATACCTTCTCCAGAAGAGATGCCAATGATCCATAAATCTGAACTCCTGCACCCTGCACCAGTTCCTTGGTCATGCATTCACCTGCCAAATCATCCTATTCTTACCCTCACTGCCATGTGGTACAGGCAGCAATCCAGAGATTACTACCCCAGAGGACCTGTTTCCCAACTTTCTACCTAGCTCCCTAAAATCTCTCTTCAGGACCTCCTCAATTTGTCTACCGATGTCATTGGTGCCAATATGTATCAAGGCTTCTGGCTGCTCACTCTCGCCCTTGAGAATGTTGCCTGATCTAAGACATTCTTTATCCTAGCACCGGGGGGCACATACCATCCAGATGTCTCTATTGCAGCCACAGAGCCTCAACTCTGTTCCTCTGACTAAGGAATCTTCTATCAACACTGCAGTTCTCTTCACCTCTCTGCTCTTCTGACATGTGGTTATAAAATAGGAGGGGCTCAGTGCTCATTTTGTTGGGGACAGCTGAGCTAATGCTGAAGCACCATTACTAATAATTGGCTGGTACAATAGATTGGTGAGAATAGAAGTAGACATGTGTGGTATGACCCAGCTGGATAATGGAGGAGGAGTTTTGGCAGAGGATGGTGAAGTCAAGCATGTCAATGGCGGCAGTCAGGTTGAGAATGGCAAGCAAGAATAGGTTACACTTGTTGCAATTGGACATTTATGAATTTGACAAAAACTGTTATAGTATAAAGGCAGGGTTACAAATCTGAATGGCATGATTCAGAGGATTACTGGGAAAACAGACACAGACTTTGGATGCTAAAGCAATATTAAGCAAGTAATAGAAAACTGAAAGTGCTCCAGTACTATGCAAAAATGTTCAAGCCAATCAATTCATATGCAGTATAATGATTAACCCTGAAAGATATTCCAATCTGTTGATTATTGAAAGTAGTCTCAGCAAGCAGCAGCTTAATTAATTGATATTCTAATTGCAATGTGGCACAGTCAGCTGTTAGGAATTTTTGCAGCAACTCAAAGAATTGTAAAGCTTTTCCTTAGTTCAATGTTTACAGGTAGTGCAGGTGTCCCCCGCTTTTCGAACATTCGCTTTACGAAACCTCACTGTTACGAAACACCTACATTAGTACCCTGTTTTCACTTTCAGAAGGTGTTTTCACTGTTAAAAACAAAAAAGCAGTGTGCCGGGAAAATCAGCGCACGATAAAAGGCAGCACGCGCCCCGAGCAACCGCTCTCTTCTGGATTCGGAACGGCATTCTCGCCGGCATTGCTTAAACATGTGATACGACTGTGAGGGCAGTTTGCTGTTCTCGGTGTCGGATGTGGGAGGCCCTGGAGTCTCCAAGCCTCCCGGACGTCTACATCTGCGCCAAGTGCATCGAGATGCAGCTCCTAAGGGACCGCGTTACGGAACTGGAGCTGCAGCTCGATGACCTTCGTCTGGTCAGGGAGAGCGAGGAGGTGATAGAGAGGAGTGGAAGGCAGGTGGTCACGCCGGGGCCACGGGAGGCAGACAAGTGGGTCACGGTTAGGAGGGGGAAGGGGAAAAGGAAGGTGATGGGGAGTACCCCGGCGGCTGTGCCCCTTAACAACAGGTTCTCCTGTTTGAGTACTGTTGGGGGGGACAGCTTACCCGGGGGAAGCGACAGTGGCCCTGCCTCCGGCACAGAGTCTGGCCCTGTAGCTCAGAAGGATAGGGCAAGGAAGAGGAGGGCAGTTGTGATAGGGGACTCGATAGTAAGGGGGTCAGATAGGCGATTCTGTGGACGCAGTCCAGAGACTCGGATGGTAGTTTGCCTCCCTGGTGCCAGGGTCCGGGATATTTCTGATCGTGTCCAAGATATCCTGAAGTGGGAGGGTGAAGAGCCAGAGGTCCTGGTACATATAGGTACCAATGACATAGGTAGGAAAAGGGATGAGGTCCTGAAAGAAGAATATCGGGAGCTAGGAAGGGAGTTGAGAAAAAGGACCGCAAAGGTAGTAATCTCGGGATTACTGCCTGTGCCACGCGACAGTGAGAGTAGGAATGCGATGAGGTGGAGGATAAATGCGTGGCTGAGGGATTGGAGCAGGGGGCAGGGATTCAAGTTTTTGGATCATTGGGACCTCTTTTGGCGCAGGTGTGACCTGTACAAAAAGGACGGGTTACACTTAAATCCTAGGGGGACCAATATCCTGGCAGGGAGATTAGCGGGGGCTACTGAGGTGACTTTAAACTAGAATGGTTGGGGGGTGGGAATCAAATTAAAGCGGCTAGGTGTGAGGAGGTTAGTTCACAACAGAGGGATGGGAACCAGTGCAGAGAGACAGAGGGGTGTAAAGTGAGCGTAGAAGCAAAAAGTACAAAGGGGAAAAGTAAAAGTGGCAGGCCGACAAATCCAGGGCAAGCATTAAAAAGGGCTAAGAGAGTTGTAAAAGAGCGCCTGAAGGCTTTATGTGTCAATGCAAGGAGCATTCGTAATAAGATGGATGAATTGAAAGTGCAGATTGTTATTAATGATTATGATATAGTTGGGATCACAGAGACATGGCTCCAGGGTGACCAGGGATGGGAGCTCAACGTTCAGGGATATTCAATATTCAGGAGGGATAGACACGAAGGAAGGGGAGGTGGGGTGGCGTTGCTGGTTAAAAAAGAGATTAACGCAATAGAAAGGAAGGACATAAGCCGGGAAGATGTGGAATCGATATGGGTAGAGCTGCGTAACACTAAGGGGCAGAAGACGCTGGTGGGAGTTGTGTACAGGCCACCTAACAGTAGTAGTGAGGTTGGAGATGGTATTAAACAGGAAATTAGAAATGTGTGCAATAAAGGAACAGCAGTTATAATGGGTGACTTCAATCTACATGTAGACTGGGTGAACCAAATTGGTAAAGGTGCTGAGGAAGAGGATTTCTTGGAATGTATGCGGGATGGTTTTTTGAACCAACATGTCGAGGAACCGACTAGAGAGCAGGCTATTCTGGACTGGGTTTTGAGCAATGAGGAAGGGTTAATTAGCGATCTTGTCGTGAGAGGCCCCTTGGGGAAGAGTGACCATAATATGGTGGAATTCTTCATTAACATGGAGAGTGACGTAGTTAATTCAGAAACAAAGGTTCTGAACTTAAAGAGGGGTAACTTTGAAGGTATGAGACATGAATTAGCTAAGATAGACTGGCAAATGACACTTCAAGGATTGACGGTGGATATGCAATGGCAGGCATTTAAAGGTTGCATGGATGAACTACAACAATTGTTCATCCCAGTTTGGCAAAAGAATAAATCAAGGAAGGTAGTGCACCCGTGGCTGACAAGAGAAATTAGGGATAGTATCAATTCCAAAGAAGTAGCATACAAATTAGCCAGAGAAAGTGGCTCACCTGAGGACTGGGAGAAATTCAGAGTTCAGCAGAGGAGGACAAAGGGCTTAATTAGGAAGGGGAAAAAAGATTATGAGAGAAAACTGGCAGAGAACATAAAAACGGACTGTAAAAGCTTTTATAGATATGTAAAAAGGAAAAGACTGATAAAGACAAATGTAGGTCCCCTGCAAACAGAAACAGGTGAATTGATTATGGGGAGCAAGGACATGGCAGACCAATTGAATAATTACTTTGGTTCTGTCTTCACTAAGGAGGACATAAATAATCTTCCAGAAATAGTAAGGGACAGAGGGTCCAGTGAGATGGAGGAACTGAGCGAAATACATGTTAGTAGGGAAGTGGTGTTAGGTAAATTGAAGGGATTGAAGGCAGATAAATCCCCAGGGCCAGATGGTCTGCATCCCAGAGTGCTTAAGGAAGTGGCCCAAGAAATAGTGGATGCATTAGTGATAATTTTTCAAAACTCGTTAGATTCTGGACTAGTTCCTGAGGATTGGAGGGTGGCTAATGTAACCCCACTTTTTAAAAAAGGAGGGAGAGAGAAACCGGGGAATTATAGGCCGGTTAGCCTAACGTCGGTGGTGGGGAAACTGCTGGAGTCAGTTATCAAGGATGTGATAACAGCACATTTGGAAAGCGGTGAAATGATCGGACAAAGTCAGCATGGATTTGTGAAAGGAAAATCATGTCTGACGAATCTCATAGAATTTTTTGAGGATGTAACTAGTAGAGTGGATAGGGGAGAACCAGTGGATGTGGTATATTTGGATTTTCAAAAGGCTTTTGACAAGGTCCCACATAGGAGATTAGTGTGCAAACTTAAAGCACACGGTATTGGGGGTAAGGTATTGGTGTGGGTGGAGAATTGGTTAGCAGACAGGAAGCAAAGAGTGGGAATAAACGGGACCTTTTCAGAATGGCAGGCGGTGACTAGTGGGGTACCACAAGGCTCAGTGCTGGGACCCCAGTTGTTTACAATATATATTAATGACTTGGATGAGGGAATTAAATGCAGCATCTCCAAGTTTGCGGATGACACGAAGCTGGGTGGCAGTGTTAGCAGTGAGGAGGATGCTAAGAGGATGCAGGGTGACTTGGATAGGTTGGGTGAGTGGGCAAACTCATGGCAGATGCAATTTAATGTGGATAAATGTGAAGTTATCCACTTTGGTGGCAAAAATAGGAAAACAGATTATTATCTGAATGGTGGCCGATTAGGAAAAGGGGAGGTGCAACGAGACCTGGGTGTCATTATACACCAGTCATTGAAAGTGGGCATGCAGGTACAGCAGGCGGTGAAAAAGGCGAACGGTATGCTGGCATTTATAGCGAGAGGATTCGAGTACAGGAGCAGGGACGTACTACTGCAGTTGTACAAGGCCTTGGTGAGACCACACCTGGAGTATTGTGTGCAGTTTTGGTCCCCTAATCTGAGGAAAGACATCTTTGCCATAGAGGGAGTACAAAGAAGGTTCACCAGATTGATTCCTGGGATGGCAGGTCTTTCATATGAAGAAAGACTGGATGAACTGGGCTTGTACTCGTTGGAATTTAGAAGATTGAGGGGGGATCTGATTGAAACGTATAAGATCCTAAAGGGATTGGACAGGCTAGATGCGGGAAGATTGTTCCCGATGTTGGGGAGGTCTAGAACGAGGGGTCACAGTTTGAGGATAGAGGGGAAGCCTTTTAGGACCGAGGTTAGGAAAAACTTCTTCACACAGAGAGTGGTGAATCTGTGGAATTCTCTGCCACAGCAAACTGTTGAGGCCAGTTCATTAGCTATGTTTAAAAGGAAGTTAGATATGGCCCTTGTGGCTACAGGGGTCAGGGGGTATGGAGGGAAGGCTGGGTTCTGAGTTGGATGATCAGCCATGATCATAATAAATGGCGGTGCAGGCTCGAAGGGCCGAATGGCCTACTCCTGCACCTGTTTTCTATGTTTCTATGTTTCTATGTGCCTGTGAGCAGCCGTTTGCAAGATGAGTTCTAAGGTATGGGAAAAGCCTAAAAGAGCTCGTAAGGGTGTTACACAGCGTAAAACTAGACATAATTAAGCACTTTGATCGTGGTGAACTAAGTAAGGACTAAGTGAGTTTGGCTTGTGGAAGCTGACGAACATGATCTTGAAGAGGTTTAGGCATCCCATGACCAAGAACTGATAGATGAAGAGCTGATGCAATTGGAAGAGAAAAGGATAACAATTGAAACTGAGAACAGTAGTGAATGGACCAAAAGTGAAGTTGTCCAGGAACTGAACATGAAGCAACTGCGTGAGACTTTCGCTGCAATGATAAAGTACGACTTTAATTTTGAAAGGGTATGTAGGTTTAGGAGATATTTGCAGGATGGTTAGAGTCCTTACAAAGAACTGTATGATAGAAAAATGCGCGAGGCTCAGCAGTCAAGCAAGCCTTCCACATCAGCCACAGCAGACGACGAACCTTGACCTTCGACATCGAGGTAGGCAGTCATAGGAGGAGATGACCTATCTGCTCTAATGGAAACAGGCGACAAGATGACACCCCAGTGTCCCACCACCCCATGATTCGCGGAGAATACAGCGGTAGCCGGGAGGCACACAGCACATCTTTAAGAAAAAAGCCGAAATAAACATGCTAATTAATTAGGTGCTGCCCGACACGTAATTAATTAGCATGTTTATTTTGGCTTTTTTCTTAAAGATGTGCTGGATGCCTCCTGGCTACCGCTGTACCCTTGCATGCTTCGTGGTTCGGTATCTCTTGGCGGCCTGGAGGGTGGGGCCACTGCACCACCCAACCAGCGACGACTCAGCCTAACATACCATCATCAGTGTGCTCGGAGCTGAACCAGTTCCGGTAAGTGATACTACACTGTACATACATTATTTCTACTTTATATAGGCTGTGTATTTTTACGTGTTATTTGGTATGATTTGGCAGCTTCATTAAAGGTTACTGGAGAGCGCTTGCACCGTGTTTTTGCTAACGGCACTTACGTGAGATTTTCTCCCGACGGCGCTTGCGCGAGATTTTCGCTACGGAGAACAGTGCAGTAATGATTGTGGAAAAGTATTTCTACTTTATATAGGCTGTGTATTTATCATATCATTCCTGCTTTTACTATATGTTACTGTTATTTTAGGTTTTATGTGTTATTTGGCATGATTTGGTAGGTTATTTTTGGGTCTGCGAATGCTCACGAACTTTTCCCATATAAATAAATGGTAATTGCTTCTTCACTTTACGACATTTCGGCTTACGAACCGTTTCATAGGAACGCTCTACCTTCAGATGGCGGGGGAAACCTGTACTGTAGTTCATGAGGCCAAATGTAACTCAGGTTAATTAAACCCAAAGATGTAATGTTAGAAAGCTTCACTAGCAGAGGGATGAAAATGAGGGTTACCGGTTAAAAAAGAGAGAATTAAAAAAAACGCTAAGCGAGAAGAGGCACGGCTGACACAGCACGGACAAAGAGAGAAATGAAGCAACGATTAGAAGCTGAAGACATAAACTGTTAAGAGTGGGATTAGTAGTGAGTATCTTTACCCTACTAACTTGAAACCCTCAGGGTGAAATCACCGGAGGAGAGACAATAGCGATAAAAGATTTATTGAAGCTATGGTTATAACACACTGCAGCTATACCAAGACAATATCAGCAGAGATGAATGTCCAAGATTCCTACCGTGTAGTCGAGAATTAGTTCTGTAAAATCACACCAGGTTTGTGTACAAGCTTGTGAGCTGACTTGCCGTAGATGATAAACTATTTCATTCCAATAAACTAAGAAGATGGCGAGCCACCCAAGAATCGACAAACCAGCGCGGGAACGAAATGTGTAATGACGCAGAGGATTTAATACGGTTGGATGTATAAGTTAATTTTCATTCAAAGAATCCAAATTTGATCAGCTACAAGAACTGATTATTTTTGCAAGACTAAGTTACTGAATGAGATTTATTTTGTTTAAAAGTTGTAATGTTGGAGAATTGTCCTGAAAGGAGTTAAACTGTGTATATATAATTATTGAATTTGAATTTAAACTTGTAGATATACTGCCTGGAACTGAAATGGAAGTTAACTATAATACTTAAGAATAGTAATTATATTTGTTTTTCTAACTAACTAGTGATAAGTAAAAAGGAAAGTTTAGTCTGTAAACTTTTAAATAGGGAATAACACTAGATCTAATTAGTGACAGAGATCTGATTAATAAAGGAACCTCACATTCTAAATAAAAAGGAAATTGTGGTTTGAATCTAAGATTCGGAACCTAAACAGAATGCAGGAATTTTGAATTGTTCTTGCTCATGTAAATATTTTGTACATATTGTTTCTTTTATTATAAACAAACCTTATTTCCAGAGGTGTCTAGTTTCTAATCACTGCCTGCTTTCGATACCTAGAATCTTCTGATGGCCTACTAGCACCTAGTGTAATTTGATTTTCTCAAAAGAGGGCGACGACCAGTCACACAATACGAGGGGTGATTGATAAGTTAGTGGCCTAAGGTAGAAGGAGTCAATTTTAGAAAACCTAGCACATTTATTTTTCAACATAGTCCCCTCCTACATGTACAGACTTAGTCCAGCGGTCGTGGAGCATAACGATCCCTTCTTTGTAGAAGTGGTCCACAGCAGGGATGATTGATAGGTTCGTGGCCTAAGGTAGAAGGAGATGAGTTATACAGCTCGTGTTATATGAATGTGCAGTTCAACTCTTTGAGTGAAAATGCAGAAAGTTTGAAGTTTCTCCTCATCTCCTTCTATTTTAGGCCATGAACTTATCAATCACCCCTGCTGTGGACCACTGCTGGAGGTCCAAGATGCCAACTTCTGCAAAGAAGGGATCCGTATGCTCCACGACTGCTGGACTACGTGTGTAAATGTAGGAAAAATAAATGTGCTAGGTTTTTTAAAACTGACTCCTTCTACTTTCAATCACACCTCATAACACTTGCTCTTAGATCTCGCTTTTCCAGGTGTTCCATAAGACTTGGTGAGCCAGCCAGGAGGCAGTGTATTAGATAACCAGCAACACACCGATTAGTATACAAAGCACTAAAGGAATCTTACTGTTCAAACTCACTTAAACAACAGGAATTCTGCAGATGCTGGAAATTCAAGCAACATACATCAAAGTTGCTGGTGAACGCAGCAGGCCAAGCAGCATCTATAGGAAGAGGCGCAGTCGACGTTTCAGGCCGAGACCCTTCGTCAGGACTTCTTCTTCCTGACGAAGGGTCTCGGCCTGAAACGTCGACTGCGCCTCTTCCTATAGATGCTGCTTGGCCTGCTGCGTTCACCAGCAACTTTGATGTATGTTGTTCAAACTCACTTGTTCACTTCAGAAAACGGAAGTCATAAAGGAAAAAAAGGGTGTCAAAATTCCAGAAGCTGTTTTAGTCAATGCATAACAAGAACAGAACAAAATAAGGAAATAACAGGAATTCTGCAGATGCTGGAAATTCAAGCAACATACATCAAAGTTGCTGGTGAACGCAGCAGGCCAGGCAGCATCTATAGGAAGAGGCGCAGTCGACGTTTCAGGCCGAGACCCTTCGTCAGGACTAACTGAAGGAAATAAGGAAATACTTGACTTTCTAAAAGTATATGGTTCAGTTGCCAGAGTTATTCATCTAAGTGACCTTGGTGCAGAATTTCTCAGGTCCCTCATAGTAGAGTACCATTTAGACTCTACAGTGCAAGATTGCCACTCAACAGGCAAGTGCTGACCAAAGAGTTTCCTACCATGCAGTTACCTTAGCCTGTATTTACACTCAGAAATTTGGAAAGGACACCACTCAAGCTTAGCTAGGTGAGTTGAAAACCTTAGTGAAGTGCAGTAGGAAATATAATGAAGTCTTGAGAGAGATGTTAACCCAGATCAGTGAAACCCTTGCTATTGAAAGTATGGAAAGAGTCGCTGTTGAAACTGCTGAAGATGTACATAATAAGACCAGAACTCTTCAATTCAGAGCAGACTCCTCTGATACTAACCAGCCAGAAACAGCTCTAGCTGCTATGCAGAATAACTCAATCCCTGAAATACAAGATAACATGTTGCAGTGAAGCTATTCCTCTTTCCCAGTAATCTAAATCCCCCAGATATTCAAAGAGTCATACTGGAGCACATTGTGCACAGTAATGACTTGATGGCTCATGGTAATCCACCAGTAAGGCTCCAAACTTTTTCTGGTCCACCTAAAATTGGCATGTCGCAAAGGTAATTCTACGGTTGTTATGGGGGATTTCAACATGCAGGTAGACTGGGAAAATCAGGTTGGTACTGGACCCCAAGAAAGGGAGTTTGTGGAATGCCTCAGAGATGGATTCTTAGAGCAGCTTGTATTAGGGACTACCAGGGAGAAGGCAATTCTGGATTTAATGTTGTGTAATGAGCCAGTTTTGAAAAGGGAACTCGAGGTAAAGGAGCCATTAGGAGGTAGTGACCATAATATGATAAGTTTCAATCTACAATTTGAGAGGGAGAAGGGAAGATCGGAAGTGTCAGTATTACAATTGAACAAAGGGGACTATGGACCCATGAGGGAGGAGCTGGCCAAAGTTGACTGGAAAGATACCCTAGCAGGGATGACCGTGGAACAATATTGGCAGGTATTTCTGGGAATAATACAGAAGGTGCAGGATCAGTTCATTCCAAAGAGAAAGAAAGATTTTAAGGGGAGTAAGGGGCGACCATGGATGACAAGGGAAGTCAAGGACAGTATAAAAATAAAAGAGAGGAAGTATAACATAGCAAGGATGAGCAGGAAGCCGGAGGATTGGGAGACTTTTAAGGAGCAACAGTAGATAACTAAAAAGACAATGGGGGGGGAAAGATGAGGTACGAAGGTAAGCTAGCCAAGAATATAAAGGAGGATAGTAAAAGCTTCCTTAGGTATGTGAAGAGGAAAAAATTAGTTAAGACCAAAATTGGGCCCTTGAAGACAGAAACGGGTGAAATTATTAAGGGGAACAAGGAAATGGCAGATGAGCTGAACAGGTACTTTGGATCTGTCTTCACACAAACAATCTCCCAGATGTAATAGTGGCCAGAGGACATAGGGTAACAGAAGAACTGAAGGAAATTCGGCAGAAAATGGTGTTGGGTAAACTGATGGGACTGAAGGCTGATAAATCCCCAGGGTCTGATGGTCTGCATCCCAGGGTACTTAAGGAGGTGGCTCTAGAAATCATGAGCGTATTGGTAATCATTTTCCAATGTTTTATAGATTCAGCATCAGTTCCTGAGGACTGGAGGGTAGCTAATGTTATCCCGCTTTTTAAGAAAGGAGGGAGAGAGAAAACAGAAAATTATAGACCAGTTAGTCTGACATCAGTGGTGGGGAAGATGCTGGAATCAATTATAAAAGATGAAATAGTGACATATTTGGATAGCAGTAGCAGGATAGGTCCGAGTCAGCATGGATTTATGAAGAGGAAATCATGCTTGACTAATCTTCTGGAATTTTTTGAGAATGTAACTATGAAAATGGACATGGGAAAGCCAGTGGATGTAGTGTACCTGGACTTTCAGAAAGCCTTTGATAAGCTCCCACATAGGAGGTTAGTGGGAAAAATTAGAGCAAATGGTATTGGGGGTAGGGTACTGACATGGATAGAAAATTGGTTGGCAGACAGAAAACGAAGAGTAGGGATTAACGGGTCCCTTTCAGAATGGCAGGAGGTGACTAGTGGGGTACCGCAAGGCTCGGTGCTGGGACCGCAGCTATTTACATTATACATTAATGATTTAGATGAGGGAATTAAAAGTAACATTAGCAAATTTGCCAATGACACAAAGCTGGGTGGCAGTGTGAAATGTGAGGAGGATGTTATGAGAATGCAGGGTGAATTGGACAGGCTGGGTGAGTGGGCAGATGCATGGCAGATGCAGCTTAATGTGGATAAATGTGAAGTTATCCACTTTGGTGGCAAGAACAGGAAGGCAGATTGTTATCTAAATGGAGTCAAGTTAGGAAAAGGGGAAGCACAACGAGATCTAGGTAACCTTGGTCATCAGTTACTGAAAGTAAGCATGCAAGTACAGCAGGCAGTGAAGAAAGCTAATAGCATGTTGGCCTTCATAACAAGGGGAGTTGAGTATAGGAGCAAAGACATCCTTCTGCAGTTGTACAGGGCCCTGGTGAGACCACACCTGGAATATTGTGTACAGTTTTGGTCTCCAAATTTGAGGAAGGACATTCTAACTATTGAGGGAGTGCAGCGTAGGTTCACGAGGTTAATTTCCAGGATGGCGGGACTGTCATAGGTTGAAAGATTGGAGCGACTGGGCTTGTATACACCGGAGTTTAGAAGTATGAGAGGGGATCTGATTGAAACATATAAGATTATTAAGGGATTGGACACGCTAGAGGCAGGAAACATGTTCCTGATGTTGGGGGAGTCCAGAACCAGAGGCCACAGTTTAAGACTAAGGGGTAGACCATTTAGAACAGAGTTGAGGAAGAACTTTTCCACACAGAGGGTTGTGGATTTGTGGAATGCTCTGCCTCAGAAGGCAGTGGAGGCCAATTCTCTGGATTCTTTCAAGAAAGAGCTGGATAGAGCTTTTAAAGATAGCAGAGTCAAGGGATATGGGGAGAAGGCAGGAAAAGGATACTGATTGTGGATGATCAGCCATGATCACAGTGAATGACGGTGCTGGCTTGAAGGGCTGAGTGGCCTTCTGCACCTATTGTTTATTGTCTAATGAGGCAGATTATGAGACTTGACGTGCTAGTGTTGAACTGCTCTTGCAAGACCGAAGCATGTCTGATCTTCATAGAACACGGAAAATATATGAAAGTATTCTTCAACCAGCTTCTGACATCATTAGTCAATAAGCCCTGGAGCTTCACCCGCTAATTACATACATCTCCTAGACTCAGCTTTTGCCACCATGGAAGACGGTGATAAATTATTCACCAAATTCATGAAGATGGTACAGAACATGGGTGAAAAACTATCTGCTTACCTACAGCAGCTACAGGTAGTGTTGACTCTGACTGTAAAGCGAGGCAGAGTTGCCAAAACTGAGGCTAACAAGCATCTCTTAAAGCAGTTTTGCAGGGGATGTTGGGACCACTCCCCAATGTTAGAGCTGCAACTGGAACTGAAAAAACAAAGCCCGTCATCGTTTACCAAACTGTTCACATTTCTACGCACCGAGGAAGACAAGCATGGTTCTGGAAGTTTCATTCTGATGTGCTTAAGAGTCTTCATGGTGACTTTGGTCACATGGTTATTGATCGTAGCCTGGATTTAGTCAGAAGCCAATTCTTTTGGCCCAGGATGGCTGCTGATATGGTACACAAGATGTGTAAGAGAAAGACCTTACCTGAGAAAACTGCTCTGTTAGTGAATATTGTGACTACTCAACCCTTGCAGCTGGTCTGCATGGACTTTCTTATATTAGAACCGGATCAAAGTAACACGAAAGATGTGTTCATAATAACTGATCATTTCACTAAATATGCTTTGGCTATTCCTACACCTAACCAGAAAGCCAAGATGGTTGCGAAGTGCCTATGGGAGCATTTCATCTTACATTATGGTTATCCCGCGTGCCTGCACAGCGATAGATGGCCTGATTTTGAATCCTATTTGATTAAATAATTCTGTGAGATAGCTGGAATTCAAAAATTCAGAACTACACCATATCATCCCAAAGAAAATCATGTCGAAAGATAAAAGTCACCACGAGAATTTGTAAAACCCCTAGTCCATGCTTATAATTGTACTAAGAATGAGACGGTTGGCTTGAGTCCGTATGAATTGATGTTCGGACAACAATCCAGACTTCCAGTTGACTTAGCTTTCGGACTGCCCTTGAAAGACTAATATGGTAAATCACAGTCTCAGTATGGACAAAATTTGAAATCTCATCTTGAGGAAGGCTTCAGGATAGCTACGGGAACTCACAGAAAATGGCAGACAGAAACCAGACCAGATATGATAAATATAGAAACATAGAAACATGGAAAATAGGTGCAGGAGTAGGCCATTTGGCCCTTCGAGCCTGCACCGCCATTTATTATGATCATGGCTGATCATCCAACTCAGAACCCCGCCCCAGCCTTCTCTCCATACCCCCTGACCCCCGTAGTCACAAGAGCCATATCTAACTCCCTCTTAAATATAGCCAATGAACTGGCCTCAACTGTTTCCTGTGGCAGAGAATTCCACAGATTCACCACTCTCTGTGTGAAGAAGTTTTTCCTAATCTCGGTCCTAAAAGGCTTCCCCTTTATCCTCAAACTGTGACCCCTCGTTCTGGACTTCCTCAACATCGGGAACAATCTTCCTGCATCAAGCCTGTCCAATCCCTTTAGGATCTTATACCTTTCAATCAGACCCCCCCTCAATCTTCTAAATTCCAACGAGTACAAGCCCAGTTCATCCAGTCTTTCTTCATATGAAAGTCCTGCCATCCCAGGAATCAATCTGGTGAACCTTCTTTGTACTCCCTCTATGGCAAAGATGTCTTTCCTCAGATTAGGAGACCAAAACTGCACACAATACTCCAGGTGTGGTCTCACCAAGGCCTTGTACAACTGCATTAGTACCTCCCTGCTCCTGTACTCGAATCCTCTCGCTATAAATGCCAGCATACCATTCGCCTTTTTCACCGCCTGCTGTACCTGCATGCCCACTTTCAATGACTGGTGTATAATGACACCCAGGTCTCGTTGCACCTCCCCTTTTCCTAATATGTGACAGCTTCAGAGCTGAGAAAAGGAGACCAAGTTCTAATAAGGAATGTGCGCCTACGAGGTAAGAACAAACTTGCCGATAAATGGGAAGAAATAATCTATGTAGTGGTGAGTCAAGCTGGTGATCTGTCTGTCTACAAGGTCATGAGAATCCGTCTGGACCCATACAAACATTACATAGGGATCTATCGCTCCCTTGTGGGTTTCATCCTTCTGAAGACAATGAACGACTTTCTCCGTCGCTGTTTGGAAGTACACAACTGGCAGTACAAAGAATGAACAGTCAGCTGAAGAGGAAGAAAATCCAATTGACTCTGAAGAGGACGAAGATGAGGTTTATTACATCAGACCAAGACTTGACATTGTAGATGAACGTTCTAAGAGTTGAGAAGCTTGTGAACGATTACACCGAAGGACTGTGGGCTCCAACCCAAGCCCAAACCAAACATTTACAGCCACACCGGTTGCAGACCCAGTGCTGGAATCTCAAAGAAATGCAAGTTACTTATCTGATGTAGAGGAATCCACTGTAGAAAGTAACTTACCTGTCAGGCCTGAAAAAAACCCGGTGGAAGAAACAACAAATCAGGAAATACAGAATCAGTGTATCCCACCTGATGGCAGAAGTCTGGAAATTTCTCAACCCCAAATGAGTTTGAAGTTTGACAAGAAAAAGAGACACGTGATGAAGTGTTGACCAGAAAAGACACTACAAATGAAAATTCTCACAAAGAAGAGCCTGAACTCAGAAGGTCTCCTAGACACAGAGAAAAACCTAGAACTCTAACATAACCTGAGCTAGGAAATCCTTTAGTGACAGTAATTCAGTCCCTTTTCCAAGCTTTGAGATCTGCTATTGTAGAGTTCCTTCCAGATTTCACATAAGAAGAACACCCCAAACCCATTTCAGTACAAAGGGATTTGCATAAATTCAAAGGGGGAAGGTGTAACCCAGGTTAATTAAACCCAAAGATGTAAAGTTAGAAAGCTCCACTTGCAGAGAGATGAAAATGAGGGTTACTGATTTTTAAAAAAAGCAAATTTGATTAAAAAAACGCTAAGCGAGAAAAGGCGTGACTGATGCAGCACGGACAAGGAAAGAAACGAAGCAACGATTAGAAGCTGAAGACATGAACTGTTAAGAGTGGAATTAGTAATGAGTATCTTTACCCTACTAACTTGAAACCCTCAGCATGAAACCCCTGGAGGAGAGACAAATAGCTATAAAAGATTTATTGAAGCTACGGCTATAATATGCTGCAGCTATACCGAGACAATATCGGCAGAGACGAATGTCCAAAATCCCTACCGTGTAGTCGGGAATTAGTTCTGTAAAATCACACCAAGGGATTTGGCCAAGTTTTTGTACAAATTTGTGAATTGACTTTCTGTGGATGATCAACTATTTCATTCCAATGAACCAAGAAAGAAGATGGCGAGCCGCACAAGAGTCAATGAACCAGCACGGGAACAAAATGTGTAACGATGCAGAGGATTTAATACAGTTTGATGTATACGTTTATGTTCATTCGAAGAATCCAAATTTGATGATCTGCAAGAACTGATTATTTTAGCAAGACTTTAAGTTACTGAATGAGATTTATTTTGTTTAAAAGTTGTACCGTTGGAGAATTGTCATGAAAGGAGTTAAACTGTGTATACAAACGTTGTATATAATTTTTGAATTTGAATTTCATCTTGTAGATATACTGCCTGGAACTGAAACTGAAGTTAACTATAATACTTAAGAATAGTAATTATATTTGATTTTCTAACTAACTAGTGATAAGTAAAAAGGAAAGTTTAGTCTGTAAACTTTTAAATAGGGAATAACACTAGATCTTATTAGTTACGGAGATTAGAGTAACAAAAGAATCTCACTGATTCTAATTAAAAAGGAACTTGTGGTTTGATATCTAAGATTTGGAACCTAAACAGAATGCAGGAATTTTGAATTGTTCTTGCTCATGTAAATATTTTGTACATATTGTTTTTCTTATTTCCTGAACAAACCCTATTTCCTGAAATGTGTGGTTTCTATTCACTGACTGCTTCTGATACCTAGAATCTTCTAATGGCCTAACTAGCGCCCAGTGTAATTTGATTTTCTCAAAGAGTGCGACGACTCACCATAAGACAGGTGCTACACAGGTGTTACACTAAATTTAGGTAAGAAAGATGTTTTCTCTGCCACTTCTCTTGAACAAGGAATTAAGCAAAGTCAAAGAAATTTATGTCTAGAAACATTATCATAGCAAAATAGAAATAATATTGCAATTTGGCTTTTAAGAAAGTTAATGTATTCACCTTCTATTTGCAGAAGCAACGTCCAGACTGCAATGCAGAAAACTTTCATACTTCAGATGAAGCCCGTCTGTTTACTCAGTGGAAACAATGCAGTCAACTGATCAAACATGTGATTAGACAAACTTAAAAAGCTGTACGAAGGTCACATGGATATTCTACTGGCACATCATAAATGAATACATGTGATGACATTTTTTTTGCAATGTAATAAGACCCTAAGTGTGGGAAATTCTGTTCTGATTACAACATTGAACGAAAAGTAGATTGAAGAGAGTTAAAAACATCACAGTCGTTCTGCTTTGCCCTAATGACAACACTCCTATTTATAAAATGTATACTTCCATTGATTTTTTTTTCATATGCCAGGATCCTCAAAGTGCAAAAAATTTAAGGCATGAAAAGGGAAACAGAGTAGCCAGAAACGCTGTTGTTGGGTAAAAGCCATGAACATCAAGTTGCAGGAACAGAAATAAATGAGGAAAATAAATATTGGTTTCACAGAGAAAAAAATGACAGAAGATGATTAAAAAAGTAAATTTAATCACTTGCGTTTTTAAACTTTCCAAAACAATTGACATCTGAATTAATGAGTAATCTGAATCCAGAAAGTGAGGGAGAGGGAAATGATGGGGGAGGTGGAGGGGGGCGGAGAGAGGCAGAAGGTGGAGAGAGAAAGGGGGGAGAGAGACAAGAGGGGAGAGAGAGAGAGGGGAGAGATAGCGAGGGGGAGAGAGAGGGAGAAGAGGAGAGAGCTGGGGCGAGGGAGAGGGGAGAAGCTGACAGGAGGAGGGTGGTAGGGAGAGAAGAGAGGGAGGAGGAGGGAGGGAGAGTTAGGTAGAGAGAGTGGGGGAGAGAAGAGAGAGGAGCAGAGAGAGAGGGAGAGAGGAGGGTGAGAGGAGTGTGAGAGAAGGGAAAGAGAGTGGAGCAAGGGAGGTTAGAGATAGACGGGGAGAGAGTTGAGAGAGAGAATGGGGAAAGATGGGTAAGAGAGAGGGGGAAAGAGGGGGGATGGAGAGAGGGGAGGGAGGGGTGGGAGAGAACGGGGGAGGGCAGGAGGGAGAGAGGAGGGGGTAGGGCGAGAGGGAGAGTGTGGAGCAGAGAGAGAAGGGAGATATGTGGGGGAAAGAGAGGGGTGGAAGAGAGAGGGGGAGGGGGAGAGCATGTGGGAGGGGTGACAGAGGGGGGGGCAGGGAGGGAGAGAGGAAGATAGGGGAAGAGGAGGGGGAGGGAGAGAGAGGTGGGGAAGGAGGAGAAAGAGGGGAGAGAGGGGGAGAGAGTGGGAGAGAGGGAGGGATAGAGAGCAAGAAGGGGACAGAGAGGGAGACAGAGAGAGAGGGGGAGTGAGGGGGTGAGAAACAGTGGGAGGAGAGAGAGAGAGAGGCAGGAGAGACAGGGGTGGATAGAGAGGGGGAGAGAGAGACAGAGGTGGATAGAGAGGGGGAGAGAGGCAGGAGAGACAGGGGTGGATAGAGAGGGGGGGAGAGAGAGACAGAGGTGGATAGAGAGGGGGAGAGAGAGAGAGATAGGCAAGAGAGACAGAGGTTGATAGAGGGGGGGAGAGAGAGAAAGAGAGAGAGGCAAGAGAGACAGAGGATAGAGAGGGGGAGAGAGAGAGAGAGACAGAGGTGGATAGAGAGGGGGAGAGAGAGAGAGAGACAGAGGTGGATAGAGGGGGGAAGAGAGAGGCAAGAGAGAGAGAGGTCGATGGGGGGGAGAGAGAGAGGCAGGAGAGACAGAGGTGGATAGAGAGGGGGAGAGGGAGGGGGAGAGAAGAGGGTGAGAGGGAGGGAGAAGGGGATCATATGAGAAAAAAGGGGACGTGGGGTAGAGAGAGAGGGGAGAGAGATTGGAGAGAGAGGGGGAGAGTGAGAGGTTGAAAGGTAGAGAGAGGGAGGGAGGAAGCGGGGTGATAGAGAGAGGGGGAGAGGGGGTGAGAGAGGGGAGAGGTGTAGGGGAGAGAGGAGGGTAGAGAGAGAGAGAGGGGGGAATGAGTGAGGGGGCAATGAGTGGGTAGAGAGAGGGGTGAGAGGAGGCAGGGAGAGGGAGAGGGCGAGGGAGAGAGGTGGGGAGAGAGAAGGGAGAGAGAGTGTGAGGGGCAGACAGAGATGGTGAAAGATAGGAAAGAGGGAGGGGAGGGGAGAGGGAGGAAGATGGGAGAGAGAGTGAGAAGGGAGGAACAGAGAGACTGGGAGGGGGAGATGGAGAGAGAGGGGTTCATAAGGGGTGTGAGGGCATAGAGAGATGGGGAGAGAGGAGGGAGAGGGGAGGGGAGAGGGAGAGGGGAGAGGGGAGGGAGAGGGGAGAGGGAGAGGGGAGAGGGGGAGGGGAGGGGGAGAGGGGAGAGGGAGAGGGGAGAGGGGGAGGGGGAGGGGAGGGGGAGAGGGGAGGGAGAGGCAGAGGGGAGAGTGGGAGAGAGGGGAGAGTGGGAGAGAGGGGGAGAGTGGGAGAGAGGGGAAATAGAGAGGGAGATAGGGGAGAGAGAAGAGTGGAGAGAGAGAAGGGGGAGGGGAGGGTGAGAGGGGGAAAGGGGCAGTAGTGGGAGAGGGAGTAGAGAGAGAGAGGGTAAAGAAAGGGGAGGGAGAGTAGGGGAAGGGAATGAGGGCAGGAGAGAGAGGGTGGTGGAGAGAGGGGAGAGCGAAGGGGCAGAGAGAAATGGGGAGAGAGAGGGGGAAGATAGGGAGGGAGGGAGGAAGAGTGAGGGGGAGAGAGTGAGAGGGAAGTGAGAGAGTGGGAGAGAGAGCAAGAGGGGGAGAGAGAGAGGGGTGAGAGGTGGGAGTGTGGCAGAGATGGGGGAGAAAGAGGCAGGGAGGGATAGAGGGGGAGGGGAGAGAGTGAGAAGAGTGAGAGAGAGAGGGAGGGGGAGATAGAGAGGGGCTGGACAGAGAGGGGAGAGTGGGGGAGAGAGGGGTGGAGAGGGGAGAGAAATGGGGGAGAGAGAGTGGACATAGAGAGAGGGGAATGAAAGGGTGGAGTGAGAGTGGGGGAAAGTGAGTGAGAGGAGGGGGAGAGAGGGAGAGCGGGAAGAGAGGGATGGAGAGGGAAAGAGGGAGGGGGCAGAGAGAGAAAGGGGCAGAGAGAGAGAGGGGAGAGAAAGGGGAGAGGGAGAGGGGGAGAGAGAATGAGAGGGATTCAGGAGAATGTGGGAGTGGGAGAGAGGGGCAAATGAGGGTGGGTTGAGAGAAAGAGGGAGAGGTGGGAAAGAGGGGGGATAGAGAGGGGGAGGGAGTGAGGGGTGAGAGAAGGGAGAGGGAGGGGGAGATAGAGGGGTGAACGAAGAGGGTGGAGAGAGAGAGAGGCAGAGAAGGTGTAGAGATGGGGGGATGAGGGAGAGAAGGGAGGGAGAGAGAGAGAGTGGGAGAGAGGGAGAGGGTAGAGGGAAAATGGGGAGGGAGAGGGGAAGAGTGTGGGGAGAGAGGGGGAGAGAGGGGAGAGATGGAGGAGTGAGTGGGGATTGCAACTGTCCTACCCCAACTCCCTCTTGCACTATCTAATGTAAGCATATTAGCATGAAGAATAGCATTTCATTTCCAATATGTCCTATTACAGCCTCCCAGATACTGAATTCAACAGTGTTTTATAATGAGCCATTCTAATCTTGTGCATCATATATCCAGCATTCTTTTCGTTACCCTTTCCTCTTCCAATACACCTCCTCCAACACTCACCAGCAATTACCACTCTTTCCACTGACACCACCACTGATGGCATTCAATCTCTCCTGGTTTCCATTTTATCACATACCCTGTCTTCTATTCTCTTTGATTTACTTGCCTTCCTCGACATCTTAAAGCTGGTTTCATCTCCTACTTATTTAGTAAAGAAATTGACATGAAATGCTTACCGAGCTTCTCTCTCTAAAGAAGTTGCCTAAACTGCTGAATATTTCTGTTTTTTTTTGAGGGAATGAGGAAACACATTGGCAATAATTTCATTAGCAGAGAGAATAGTTCACACATTGCATTGTGAAAGGGAAATTTACATTTGAATGTTTGTACCTACTGTGCAAGTATAGTACTTCAGTAGAGATCAATTGTGAGGCACATCTGTTGCTTGCCTGAAGTGACTGCACAGATTGGCACAGAAACTCAAGCACAATTGCCAGCTATATCTCTACTGGGACAGAGCAGAAAACCTATTACTTCTGATGCAGTGGATACATTTCCTGGAAGACTCCTGATTATGCACTGCAACTTATCTGAAGCTCCTCAGAAAGGGATATAAATAAAATTTCTGAGAAACATACATTAAAATTATGACAAGCTACCAGTGGAATACTCATTCAAAGTAATGTTGTCTGAATGGTCTTCAGGAAATTAAAAAGCTTTTGTTAAAGGTTCAGCCTGAAATAAGTAAACAGGAAATACTGTACATATTAGGAAGCAATACAGTACATAGAAAAATCCTAAACTTGCATTCTGAACTCCAGTTACTTCAACAGGTTGTCCAGGATAATCAGTCTTTTAAATGCTGCATTGGATTTATAATTTTGCCCTAATTTCACATTCATATTTTCTTATGACACAGAAGAGGGACAATTGACTCATTGGTTATTAGGATAATTCAAAATTAAATTTGGGGAATTATTTAATAACTTGTCACTGTAATACTGAAATATATTTTGATTTGAATGTGTCACTTTTACTTAAATGAACAATTTACAATTTATCTGATATGAATAGCTGCGTTTATGTAAACTTAAGAACGTAATGTAGTCTGCTGCTGCAAAAGGCCGATTTCCATGGCATTTATACCCTGTGTATTTATGCCAATAGCAACAATAATCATGAACTTGAACATTATCTCAGGACTAGACAGTTTTCAACACACTGGCCTTTCAGGAATAGTTTCATTGTGGTAACTGCACATTGTGTGTGCTAATCCAAGGATGTGATCAAGCGACAGTGAGGATAGAAACATGATTATCAAACATTTGAACAACTACTTGAACAGAATTTGTGCGACTATTTTTAAACTATATTTAGATAGCAACATGTAATCAAGGATCTGATTACTGATATCCTGCTCTCTG
The DNA here is from genome assembly GCF_963921235.1 of Mobula hypostoma. Taxonomy (NCBI): domain Eukaryota; kingdom Metazoa; phylum Chordata; class Chondrichthyes; order Myliobatiformes; family Myliobatidae; genus Mobula; species Mobula hypostoma. The sequence goes on from NC_086106.1 coordinate 84,453,728, forward strand.
CAATTCACTGGACAAGCCATAACTAAGAAGCATACCACACTTTTAAGACGTGTAAAAGTAACTTCATATGGTTACAGAAAAAAATAACGATTCATAAAATGTTTTGATGACAGGAACTGTAGGTTCAACAAAATCTCCTGTAGACTTTTTCACTTTTCATCTCCCATTCCTCTCAGTCATGCTTGCTAATATTCCAGTCTATGTGGAGTCAGACATTGAGGCCTTAGACTGGAGTGTACAGTCCTACACTTAGAACTAGCTATTGGCTGCTTTCACTTTAAGGAAGGACATAGAAATTGAAAGGCCCTTAAGTTGTCCTTCCAAATATCTGGAAGCATTCTTAAAGGGGGTATGAATAAGTAGGGGAAATATTCCACTTTGTGAAATGATTATTGTTTCCTTGCATGGCTGCTTGTGAAGGAAAATACAGCTCAGATGAATGAAAGTAATTGGGAACACTGCATTTGCAGAAAGTTGTAGAGGATATGAGGAATGAGCTTGTTAGATTAATTGGTTCTTACAACCAGTTGAGAAAATCAGGGATGTTAGTATGTCAATATGTGAGAGAGTGTAGATTATTGAAAAATAAGTGAATGCTTCGAAGGATTTGCTAGGAACATAAACTTAAGGAGCTGAAATACTCCTTTGTATGAGAGTGTAAGTTGGAAAAACGCTAATTACAACGCGTTGTTCAATGGGCTGAATATTCTGTACAACCCGCTGAACCTACTGGAATTCTTTTAGAATGAGCTGTAGTTCGGGGATTGGTGAAAATGGCACTGACTGCCAAAGCCATCTTTTTATACCATATTTGAACAATTCATTTATTACCCTCAGTCTCAAAGATCATTGTTTATTTGGGATAATTAAACCTTAACAATGTGCTTGCCTAATCACAAATTCAACATGCTCATTTGCTGTTTCTGTGCTGACCAACATTTACAGCGGAATAATATAATGCCGATAGGTAGGAAAGCTGGCTTATATGACCTTGCTCTGCTTTGCATCTTGAGCAAGCCCAAAGGCTGAGGATGGTTCCAAGGTATGCAACTGTGTCATATGTAAGTGGAGCAGTAGATTTCACATGCTGTTAGAATGAGAAGCACACTGAAACATTGCTCTAAGTTAAAGATGCAAAGTGCTAGCTCTTATGTAAGCACACGCTGTTTCTGCGGTGGCTGATGGAACAATGTGGGAACCACAGAAAGAGGCAGGAGGTGCCTATTGTGTAGGTCATCTGTAGTTTGTGATCTGGTGCACTGCTTCTGTTACTTATACAGGCATCTGTGTGCTCTCAGTGCAGGAATCTGAGGTTCTCAACATCATCCCAAATCCTCATTCTCTACCTTGGGAAGGCCAGAGAAGTAAGATTATAAGGTATTGGAGCAGAATTAGTCCATCGAGTCTGCTCCACCATTTCATCATGGCTGATCTGATTTTCCTCTCAGTCCCAACCTCCTGCCTTCTCCCCATATCCCTTCATGGATAATGGGTGCATTGCAATTTCTTTTTTCTAAGGAGGCTTTGAGCCTGCCCTTGAATCTTCTCTTCTGGTCATCTCATGTGGATGGCCAGACAGCTGACCTTTCAGTTGGTGAGCAGTGACTGCAGTTCCTTCAGTTTTAAAATAGTTATAGATGAGGATAGGTATGGGCCTTGTGGGAGAGTATTAAATTGGAGCAGGGCAAATTGTGAGAGCATTAGGCAGGAACTGGAAAGAGTTAAGTGGGGACAGCTGATTTTTGGCAAATGCACATCTAAGTCGTGGAGGGTGTTTAAAGACCAACTGTACAGAGAGAAGACACAGATAGGAACAGTTAATATTATATTCAGGGCAATATCATTGCCTACAGATTCTACAGAGCTCCACAACACACCTATAACTCAAGTCTTCAGTATTAACTTTGTATGGTCCTGAAGCAAGAAGTCATTGTCTGAACTCTGCATTGCACATCAGCTGCAGAAAAAAACCTTGACCCTCACTTGCATTGAGACTATAACAAGCTCACACAAAACTGACCATTAACGTTGGGCAGTTTCTGCTGAGGGACTGACATTCCTCAGTCAGCAATGTAGTTTAAGTGACTCAAATAGGACTGATGTACAAGTTTCTCACCTTTAAGAGAGCTCTCTTTTAAAAAAGCCAATCAGTCCCAACAGCTACTGAGAAGTTAGATCTAATGTAGGACAAATGAACGATTGATTTAAATAAGGAAGAACAACTATGAGGGGGACGTGTAAATACAGTGTTATTTATATATTTTACTCAAATTAGTTACTTTAAATTTGGCAACTTTTTAATTGTTTCCAGTATTTGTGCATTTCAATTTAATGGAACTTTTGAGTTTATTAATAAGTTAAAGATAGCTTGAATTGTAACAGATTGTGAATGCCTTCGAATAATTACAAATGATTCATTCTTTATTGCTTTATTATGGCACATCCAGGGCCAGGCTTATCCTGTTCATAAAGCATTTCGTTGGAGATATACAAACTGAGCAGATCTTTATCTATAAAGTGAAGTCAGCCTTCTAGAGGGAGTTCCCAGGTTGGCACTCAAACTAAGCATGGGCTTAGTCAACGATTGACGAACAAACTCATCAATAGATTAGGACAAACGTGATTCATCTTTGCTATCCTCTCCCTCTCACCTCCCTCTCACCTCCCGACTCTATTGGATTTAAATTCTTCTGATGACCAAAAGAAGTGAATAGAATTGTCAAAACGCAAACAACAGGAATTCTGCAGATGCTGGAAGTTCAAGCAACGCACATCAAAGTCCTGATGAAGGGTCTCGGCCTGAAACGTCGACTGTACCTCTTCCTAGAGATGCTGCCTGGCCTGCTGCGTTCACCAGCAACTTTGATGTGCGTTAATAGAATTGTCTATGCTTCCAGTGACACTGTCCAGATAAATTATATTGTACGCCTAGAAAAATGGTTCTCAAGGCTAAGAGTCAAAGTCAAAATAAGTTTATTATCGAAGTATGTATATGTTACCATATACTAACTTGAGATTCATTTTCTTGCAGGCTTTTACAGGAAAATAAATACAATAGAGTTTATGAAAAAACTATACGTAAACAAAGATTGTAATGATGAATGCAGGTGCAGAGTAACTGCAGACTGAAGTATAAGACTCTGACGAGAGTTTATTCACAGAAGAGACAATGAAGGTACACAGGTCACTCAGAATGAATGTCACTATGAAAAGGCTAGTGACTGAGTGATAAGTACTCAATGTGCATAACTTAAATAGTGCAAGGTTGCATGAAACCTGCAGTTACCAATAAACAGCAGAAAAATACTTTGGGGAGCAATTAATAGGTAAAACAAGCCACAATTAAGTAAATTAATAATATTCAGGTGAAGTGGAGTACCAAGGTCTTGGGCCTTGGCAGAGGTCTCCCTCTGATCCTAAGGGTTCATGACAGGACCCCTCCTATTGCAGGCTCCTGACAGCCTAGGACAATCAGAATAGTGATTGTTAAAGTCTGTTATCAATTCAGGGTCCAAAATGTCCCGAGGAGGAACCCAGCACCTCTCTTCTATACCACATCCTTTCCAGTCCATCAAATATTGCTTCTTTCCACACACCACATGGAAGTCGCCAATTGTCCATCAATTACACAGGGATGCAGAGGAGGCCTGGGGACAGGAGCCAAGGGGCTAGAAAGCACGGATTTAAGATGGGACACGTAAAAAGTAGGAGGATGGTCAAATAATTCCAGACACCAGTGCCTCCAGCAAGTTAGAATAATCAGGACAATTCGAGACAATTCATGTGAAATAGGATCTGGCTCAGAAGACTCTGGAGAGGATCCAGGAGAACTCGGACGTGACTCGGAAGATCTTACCAGCATGAAATTGTCCGACCCTGCATGGTGCCAGTGGATCAATTGATCAGAGGGTTGTGAAAGGTCAGCCAAGGATGACCAGGAAAGAGTAGACTCTCAGGGGAGTGGATAAAAATAATACTGGACATATTCAACATGCTAGTTGAGAGGAGAGGTAAGAAGCCTCCAAGAGGACAACAACCATGTCATGGCTTGGAGGCTTGCGTGCTTTAATGATCCAGACATCTATGCTGGCTGAAGTCAGGGCTTCATTCTTTGGCTCATGTTAGGGTCACCCTTGCCAAACAGGTCAAAGGGTAGAGGCCAGACTAAAAATAGTCCACTGGTCCTCCAGGTCTGGGTCTTCTGCTCAGTGCTAACAACTCTAACTGGTAAAACAAAATTGTCATGGAAACAGCAATGATGAATCCTTCTACATCTGAGTGCAATGGTATTCCTGAGTCTCCACCCAGGGCTTGCACAACTGACTGTAGTGAAAACCAAAAAGAAGCTACTGACATGATGAAGGAAGCTCTGAACACTGCTGGAGATGGAGGACCGTCATCGCTTCCCTAAACGCCAGTGGCGTAACACGTAGTAAGGAAGTAAGAAAACAAATTTGCCCCAAGACCAATGGTCTGCCATCCACAGCCATGGAGAAGCATGCCTGGTCTAGACAGGAAAGCGCATTTTAAGTTGTTCGGCCAGCCCATGATCTAGGAAATTCCCCACAGCACTGGAGTCATGAAGGCTCCGAAGGCCTGATGATGTTCCTTCCAAAAAAGAGAGAATGTAGCACCAGTTCAGAAGTAGCAGGGCCTGAAGAAAAATTAGAGATCATCATAGTCCTGCCTGTCCTGGACAGACTTGGGAGTTTTCCCGATAATTCAGTGCACAAAGACCGATAATGGCCTGTCTCTCTGTAATGAACATAGCACTTCTCCCTTCTTTATCTCACCTGCTCAGATGGAGAGATTCTGGTTCAGCCTATTTATATTAGCTCCTTAGCAAGAAGAGTGGGTAGAGTCCTTGAATATGGGATCAAAGAAGCATTTGAATGGGCATGAAGGAAATTTCTTTGGGGAAATTCATCACGTCTTTCTCAACTCCTCTCGGATATTTGGTTATCAATCCGGATTGCCAGGTCTATGAGACTCTCCAGATCTTCTACTGGGTTTATGGCCACTAAAACATCCTTATGGTTGTTATTAAGACCCTGATGAAATATGGCAGTGAGCACCTCCATGTTCCAACCATTCTCTGCAGCCAAACCACAGAATTCTATAGAGTAATCCATCACAGACTGGATGCCCTGACATAGATAGAGGAGCCTGTTGGCTGCCTCCTGACCACCGGTAGGGTGATTGAACACACTCCTCATTGTTCCAGTAGAGAAGTCTACATCAAAGCAGATGGGCCAATCCTTCTCCCATAGTGCCATTGCCCAAAAAGAGAGCCCAGCCTGAAAGGAGTGAGATGATGTACAGTATGCCACCATACGTCAATCTGAAGGGAATTTGTAACTCAAATGCTAAAGGGTTGTTTTATCAAAAAAACCCTGGCGAGACCCAGGGGCTGGTAGGTTTAATGCTGAACTGGGCTGTGGCCACCACTTTCTGTACACTTTTCTATCCCCGGGCATAGATGCTTCTATATCAGTCCATGATGCAACTAGTTAGGATACTCTCCACAGTATTCCTATAGATGTTTGCCAAAGTCTTAGCTGACTTGCCCAATCTATCCAATCTTCTAAGAGGGTAGAGGGGTTGTTGTGCCTTCTCTGTGATGGGACTTACATCTGGTCCCAGGTTAGATCCTCTGATATGATAATGTCAAGGAACTTACAGTTACTGTCCCACTCCACCTCCAACTCCCTAATGAGGAGAAAAAGAACCTGGTGTTTTCCTGGTGTATATGCTGAATGCTCTTCTCGGGCTTCAAGCTGGGTACAGGTATTGATTTTAACCAATGTTTCGATGACAGAATCTGCCATCTTCATCAGGGATGATGCCTGGGCATGTCTAGTCTGGTGCATTTATACCCCATCTTGATTGGTTGGTCCTCATCCAATCAGGTTTCTGCTGTGCCACCTTGTTCACAATCGAATTCGAGTTCTTACTTAGAGTGAGACCTTTGTCTTTGTTAAAATTCTTTTCCTTTAGTTTTATTTCAATGGCTTCCTTCACCAGGCAGTCCCAAAACCATTGGCACGGCACAATAGTTTTGTCCCGTCGAAGTCAATCCTGTGGCCATTGTGAATGCAATGTTCCGCTTTTCTCCTCGTAACTCAAATGGATACACCTCCTGTGCTCCTTGATGTGGGTTTCCACCGTGTGTCCTGTCTGACCAATATACACTGTTCTGTATTCACAGGGAATCCTGTATACGTCAGCTGTCCTGACTCCCAGGTCATCTTTGAACCGCATAAGCTGTTATTTGTGCTTCCTTGCAGGTTTATGGATGGTTTTAATCTGATATTTCTTCAGGATCCTGATGATCCTTCCAAAAACTGTGGAAATACAGGGAAGACAGGTGGTCATGATGGGTTCCTCCTCATTGTTAGGTTTCTTGGTTTTTCTATCTGCCCTTTTAAGAGCCCAATTGACTTCCTTCACCTTGTAGCCATTCTGTAGGAACATCGTGAACCAGCACCAAGGTAGATGGACAGTGAGAGACTATGCAGTAAAGTTCCGCACTCTTGCGATTGAGATGGGGTGGAATACGAGATCTCTCATCACTGCTTCCAGCGTCGGCCAAGCACAGGGTCCAGCATGAGACTGCAGTGGATGTTGAGCAGGATAACCTGGATGACCTGATAAACTTGGCCATTCAAATGGATAACTGGGCAACTGACTGGCAAAGAAAGAGAGTGGGGGGCCTCCAAACCCATTTGATCTCTGAAAGAGTCATAGACATACTTTATTGATCGTGGGGGAAATTGGCTTTCGTTACAGTTGCACCATAAATAATAAATAGTAATAGAACCATAAATACTTAAATAGTAATATGTAAATTATGCCAGTAAATTATAAAATAAGTCCAGGACCAGCCTATTGGCTCAGGGTGTCTGACCCTCCAAAGGAGGAGTTGTAAAGTTTGATGGCCACAGGCAGGAATGACTTCCTATGACGCTCTGTGCTGCATCTCGGTGGAATGAGTCTCTGGCTGAATGTACTCCTGTGCCCAGCCAGTACATTATGTAGTGGATGGGAGACATTGACCAAGATGGCATGCAGCTTAGACAGCATCCTCTTTTCAGACACCACCGTCAGAGAGTCCAGTTCCATCCCCACAACAACACTGGCCTTCCGAATAAGTTAGTTGATTCTGTTGGTGTCTGCTACCCTCAGCCTGCTGCCCCAGCACACAACAGCAAACATGATAGCACTGGCCACCACAGACTCGTAGAACATCCTCAGCATCGTCCGGCAGATGTTAAAGGACCTCAGTCTCCTCAGGAAATAGAGACGGCTCTGTCCCTTCTTGTAGACAACCTCAGTGTTCTTTGACCAGTCCAGTTTATTGTCAATTCGTATCCCCAGGTATTTGTAATCCTCCACCATGTCCACACTGACCCCCTGGATGGAAGCAGGGGTCACTGGTACCTTGGCTTTCCTCAGGTCTACCACCAGCTCCTTAGTCTTTTTCACATTAAGCTGCAGATAATTCTGCTCACACCATGTGACAAAGTTTCCTACCGTAGCCCTGTACTCAGCCTCATCTCCCTCGCTGATGCATCCAAATGAGGTTCAGTGTGCAATTTTATTACATTTTAATAAGTTTAATCAGAAGTGTTTGCTTCCAGGTTAGGAAGCCTTTGAGCCATTGCTGACTGCTTGGCTAATGATGCTGTTGATTATGTCTGCGATGTTGTAAGTTTCCCGTTATTAAAATGATATCCAAACTAGCAGAAATGCTGCTACATGATATTGCTAATGGCTATCTTCATAATGTATCATGATTACTTCAGTGGTTTTTTGCAAATTCTATTGGTCCAGTATGAAGAAACTAAAGAACAAAAGACTCAGAGTAACGTAAAATATTTTGTATATATTATAAAAAAATGCCCATTTAAAGCCAAATACGTAGACTTTGATGCTAGTTTCAGCCCTCAGGAAATGCTCAGGAATTTGGTAGGTTGGCACTGCTGCCCATTTGAACCAGCCGCAGACCTGATTGATAGCTGTCAGAATGAAGTTGGAAACCTATCAATGAAAAGGTGGACACCCATCTGACTCCAACACTGAACCAGCTCATACTTCAAACCCATAGAGAGGGAGGAACAAGATCTGCACTGGTTTAGCCAAAGTTCAAAACGTCAAAGTAAGTGTACTATCAAAGTACTTGTATGTTACCATATACTACCCTGAGATTTATTTTCTTATGGGCATTCTGCAGATAGACGTCACTTCTCTGCTGCTTCAGTGTTGTGATTCACTTCACTGTTTGCAATCACCTTTGGTTGTCAAATTTATGTAACATTAAATATAAATATAAAATGCAGATAATATTTCTGTTCATAAGTTTGCTGCATTTAATGAGAGTCAGAATTTCAATAATGCTAACTGTCAAATTAAGCAAACCTCTGGGATCTCCAGTCCCAAGCTGAGCCAAACTGAATGCAGCATATCCCAATCAGAGAATGTGTAGTCAAGTCTAGCATGTTTGTAGGAAAGAGAATCAATCAATATCAGCAATCACTGGCAATGCGACAGAAGAAGTTCAACTTGCTTACCAGTAGCCTTCACCAACATCCATTTTGGGTTGACCACTCAGCTCCATTTTTCTCCACAACCTTGGTCCACAAGGGTGAGTCGCTGCCCTTGGTTTCAACGCAGCATCTGTTTGAATGTTATCTCAAGGAATCCCAGCAAAATTGAAATCGATGTGAAAAAATCTTCACTGGCTCCCACAAAGAAAACTACTTATAGTTGTAGGAGATAAATCATCTCAGCTTTAAGACATCATTGTGGAGGCTAGTGGGTGGTAGGGTGGGACAGGAGGAACTCTCTCACTGTAAAGGTGACAGGAAGATGTGGCGAGCGCAGATGTCTGTGAAATGGAGGAGTTGCGGATGAGAGTAGCATCTATGGTGGAGAAAGGAAGACCCATTCTTTGAAGACAGAGGGCATCTTTGATGTCCTGGAAAGGAACGCCTCATTCTGGGAACGGATACAGAGGGAGGAAGGCACTGCAAAAAGGGAATAGCATTTTTTCAGAATATAGTGTGGGAAAAGGCATGGTCAAGATAGCGGTGGGAATCAGTAGGTTCATAAAAGATGTTGGTCCAAGGCCTCCTCTTGTGCCATAATGAGGTCACTCTCAGGGTTGAGGAGCAACATTTCATATTCTGTCTGGGTAGCCTCATTGAACACAGATTTCTCCTTCTGTTTTTTTCCCTCTCCTCCCTTCTTTCTTGTGTTTATAACATTGTGTTTGCCTTTCTAATTAGTTGTTACATCTTTATGTTAACATTTAGAGGTTTAAATATGAGGGTAACCATATCTCTCTGAACCCAACATCTTTCATATCTGCTTTTTTAAAAATTACTCAACTTTTATTTGTTCTCTGAAAGTGGGTGGCCTCAGATATTTCTATTAAAACTAATTAAACTACCCTGCCTTAATTTGGATAATTATCATAAGATTATAGAATTCCAGGAATAGAAGTATTTCTATATTTCTACATGAATTTGCCACACATCTTCACATCTTCAGTAAATTTGGGTAAATAACATCTAGTTCCCCAAAACAAATGATGGATTTAGCTGAGGCACCAGAACCATTCCATAACACCTTTGACCAAAAATAATCCATTTATTCTGTCACTGTTTTTTGTCCAACAATGAATCTTCAAATCCGTTAATGTTTAATACCTAATCCAATGAGTACTAATTCTGCTCAATTATCTCTTGAATGGCACTGTGTAACAGGCATTCTGAAAATCCATCCACACCAATTCCACTGGTTTTCCTTTATCTGAACTGCTGATTATAAACTCAAAAACTCCAATAGATTTGTTAAACATGATTTCTCTTCCATAAATCCTGACCCACAATGATTATTAAGTGCCTTGCTACTGCGATGGAATTTGTATGTTCTCCCTGTGAGCTCCGGGTCCTGCGGTTTCCTCCCTCTGTCCAAAGACGTACCCATTAGTAGATTAATTGCTCATTGTAAATTGTTCTGCGATTAGCCTAGTGTGAAATAGATGGGTTGCTGGGCTGAAAGGACCTGTTCTGGGCTGTATTTCTAAATAAATACAATAAAATACTACATCCTTAACAATAAATTGAGGATAGAGGTGATAACGAAATGGAATGAACAGAATCGATACTGAGTACATGATAATTACATAAGAACAAATGAAAAGGGGTTTGTCTGTGGTGATATTACCAAAAGTTAAAAGTCATTCATTAATGATAAAAATGACTCTGTATGCAGTAAACATCAGAGCTGGATTTTTAACAATCTTTTAAAAAGCTGATCAGCTCAGACTTTGCCACCCATTTAATATATCTGTCAGCCATCACCACATTAATCTCCAAAAGATGGGATTCAGGCCAAGCTTAGTGGACACGAACAGAAGGAAACAACTTACCTTATGAGAGAGGAGTCCCAGGAAATTGTATGATGTGAATCCACGTATAGGAGAAGGAGCCTGTGAGATCCAGGATATTGGGCAAAATTACAAGAAAATGAAATTCAGAAATCTGCAATGAGGGTTATTAATTTCCTGGGATTCTATAGTCCCATGGTAATTATCCAAATTTAAGGCAGGATAGTTTCAAAGATTTACAGAAATTCCAATCAAATGTTTCTTTGTTGAAAACCTTGGGAAGACAGCATGCAATCAGACTTTTGCCTTCAGGGAAATTTCTTTGAGGATTATTCAGCACATCCAGGGGTATTTTGGAATAACAATGACCAAGAATGTGTTCTGTGGTTCACATGGACATCAGAGATTATTGATGGTATGTAAAAAGCTTTCCTCTTGCAACCAACTTTGCCAAGCAAGTCCAATTCCTAGCAAATGTGGGATCTTGTTGTGCTAGAGGCAGCTTTTGTGATGGAACCGATGTATGTGAAATATGTTGCAATCTCACTCAAATATGCCGTAAAAGCAACAAGCCTGGACAGATTGCCAATCAGAATAGCCGGTTGAATATCTAGTCTTGATGAACTCAAATTCGAATTAAATAACTCTGATAACTTACTCCTTGAAAAAGACTCCACTCAGGACAATCAAGCCATTATTTCCTGTCTCATCATCAACTCTGGAGATCTCCCATCTACTACCACCAAACTCATAGTTCCCCTATCTCTCACAGCTCACTTCTACCTCCAATCCAAGATCCACAAAGCTTGCTCTCCAGGAGGCCTAATGTTTCTGCCTGCTCCTGGCCAACTGATCTTGTGTCCACATACCTTGACACCATTTTATTGCCCTCAGTTCAGTCCCTTTACAGGGGTGTTTAAACCGGTGATGTCAGAGCTCTATCAAAAGAAGTTCCAATCAGCTCTGCTATTTCCAGCTCACCTAAGGGTTGTTCTGCCTGATAAATCACGTAAATGGTTTAAATCCGTGGACAAAGCTGATCAATTCCTTGAGGATCAATATTTGATCTCAGCTATCTAATAAATTTACTGTTTCTTCATGTCTGTACTCATTTGGTTTATAAGTTAATAACCAGTTCATAAATCTGGGCTTTTAAAGTTTGAAGAACTTTGCCCTTGGTTTGATAATACTCGTACTTTGTTTTAGAGTATGGATGTTTATCATGCTTTTATGTTAAAGTTCCTTTTTTTCCCTTTATTATTTTATTTTATTATTTTTAATTGTTCGTTTTTGAAAATAATTAAGAATCTGATTTGGTGATTGATTGTTTTCTTTTCCCTGAAATATTAATAAGATTGTATTCTGTTTCATTTTCCAAGATCCTTTCAAAATGTTTTGCAAATGGTCCTTACACTCAAATATTTCTCTTTCGGCTCCTCTCAATTTCACTAAACCCAAAGTGAGGCTATGGGCACCCAGATGGGCCCCAGATATGCCTGCCTTTTCACTGGATACATGGAACAGTCCATGTTCCAAGCCTTCACTGGCAGTGGTCCCCAACTCTTTCTGCACTATGTTAATGACGACATTGCTGCTACTTCATGCAGCCATGCTGAACTCTTCAATTTCATCAACTTTGCCTCCAACTTCCACCCTGCCCTTAAATTCTTTTGGTCCATTTCTGACACCTCCTTGGTCTGTGTCCCCATCTCTGGAGCCAAACTATCTACTGATATCTTTTATAAACCCCCTGACTCTTACAGCCATCTTGACTATACTTCTTCCCACCCTATCACCTGTAAATTCACTTTTTTTAGTTCCTGTGTCTCCACTGCATCTATTCCTAGAATGAGACTTTCCTTTCCAGAATATCAGAGTTACCCATTTTTCAAAGAACGGTGTTTCCCTTCCTCCACCATTGACGCTGCCTCACCCACATCTCCTCCATTTCTCAGACATCCATCCTCAACCCAACTTCCTGCCATTTTAACAGGTATAGTTTCTCATGTCCTTAGCTACCATCTCATAAACCTCCACATCCAGCACATCATTCTTTGCAGCTTCCGCCATCTTCAATGAGATCCTACCATCAAAAACATCTTTAACCCCCCCCCCATCCCCACTCCCATTCTCTGCTTTCTGTAGGGATCTCTCTCTCCGTGATTCCCTTGCCCATTCATCCCACCGCACTGATCTCCCTCCTCACACTTATCCCCACAAGTGGAAGAAGTGCTACACCTGCTCATTCATCTTCCCTCACATCCATTCACTGCCCCAAACAGTCCTTCCAGGTGAGGCAACTCTTCGCCTACAAGTCTGTTAGGATCATCTACTGTACCTGTGCCCCCAATGTGGCCACCGTTACATTAGTGAGATCCACCATAGATTGGGAGACTGCATCGTTGAGCATCTTCTCTCCATCTATAACAAGCAGGATTTTCTGGTGGCCAACCATTTTAATACTGGAGCATCACTCCCACAGCCCACTACCTGTGGGATGACTGGGGAGGGGAAGAGACTGTAGCTCAGCTCTTTGAATGGCTTATTCTTGTAAATATATATTTATTATGAATAAAGTTTATTATGTTAAAAAAATTCCAATCCCTATTCCCATTTGAACATGACCTCCTCTACCATCATGATGAGGCTACCCTCAGGTTGGAAGTGCAACACCTCATATTCCATCTGAGTAACCTCCAAACCTGATGGCATACACATTGGTTTCTGTAACTTCGGGTAATTTCTTCCCTCTTCTTCCATTCCCTACTCAGGCTCCCCTCTTGGTTCTTCTCTTCTCCTTACCTGCATATCACCTCTTTCTGGTGGCTCTCCTTCTTCTGTTCTCGCATGGTCCACTCTCTTCTCCTATCAGATTCCTTCTTGTTCAACTCTTCAGCCTTTACGCCTATCACCTTCCAGCTTCTTACTTCACCCCCTCACCCACCCATCTATCTTCTCTTCCCCCCTCCACCCTGCCTGGCTTCACCTAACAGTTTCTATCTTTTAGTCCTGATCCTTCCCCCACCTTCTCATTTTCGCTTCTTTTCCCCCCTTCCTTTCCAGTTTCTTCTGAAGGGTCTCAGCCCAGATTGTTGACAGTTTATTCTTTTCCATTGATGCAGCCTGATCTGCTGAGTTCCTCCGGCATTTTGTATGTGTTACTCTCAATTACTAGCATCTGCAGAATCTCTTGTGTTTCTGATAAGCTGTAGATCAGCAAAAGAAAAATAAGCAAAAAAAAAATCACTGTTAGATTAGATTAGATTAGATTATGAGGACACGCAGTCCTCTTTTATTGTCATTTAGTAATGCATGCATTAAGAAATGATACAATGTTTTTTCCAGAATGAAATCACAGAAACACATGACAAACTGACTTAAAAACTAACAAAAACCACAAAATTATAACATATAGTTACAACAGTGCAAAGCCACACTGTAATTTGATAAGAACAGAACATGGCACCGTAAAAGTCTTAAAGTCTCTCGGAAGTCCCATCATCTCACGCAGACTGTAAACCTCCAGCGCCGCCAACTTGCCGATGCAGCATACTGGAAGCATCTGACCACAGTCCGACTCCGAGTCCGTCCGAAAACTCCGAGCCTCTGACCAGCTCTCCGACACCGAGCTTCGAACACCATCTCTGCCGAGCGCTTTGACCCCGGCCCCGGCGATAGGCAATAGGCAAAGCAGAGGATTTGGGGCCTTCCTCCCGGAGATTCTCGATCGCACAGTAGCAGCAGCAGCGAAGCGGGCATTTCAGAAATTTCACCAGATATTCCTCCGTGCTTCTCACGTCTGCCTCCATCAAATCAGGATTGTGCACGGCCCCTAGTTATACATACGACATCATTCGGAATGGCCAAGTACGCTGCATTGCGCCGCCATCTTCTCCTCCCTCCTCCCACTGTGACATTAATACTATGAAGGCAACCCCGTACACTGGATTGATCAGGCCCAGCTGCAGCCATGTGTTTGGCTTTAATATCTCCCAATTATAAATATTGCTCATAATATTGTAATGGGACAATTTGATAAACTACTGAGCCCATTTATAGCTTTATTTAAGAAACAATTAATAACTGCGGTGGAATGGATTTTTTTAGGGTGTTCTGAAGAGATGAGCCTTAGTAGGCCAAATAATTCTCCTATTGGTAAGTTTCTTGAAACAGCCAATACATGCTACAGCTGTGAACAACAACCTTTGTTCTCACATTATGTTTCGTGCTGTGCGGAAGTTACGGAACATGCAGTAAGGATGGAAGAGATGACAAGCAGTTACAGAGCTCGCTGTATTTGAAGTGATTGTCACTAGCTCCTTATTACTACTTATCTTAAAATGTTTTTCAGAAGCTCAACATCATCAAAATACCATTATATTGAGAAGTTCACTGGTCTTTTTGTTAATTTTCATGCAGTAAATGCTTTTAAAATGTTGATTTATGAAAACCAGGGTTGCTAATTATGTTGAAACAGTTATTAAACATAATCATATATGCATAATCTAGAAATTAAATCATATAGCACTGTTTATGTCAATGCTATGTGACTGTAATTGGAATTACCATGTAGTGAAACATTGTAAAGCAATTTCTGAGTCATTTTGTGTCACTTCAGCAATATAGCAGGTCATGTCCTTGTTGTGTATTTAATATTTCGGTAGTACTGTAAATACATTGTTTGAGTAAGCATTCTTATTCATTAAATAATTAATTATGGGTTATATGTATAAATATGTGAACTGCATACGTCATCACGCTACCATGTGATATGCGTATACCTCCCTTAAAGTAAAGAATAAAGTTAGACTCACGTCTCTTGGCTCTCTTGTTTTCCTTTGAATTATTTTAATGCTTTGAAGTTACAAAACAGAACAGCGGCGATGAGATATTTTTAAAATGAACCCAAGATATTTTCATCCCTGCTGAAGCGCGGCGAGGAATGTCAAGTTAAAAACATGAAGCGTGGCATGTTTTCCTTGAAAAGGAGGACACAATTGAGCTTAAAAAAAGCAGAAAATGGAAGAATTCACAGGTTCAAAAACAGAGAGTACAGGGTGAAAGTAATCATAAATGAAAGCAAAAATGGCTAGCTACAACAGAAAAATTGACGTGTTTGAGTACACAACAGGTAACTAGCTCTGACACAAACACAAGAAAATCTGCAGATGCTGGAAATCAAAGGCAACACACACAAAGTGTTGGAGGAACTCAGCAGACCAGGCAGCATCTAACCACATAGATGCTGCCTGAGCTGCTGAGTTCCTCCAGCATTTTGTGTGTGTTGACATGTATATGGAGCTAATCGAACAGTATTTTGAAGCAAAGGAAATAGCCAATGAGAAACACATAGCAATTTTGCTGAGTGCATTGGGTGTAAAGCAGGGGTTCCAGGCCTGGGGTTCACAGACACCTTGCTTAATTGTACTGGTCCATAGCATAAAAAATGGGAACCCTGGTGTAAAGGCATACAGTTTGCTTCAAAGTTTTACTGTTCTAACCAAACCATCAGAAATGAGCTTAGCTGATATTGTAAAAGTAATGCAGAAACATTTAGAACAGAAACCCCTGTTGATTGCAGAATGCTTTAGGTTTCATAAGCGGAATAAAAAGGAAGAGAAGTCCATTTCAGTCTACATGGCTGAATTAAAATGTTGCCTGAGCATTGTCAATTCAATAATGGACTTAATGACGCACTGAGAGATCTTATAGTTTGTGGAATCTTACAAGAAAGCATTCAAAAATGGCTCATAACAGAAGCACAACTTACACTTAAAAGAGCAGTTGAAATATCTGTATCAATGGAAACAGCAGACAAAGATGCAATTGGTTGTAGTCAGGACTGAAAGTGAGTGTGAACAAAATTGCAACATCTAAACAGAAACCGGCCTGGCCAAATAAATTGTGTTACCATTTTGGCAGAGGCTCACATACACCAGATCAATGCAGGTTTAAAGGCAAACCTTGTGGAAAATGCAACAAAGTAGATCAAATACAAAGAGTGTGTCAGGCAGACAAAAATAAATGGACTGCGCAGGGAAAAGAAAAAGCAAAAAAGTCAAATTGCAGTTTCAAAAAGAGCACTAATCTGCATGCTGTTGATGAAAAATCTGAAAATGATGAGAGTAATGCAGGATTGGGTACTCTTGAGATTTGCAAGCAATATGGCTAACACCAGAAGCGAATGGCAAATTAATTAGAATGGAATTGGATACTGGTTCAACTGTTTCATTCATTCCATAAAATGAGCTTGAACAACAAAACTTCAAAACTGAAGCCTGCAGATGTCGAACTAAGAACTTATACTGGAGAAAAGTGTGCTGAAAAAGTTCAAGCAGTGGTGGATGCCCCAAGGCCAAAGGATGTGTCACCACTGTAGTCCTTTTTAGGGTTTGTCAACTACTACAACAGATTCCTGCCAAACCTGTCTCTGTATTCCATCTGTTGAACTCATTACTGTAGATTGGGAAGAATTGGCAATGGACAAAGCTGTGCGAGCAACACACACAAAATGGTTGAGGAACTCAGCAGGCCAGGCAGCATCTACGGAAAACAGTAAACAGTCAATGTTTCCGGCCAAGACCCTTCATCAGAATCAGTGTGAAGTTGTGACAAGGCTTTGCGGAATCAGGAAGTAAGTCACTACAACGCAATGACTACTCTTTGGTCTGCTCTAGGTGCCACTGTATCAACTTGGTTGGCCCAGTGAAGCTTTTGGTCAATGGTGACCTCCAGAGCAGTATTAGGTGGGATTTAGCAATGTCATGGAAAGTTGTATAGTCCCTATCTTTGAGATAATCACAATGTATGACATGAATGTTATTTGCCATATCATCTAACATCTTGGTTGATCTCAGTATTACTGTATATAATGAAAACTACTTCTTTTTCTAAGTGGTGAATTTAATCAAATGTTGAGAAATCACCTGCAAATGTCCCCATTTCTGATCTGATGAAGGACTTCTTTTGTTTTTCAACCTTTTTATTAAATCTCAGATTAATATATATAACAATACTAATGATACAAAGAGATTGGTGTAACATTGATAATGGTTAACATATACAAACATAATTCGAGTAAAATATATAATTCAAGCCTCCCAATCTCTGAGTAATTGAACTTGAAAAAAGAATTTTATAAAGAAACCCCTAAACTGAAAAAAAAAACAAAACAAAAACTAGAATTCCTATGCCTTCGGATAAGAACATTATTTGTCATTAACTCTGCTCCTCCATAGATAAACAAAAGATTATTAAAAAAAGGATTCTGAAAGGGGCGACTTACATCATATGAAAATGTTGAATAAATGGTCTCCAGGTGTCTTCAAATTTAACTGAGGAATCAACCATACCACACCTAATTTTTTCCAGGTTTAAACATAATATAGTTTGAGAAAACCATTGAAAAGTAGTAGGAGGATCAGAATCTTTCCATTTAAGTAAGATGGATCTTTTAACTATTAGGGTAACAAATGCATTCAAATGGCAAGCTGAAACAGATAAATGACCAACATCTGTCACTGGTAATCCAAAAACTGCAGTAATAGGGTGAGGTTTTAAATTAATATGCCAAACTGCTGAAATAATATCAAAAATATCTTTCCAATATGTATCTAAAAGAGGGCAAGACCAAAACATATGTGTCAGAGAGGCCACTTCAGAGTTACATCTGTCACACACAGGATTTTTATGTCGGTAAAAACGAGTTAATTTACCCTTAGACATATGAGCCCTATGGACTATTTTAAATTGTAGCCGTCTATGTCTAGCACACATTGAGGAAGTATTAACTAGTTGAAGAATTTTCTCCCATTTCCCTATAGGTAAGGATGCCAAAAAGTTCTATTTTAACTTCATCAGTCCACAGGACTTGACTCCAAAATGCATCAGGCTTGTTTAGATGTTCCTTTGAACCTTTTGAATAGAACTTCTTTGGCCGCAATGAGCAAAGGTATGTTTGGAGAAAAAAGGGTGCAGAATTTCATGAAAAAAAACCCCTCTCCAACTGTTAAGCACGGGGGTGGATCAATCATGCTTTTGGCTTGTGTTACAGCCAGTGGCAGGGGGAACATTTACTGGTAGAGGGAAGAATGAATTCAATTAAATACCAGCAAATTCTGGAAGCAAACACCACACCGTCTGTAAAAAAGCCGAAGGTGAAAAGAGGATGGCTTCTACAATAGGACAATGAACCTAAGCACACCTCAAAATCCACAATGGACTACCTCAAGAGGCGCAAGCTGAGGGTTTTGCCATGGCCCTCACAGTCCCCTGACCCTAAACATCATCGAGAATCTTTGGATAGACCTCAAAAGAGCAGTGCATGCAAGACAACCCAAGAATCTCACAGAACTAGAAACCTTTTGGAAGGAAGAAGGGGCGAAAATCCCCAAAACAAGAATTGAATGACTCTTAGCTACAAAAAGCATTTACAAACTGTGATACTTGCCAAAGGGGGTGTTACTAAGTACTGCCATGCAGGGTGCCCAAACTTTTGCTTCGGGCCCTTTTCCTTTTTTGTTATTTTGAAACTGTAAAAGATGGAAATAAGAAAGTTTTCTTGCTTAAAATATTAAAGAAATGTGTCATCTTTAACTTTATGCCTTTTGGAAATCAGTTAATTTTTACTCGCTTAGCTATTCACAGTAACAGAAATTTTGACCGGGGTGCCCAAACTTTTGCATGCCACTGTATGTACAGTGGATCCCAGTTAATTGAGCCATCAGTTAATTGGGGCTGCCACTTATTTTGGACAAGTCTTAAAGAACAAAAACTAATCGAGAAAATAGCCGGGATTGCTGAACAGATTCTGACCAGCGTCAATCACATGTGCTTGTGCGGCCGTTAGATACTATATCATGCTTAGAGTGAACAATTTTTAAATAGTGTCAGTTGCATGTGTTTACATCAAAAAAAACAGTGATTTTTGTCACTAATAGTTGGTGAGAAATAAGCAGAAAGACAATTCGGAACTGTTTTGCACATTGCGGTTTCAAGCATTTAGGCTTGGAGATGCCAGAAACTGGAGGGAGTAAAAATGAAATGGTTTCACTCAACAAGTTAGGACCTATGAAGAATTTGAAGATATCGAATGTCACCTTTAGTTCCCACCGGACAGTCAGCTCTCACCTGTGACTCCAAGTAGCTGTTTGGATGCGACAGCGGCCACATCCCGGTGAACCGTTTCGACAAGTGAGCTAAACCAGGTGAAGGTAGCTGGTGGGTCTCACGTCCCAGTGAGATAGGAGTATGCCTACAGCAGGTGAAGTCAGCTCTAGCAGACTGGGTTGGATGAGATCTACAGCGAGCTCCAATGGCCTGCAATGCTCCAAGGAGAGCAAAGAGTATGCAACACTCACAACACGCTGGAGGAACTCAGCAGGCCGGGCAGCATCAGTGGAAAAGATCGGTCGACGTTTCGGGCTGGAACCCTTCGTCAGGACTCAGTATGATGTGGCACAGAAGAAGTTATTGTCATCTACTGCAACCAAGGAAGACACCAGTCGTGGTGACTACTTGTACCACTAGACCCAAACTTCAGAGGTCAATAGAATGTAACTGCCCCAGTGCGAAGCCCTCCTGCACAGGTTTCCTGTCATAGTTGGATATTATGGACAACCACCTGTAGTATTGGTAGTGTCCTAATTTGTTCTGTATTTCATTTAAATACATAATTCGTTACTTGGTTAAATAGTAGTTTGATATTTTTATGTCTTTTTAACTATTTCCATGAAACTTCGGCTAATTAAGGCTGCTGCTTAATCAGGCCGAAATGTACTGGTTCCAACGTGTCCCAAGTAACCAGAATCCACTGTATTTCATCACTGTGTTTGGTAACTTAAGTAACATTTGTAATCAAACCTATTCAGCCATCATTGATTTCAGAGCCTCATCCTTTTCCCAACTGACAATTACCTATCATGACAAGTAATTGATTGACAGTTGGGTACGTGAATGCGGAGCCCCATTGTAGCATTCCTGGCTGAGGTTGGTATGGATTAGGAGGTAAAAAATAATAACAATAAAATGACTGGGTTGATTTTATGAAAAATTGTCAAATATTGGTGGAAGATCCAGATTGCTTCATTATGGATTTAACAAAATACTGCCGTCAATAAACATTGTTTATTTCCACATTTCAACCACTAGATGGCAGTGTGATGCAATAAACATGGCTAGTGGCATTTTGAATTTTCATAGCTTTTACTAGAATTAGAAAGAAAGCCAGCAAGAATTTGCCTTGCTGTCAAGAGTGTTTTCTTTCTTTTTCGCAATGCAAAGATAAACCTGTATCATTGTTTCATCGTAACCACTGCAAAACTGTGCAACCTGCAAGAGAAGGTAACCCACAATCCCCATAAAAAGCCATAGTTGCCAAGGTGCCCAATTCCATTTGCTGCTGAGGGAGAAAGGCACAGAAAGAGTTCTTCATTGAAAAAGTCACTCGGATTACAGTGGACTGAAGTGTAAATTGAAATCACATAATCCAGGAGGGATCCATAAAATGTAGGAGTTAAACACATAAGAGGTCATAAACATCCCACGTAAGTAGCTGGGTGAATATAGAGACAATATATGCAGCTTGGAAGTGAATGTCAAATTAAGTAAAGAGGAACATAGCCATTCATGGTCTTCTGAAGGAAATTCATTTTTAATTATTTTATATCAAAATAATTGTAGTTATTGTCATATTCCTATAATTTCATGTAAGCATTGCTGACAAGGATTAAACCACAGGATCCAGCAAATGAACCAGAAGCAAGAGATAATGAGAATACATTAGAGTCATTACAGTGGGAAAAGGAAGAACAATTTACAAGCAACTGAAAAAGTTACTCACAGATAGAACAAACTGACCACACAGGTGTTTTCACTCTTCTTTCTCATCCTCAACTAGCAGGGCATTACACATTTTGTATCTTAGATTTGATATTGTTATACAACCTTTGCATCATAGAAAGGACTTAGATTATTCCCCTCCCCCCCACCGAGTCAGAAGTCATTTATGCTGAATGCCAAATGTATATAATCTAAACTGTGTTTGTGAGAATGAATGATGCTATGTGACCTACCGTATGCATACTTTAGAATGAACCGTTAAACTAAATCTGGTCTCTGAGGTAAATGGCAACTTTGAAGGCCAATATGCATTCCTTACCAGCACCTCTGAAAAAGATTATCTGATGAAACTGCCTGAGTTGGGAGTTTCATCCAGGTATTCACTGCATGTCATTAGACCGTATTGTTCATGCCCTTCCCACTTATCTGTTAATGCATCAAATGCAGCAAGGACACAGAACAAAAATCACAGGTTTTGTGTAACTTGCATGTTATCCCTCGTTTTAAACAGCATTTAATTTTTCATTGAATGTTGGATCATGTTATTTATAATATCAATACACAATCTAGTATTAGTGTTTGGCGGGAGCAGGAGCAGCACAACGCGCAGATGTCCAACCTGGTGAGACGAAGGAGGGGCCAGGCCTGGAGTCACCCCATAATGCCTGGAACTTCCAAGTGTTGCAAACTAATCCCTCGAACATGAAGTCTAACGGGAGGTGGATCAAATGGCTTGCAGCTAACATGACTTCACTGTGGAAGCAGCTTGATGCCACCGATGCGGCAGAGAGGGCCTCAAGATGGCTGTGGCTCAAAAGAGGGGAGCCATGGAGTCATAAGTAGCTAGCCATCTGGACACAAGCTGCGGTCTGATCAGCCCCGGCTGGGTCACCTGGAGGAGGTTGTATGATGTTGAAAGACCCAAAACACCCAATGATTCCAGGAACATCACTGAAGATGTGTCCAGAAGCATCAGTAAATGTACACAGCATGTTGGTTAAATATTGGACAGTAGGCCTGGGATATCTCCATTGCCCTTGAAAATATGTGACCACTTACATCCAACTGAGAAAATATATATGCTCTCTGCTAATCATCTCATCAAAAATATGCCAGTGGTTAGCAAGTGTCAGCCTAAATCCACTTGCTCACATCTCTGGCACCTCTACAATTGTTAACGCACAGATGAAAGTGCTGCTAACTAATATCTTTAGAAATCCGTGGATTCTGCTGTGCGTAAACAAATGATCCGAGATAGCGATCAGAACAGGTACATGGACTACTCTCCATTATCACCACATCTTGGGGAGGATCATTCCTAGTTCCTCTGTCCAAAAGCAATGAGGCAATTCACCAAGGCTGTAGGTATGAGGGCTCAGACTGATTGACAGTGGGCTCTATTGCAATCCCTGAATTCAAATAATTACAGAGATAAAACTGACCCAAAGTCAAGTCAGCTGCAACTTTTCTATAAGAATACGGGTTGCCACGGCTCCACAACTATCGAAGGTGGTAATGGTGGTGGTCCCAGGGATTGTCCATGTCAGGGGTTTCTGGCTGTTTTATGTCATGGACCCCTACCATTAATCGAGGAGTCTGTGGACCCCAGATTGGAAACCCCTGGTCTATGTGGTTGATGGGGAATGATAGTCGTGCATTTGATTTAGGGAATTTGCTGCTCGGAGCTAACTTCTCTATCATCAAAGACAATGTAAAGTACCTTAGCAATCCACTTTGATTAATCAATGAGTACGCCTCGCCCATGCTGAATGAGTGCCTAGCAGCCCACTAGCAGCTTGCTCAACTGCTGGCGACATCCCTACCAGTCATTCCAGCTGGAGCCTTCAACTGCATTACTAATGCAGTTGGAGAACCCGGCAGTGTCGACAGAAGACTGGTCAGTAGTTCCAGACTTCCCAGACAATTAAAGCTGCAAAGCTGTCCAATGCCTTCAGCACCCCTGCAGGCGGACCACAGCTGCAACATACTTGGACCACAATGGACAGCTCAGTACTGTCCCAGACACACTTACTCCGTATGTGGAAGACCGTCATGGTCAGATCCACTGACGTTATGCCAGCAGTCCTTTCTGACTACTGCCTCCTCTGAGTTTCCTGAGACCTGCAGGAGGGCCTGAGGGCAGACAGGGAGACATGACTCACTCTTCCTTCAGTTAGTCCTGACGAAGGGTCTCGGCCTGAAACGTCGACTGCGCCTCTTCCTATAGATGCTGTCTGGCCTGCTGCGTTCACCAGCAACTTTGATGTGTGTTGCTTGAATTTCCAGCATCTGCAGAATTCCTGTTGTTTGAGGATCATTTTCATATTCAGGGTCCACTTAATGAAGCAGGATGACACATCTCATGTTTCTTCTTCTGAAAGACTCTCAGGGGCAGCTCTGTGATCCATAGTCTTAAAGAGGAGGAGGGCTCAGTAACATCCTCTCAGACGTTCACACTGAAGATCTGCGGATCTTTTTAGGTTTCAATAGTTTCAATAGGTACATTTAATGTCAGAAAAATGACATTCTCTGAAATGTCATTTCAAAATCCTGAAATTCTTTTTCTATGCAAGCTTCCATGAAAACAGAAGAGTGCCCCAACAAATGAACGACAGTTAAATGTTAGAACCCCAAAGCCCCCACTCCTACCAGCAAAAATAGCATCTGCACCTTCCATCGAGCACTCAAGCATGCAGCAAAGCATCAATAAAGACACAGATTTGCAGTACCTCAAAGACTGCACCCGGTCATTTTATGTCATTTTGTAGACAGCACAGCCTCCTGAAATTTCCATTCCTCTATCATGGAGGTGCTGGATGATAGTAAAAGGGAACACCTGGATCTATTACGGACTCTGGAGGAATTGACTGGCTGCCTCCCTTTCCTCGGCTCAAATAAAACTCCCAGAAACTGTTACAAGGGGGCATTAGTAGCGGACCCAAATGCAAGACACAGACACTGAAGTAATAGGAACTGGACTAAGATTATCAAGAATACAAGGGAAGTCGGGAAGAAATGAAAATTGGACACGGACACAGGTCCTGGAATAGACAGGGACACAGGGCCTGGGCTAGGACTTGGACTAGGTATGCAGGACCTGGACGAGGAACTTGGAACTAGGAGCCTGGATTAGGACTCCAAACCAGAGACTGGACAGGGACTTGGAACCTGGCTTTTGACTGGGACTCAGAACCTGGGTCTTGACTCGGATTCAGAACCTGGGTCTAGGCTAGGACTCGAGACAAGGCTCTTGGACTTGGCTAGGACTGGACGAGGCTCTTAGACTTGACGTGGAATCCCAGCACAGGACGAGGAGGCTCCTGGACTGGACGAGGGAACTCCTGGACTGGACTGGACCATGAAGCCTTGACTTGGACTGGGCTGGGACACGAAGCCTTGACTGGGACTGGACTAGAACATGAAGCCTGGAACTTGGACTGGAACACGGAACACAGAGCCAGGACCACCTCCTTGGGTACAGGACATAGGGCCGGGACTCTTCTTAGACACGGAACACTAATCACGAGGACACAAAGAGACAGTTCCAAACTCAACGATAGAATTTTCCTTATCTTGGCACGACAAGGCTCCAGTCTCACTCCGGCGGGTTTCTAATGCTGAACCTCCTGGAAAGAATTCTGTAACCGAGCCTCTGGGTGTGGGTACTGAGGGGGACTGAGACGAGGAATGATAAGGTTTCTGACGGGGATTCGGAAGGGAACGGTCCAGCAAAAGAAGCTGAATCCCGAAGCTATTTATGTAGCCAGCTCGAAACGAGAATCAGGCGCCTCAATCAAGGTGCCCAACGGAACTGGGGAAAACAGTAAAACCCAGGATAAGGATCAACGGACTGGACCTTGAACTGGAAGGCGGACTTCATGGACCGGACCAAGACAGAAGTGATGGCTTACCAGCAGAATTGCACTTGTCTCTGTGGAACTTGATGGGCTCGGACCTGCTGGACGTGTATAAAGCTATGCTTCTGGTGGCAACTCCATGGGAAAGGGGATCATTGCCCTTATCAATGAGCAGCAGGAGGAAGGGGAGGACATCAGGAATCGGAGACCCATTTCACTGTTGTAATCAGACTATAAGGTCCTGTCCAATGTCCTTACCAACTGGGTCACATCTGCTCTGGATGAGGTGGTCCATCCAGACCAAATCTGTGCTGTACCTGGCATGAAAATCTCTTACAGCCGTGTGTTACCCAGGGATATCGTTGCCTATCTGCGGGATAGAGAATGGATGCCTGCCTGTTCAGCTTGGGCCAGGAGAAGGCCTTCGACAGGATGTCCCACACATGCATGATGGACATACTCTTCAAAATGTGCTTAGCAGACTGCGTCATCACCAGACCTGATCAACAAATACCAAGACCTTCCTCGGCTGGTGGTGAGAGGGGCCTTCATAGTCTGAGCTTTTCTGTACAGACGAATTATCAACCCTGATGTACACTGCCCTCAGGACAGCTGTAATGAGGAAGGGGTAGCCACTCACCTCTATTTGTTTGTATTTGTTTTAAGTTTATACTACTCTGTTGGAAGTTGGGAGCTGAATGTCCAAGGTTGCACGTTATATCAGAGGGATGGGAAGGTAGGTAGAGGGGGTGGTGTGGCTCTACTGGTAAAGAATGGCATCAAATCAGTAGAAAGTTGTAACATAGGATCAGAAGGTGTTGAATCCTTGTGGGTTGGGTTAAGAAACTGCAAGGGTAAAAGGACATTGATGGCAGTTATATACAGGCCTCCCAACAGTGGCTGGGAGGTGGACCACAAGTTATAACAGGAAATAGAAAAGGCAAGTCAAAAGGGCAACGTTATGGCAGTCATGGGAGATTTTAACATGCAGGTTGATTGGGAAAATCAGGTTGGTAATGGATCTCAAGAGAGTGAGTTTGTTGAATGCCAAAGAGATTTTTTTAGCGCAGCTTGTCATTGAGTCTACTAAGGGATCAGGTATACTGGATTGGGTGTTATTTTATATACTGGAGGTGATTAAGGAGCTTAAGGTAAAAGAACCCTTAGGAACCAGTGATCACAATAAGATTGTGTTCAACTTGAAATTTGATACGGAGAAAGTAAAGTCTGATATAGCAGTATTTCAGTGGTGTAAGGGAAATTACAGTGGCATGAGAGAGGAGCTGGCCAAAGTAAATTGGAAGGAGCTGCTGGCAGGGATGTCAGCAGAGCGGCAATGGCACGTGTTTCTGAGAAGAATGAGAAAGCTGCAGGACATGTGTTTTCCAAAAATGAAGAAATCCTCAAATGGTAAAATAGTACAACCATGGCTGACAAGGGAAGTCAAAGCTATTGTAAAAGCAAGAGAAAGGGCATACAACAAAGCAAAAATTTGTGGGAAGATAGAGGATTGGGAAGTTTTTAAAAACTACAGAGAGCAACTAAAAGAATCATTAGAAGGGAAAAGACAAAATATGAAAGCAAGCTAGCAAACAATATTAAAGTGGATAATAAAAGTTTTTTCAAGTTAAAACTAAAAGAGAAATGACAGTGGATATAGGACCGCTAGAAAATGAGGCAGGAGAAATAATAATGGGGGACAATGATGAACTAACTGAGTATTTTGCATCAGTCTTCACTGTGGAAGACACTAGCAGTATGTCTGATGTTGTAGTGCATGAAGAAAAAGAAGTGGGTGCAGTTACTGCTACAAGAGAGAAGTGCTCAAAAAGCTGAAAGACATAAAGGTACATAAGTCACCAGGACCAGAGGAACTGCAGCCTAGGGTTCTGAAAGAGGTAGTGTTAGAGATTGTGGTGACATTGGAAATGATCTTTCAAAAATCATTGGACTCTGGCATGGTGCCAGAGGTCTGAAAAATTGCAAATGTTACTCCACTCTTTAAGAAAGGAGGAAGGCAGCAGAAAGCAAATTATAGACCAGTTAGCCCGACCCAGTGGCTGGGAAGATGTTAGAGTCAATTGTTCAGGATAAGATGATGGAGTACTTTGGTGACACACGGACAAGATAGTGCAAAGTCAGCATAGTTTCCCTCGGGGAAAATCCTGTCTGACGAACCTGTTCGAATTCTTTGAGGAGATTCCAAGCAGGATAGATTAAGGAGATGTAGTGGATGTTGTATATTTGGACTTTCAGAAAGCCTTTGATGAGATGCCACACGTGAAGCTGCTTACCAAGTTAAGAGCCCATGGTATTACAGGAAAGTTACTAACATGGTTAGAGCATTGTCTGATTGGTAGGAGGCAGTGAGTGGGAATAAATGGATCCTTTTCTGGTTGGCTGCCAGTGACTAGTGGTGTTCTGCTGGGTTGGTGTTGAGATCACTTCTTTTTATGCTGTATATAATTGTCTTAGATGATGGAATAGATGGCTTTGTTGCAAATTTGCAGATGTTACAAAGATTGGTGGAGGGGCAGGTAGTGTTGAGGAAACAAGTAGGATGCAGAAGGGCTTAGACAGATTAGGAGAATGGGCAAGAAAGTAGCAAATGAAATACAATGTTGGAAAATGGATAGTCATGCACTTTGGAAGAAGAAATAAATATGCAGAATATTTTCTAAACAGAGAGAAAATCCAGGAATCTGAGATGCTGAGGGACTTGGGACTCCTCATGCAGGGCACCCTGAAGGTTAACTTGCAGGTTGAGTCAGTGGTGAGGAAGGCAAATGCAATGTTAGCATTCATTTCAAGAGGTCTAGAATACAAGAGCAAGGATGTGATGCTGAGGCTTTATAAGGCACTGGTGAGGCCTCACCTTGAGTATTGTGAACAGTTTTGGGCCCCTCTTCTTAGAAAAGATTTGCTCTCATTGGAGACAGTATAGAGGAGGTTTACAAGGATGATTCCAGAAATAAAAGGGTTATCATATGAGGAACGTTTGGTGGCTCTGGATCTGTACTTGCTGGAATTCAGAAGGATGAAGGGGGACTTCATTGAAACATTTTGAATGTTGAAAGGCCTAGACAAAATAGATGTGAAAAGGATGTTTCCCATGGTCAGAGAGTCTAGGACAAGAGGACACAGCCTCAGGATAGAGGGGCACCCTTTCAAAGTAGAGATGCGGAGAAATTTCTTTAGCCAAAGAGTGGTGCATTTGTGAAATTTGTTGCCACTTGCAGCTGTGGAGGCCAGGTCATGGAATGTATTTAAGGCAGAGATTGATAGGTTCTTGATTGGACATGTCATCAAAGGTTATGGGGAGAAAGCCAGGAACTGGGAGATAAAAAAAAGGATCAGCCATGGTTGAATGGCAGAGCAGACTCGATGGGTCAAATGGCCTAATTCTGCTCCTATGTCTTACGGTCTTATGGTCTTACTCAGTGTAGTAATCATGAAAGGTGTTTTTTTGCAAGCAACACACATAAAAGTTGCTGGTGAATGCAGCAGGCCAGGCGGCATCTCTAGGAAGAGGTACAGTCGACGTTTTGGGCCGAGATCCTTCATCAGGACTAACTGAAAGAAGAGCTAGTGAGAGATTTGAAAGTGGGAGGGGGAGGGGGAGATCTGAAATGATAGGAGAAGACAGGAGGGGGAGGGATGGAGCCAAGAGCTGGACAGTTGCTTGGCAAAAGGGATATGAGAGGATCATGGGACAGGAGGCCCAGGGAGAAAGAAAAGGGGGAGGGGGGGAAAAGCCCAGAGGATGGGCAAGGGGTATAGTGAGGGGGACAGAGGGAGAAAAAAGAGAGAGAGAAAAAGAATGTGTGTATATAAATAAGTAACGGATGGGGTATGAGCGGGAGGTGGGGCATTAGCGGAAGTTTGAGAAGTCAATATTCATGCCATCGGGTTGGAGGCTACCCAGACGGAATATAAGGTGTTGTTCCTCCAACCTGAGTGTGGCTTCATCTTTACAGTAGAGAAGGCCATGGATAGACATGTCAGAATGGGAATAGGATGTGGAATTAAAATGTGTGGCCACTGGGAGATCCTGCTTTCTCTGGCAGACAGAGCGTAGGTGTTCAGCAAAGCGGTCTCCCAGTCTGTGTCGGGTCTCGCCAATATATAGAAGGCCACATCGGGAGCACCGGACGCAGTATATCACCCCAGCCGACTCACAGGTAAAGTGTCGCCTCACCTGGAAGGACTGTCTGGGGCCCTGAATGGTAGTGAGGGAGGAAGTGTAAGGGCATGTGTAGCACTTGTTCTGCTTACAAGGATAAGTGCCAGGAGGGAGATCGGTGGGGAGGGATGGGGGGAACGAATGGACAAGGTAGTCGCGTAGGGAGCGAACCCTGCAGAAAGCGGGTGGGGGGGGAGGGAAAGATGTGCTTAGCGGTGGGACCCCGTTGGAGGTGGCAGAAGATACCCGATCCCTCTCGAACCCTGTCCGTTATTTATTTTTCTACACACATTCTTTTTCTCCCTCTGTCCCCTCACTATACCCCTTGCCCATCCTCTGGTTTCCCCCCCTCCCCCTTTTCTTTCTCCCTAGGCCTCCTGTCCCATGATCCTCTCATATCCCTTTTGCCTATCAACTGTCCAGCTCTTGGCTCCATTCCTCCCCCTCCTGTCTTCTCCTATCATTTTGGATCTCCCCCTCCCCTTCCCACTTTCAAATCTTTTAAAAGCTCTTCTTTCAGTTAGTCCTGACGAAGGGTCTCGGCCCGAAACGTCAACAGTACCTCTTCCTAGAGATGCTGCTTGGCCTGCTGCGTTCACCAGCAACTTTTATGTGTGTTGCTTGAAATTTCAGCATCTGCAGATTTCCTGGTGTTTAGGTTTTTTTTGCAATGTTTTTTCCTGTGTATATATTTTTCATTATTTTGGAAAAAAAATCCAGCATTGCAACAGTAACTTTCATTCAAAATAAGTTCATTAGCTGTAAAGCACATGGTGGCACCCTGAGGCAATAGAGAACACATTGTATATTTTCCTTGCAAGAGAGGATAGGTTTGAACTTGTGTCACTGTGCCATAAAACACCAGCAGATGTCAAATGAAACCCATTTTCTAACATAAGCCACCAACCAAGATGATTTCTTGAATAAGGGGTTTTATTGGGGATAAAGCACTGGGTAAATTTGTATAATATTCCCTGAAATTCAGCGATTATCTGATTAAAATGATTAAGAGAATGGAGAAGGTAGAGAGGAATTATTTCTCCAAAATAAATGATGAATAGCAATTGCATGTTATATGAAAATTAGATCAAAGTCATTTAAATCCAGAACAGCAGTTCTTTACATAAAGAGTTGTAGACTGGAATTAATCAAGCCAGTAGGTTGTAGATGCAGACTCAGACAAGGTACTTAACAGAAGAATAGATGGTTAACAAAGAGAGAATGGTTCTAGATAATAAAGAAGATACACTAGCTGAAGAATGAGCTGGCTTGTTGGATCAAATCATATTTCTTGACTAGTCGAGTTCTGTGGACTAGCAGAGTTCTGTGGACTAGCAATTCTCTCTCCTTTTGTGTGACTGCTCATCCACTGGCCAGTGGTTTGGAGTGTAGAGCTCGTTTCAATGGTTTCAAGGTATACAGTGTAATATATACAGTATACAACCTGAAATTTGTTCTCTTCACAGCTGGTGGAGGATTAACAGCTACTGGGCTAAAATCTAAAGGCAAGTCACACTCTAAAGTGTTTCAAGGACACGATGACATGATGAAACGTAAATATTTTTCTCTACTTCTCTTTTTATGGGATGGCCGGACCTTTTCTGCAGAGTGAGCGACGCAGGCAATGAGGGATCTGACTTGCATTACAGTCACAAGGAGGAGCCCCCAGGCAGGCACATGGCAAAGCATCACTCATCACGTCTCCCCCTCTTGCAATTCAAGCTGTGGATCACAATCCAATGCAACCTTGGATGCACTTTGGTTTTCCAGAAAGTTGCGCCTAAAATGCTGATCTGATCCCATCACTACGTTGTTTGTAAATTCCCTGAAAAAGATGCAAAATTAGATAAAGATTCACCAAAAGCTCTACTTTGATGGTTTGCAGAGAATCACACACTGACACAGGACCTGCATGGTTTCAATTTTAAGATCCCTTCAGGGCAAACAGCTTCCCTGTCATTGCCATGCCAGCTGTCAGGCCTTTAAGAACTCTCCTCATGACATTCACTTAACAGCTGCAGAAAAGACTGCCACAGAGGTAATGGAAAACACAAGGGAAGGGTGTAGGTGTGCAGTGATCTCCTTTGTATCTGGCCATCCATCATGTAATTGACTGCCCTGATCAATTCCTATCCTGCAAATGGCTGTCAGCTTTGGACTGATGTGGGAGCCTGGTTTGCTGTGTGTTACTCAGGATTGACCTGCAGAAAGAGGCGCTGCTCAGTGAATGGACCACCACAGACTTGCTGGTGACATTTGGAAACCGAGGCTGATGGATGCTATGTGTGGACCACAGTACCATCCCTGTGGTCTTCCTGATCTCTGTACGTGTGCTCCTAGCTTTTGCAATCAGTGAACAAAAACATTTTAGGTAGCCTTCAAGACATTAACTTCTGCTGACATTGAAGCAAACATATGTGGCGTGGGCTTTGATGTCATTAAGTGCATGACTGAAGCTGGCAATGATGAATTAAAGTCCACAAAAACACTGAGACACTGGAAGAATTTCAATGCCACGGCGAATTGTGCATGGAATTATTGGTCCTTCATGCTTGTGATTTTCAAATGATTATGATCTGGTGCAATACCACTCTTATATGTGATTAAATATTAAAATATGTGCAAGCGGGAAAAGGGATTCAATTCCTAGAATATAGCTTTTAATAACATTTGCTCTGCTGTCTGGCAGAACCATGCTACTCCTCCAGTGCAGTTAATGTATTGACACTGAGTTAGTTTTATGTTTGATGTTAATCACTGATCGACAGCTGATAAGTAAATGTGCAAATAAAAAGCATTGGTGCTAAGTAGCTGTATCAATACGAATCAGAAATAACAGTCCAACTTTGGAAATGCTACCCCTGCAAATCTCAGATCACAGAACTAATATTTACAAATACAATAGTTGTTCATTGGTAATTCTATTTTCAAATGCAAGTTAAATCCCTCTAGTTTCTGTGCAGAAACACTTGGGCAGCTTTGTTCTTTAGCATGCTGGTTTCAGGTGAACTATATACTGGAAGGATGGGCAAAGAAAATCACACATTCTTAATGTTCAAAGTTTTAAAGTGAATTTATTATCGAAGTACATATGTCACCATATACGTCTCTGACATTTATTTTCTTGCAGGCATTCACTGTAAATATAAAGATACACAAAAGAATCAATGAAAACCCTCACATAACAAGATGGACAAACATCCAGTGTGAAAAAGATAACAAACTGAGCAAATACAAAAAGAGTAATTAAAAAAAAACAAACAAATTAATCATAATTAAATGAGGAATAAATATCAAGAACATGAGATGAAGAGTCCTTGAAAGTGAGTCCATAGGTTGTGGGAGCAGTTCAATGTTGGGGTGAGTGAAGTTGACTGAAGTTATTCCTTCTGGTTCAAGAACCTGATGGTTGATGAGTAATAACTGTTCCTGAAGCTGATGGTGTCCAATTTTTATCTATTTAAATAGATGGTTAATTAGTCTCTGCATTACAAATGAATTTTGTATGTACTATAACTGTAGTAGATACCAATGCAAAGTTAAAAAAAAACACTACTTAATTGGAGAAAAAGGTAATTGAAGAGAAACATGGAACGACTTGGTCTAATTGCATAGTGCCTGTGAAGTTGGTCAATGGATGAAGCAGGTCATTGACAGTAAGAGAATGCATTCATGTATTGATGGCAGCAAACTTCGATTCTTTGCGGAAATGGGATCCACTCTCAAGGCCTCATGACTGGCTGTTTTTCGATAAGTCAAGGATGCACTTTTAGGGTGCCGGATTTTCCAGGGTCTGGAGGTGGAAAGATTTGAGGTTGGTGCCGCTGCAGAAAACTAGTGTGTTGTGGGAGATGGAAGATAGTAAGCAATGAGCTGGCTGCTGGCTGTGTGCCCAGAGACCCAAGTTCTTTGGGCACAGAGCTCAGAAAAAGTGACGCAACAGACTTTTAACATCGTAACTCGGCAAGTTGTTTTGTTCTGACTCCCCTCTCGCTGTGAAATGGGGACAACTCTTTTTCCCTTATTAGGGAGAGAGAGAGTGAGCCTGTGGCATGTCGAATTACCGAGTGAATGAGTAGTCTTTGGGGTACTGTAAGTCTGTGTCTTTATTGATGCTTTGCTGCACGCTTGAGTGCTCAGTGGAGGGTGCAGATGCTTTTTTGCTGGTGGGGGTGAGGGGTCGTTACTTTGCTGCTGCTTATGCGGGGGGAAGCTGGGGGGGCTTTGGGGTTCTAACATTTAACTGTCATTCATTCTTTGGGGCACTCCTCTGTTTTCATGGATGTTTGTATAGAAAAAAAATTTCAGGATGCATATTGTATACATTTCTCTGACATTAAATCAAACTTATTGAATTATTGAACAATAGGGAAAGCACTAAAAGGCAAACCAACTTGAAAGGTGTGTAGAACTCTGACTTGATGAAAATGGTCAAAGTAAGATCAACCCTCTTTAGCTAACACTAAAGGAAGTTTCAACATTCCGGTGAAGTTTCTCTTTAGTGTGCAAGTTCCGTGACTTTTCGTTGCCCTCATATGAAAATAAAAGAATTGCATGATGTGCAAAGTTGTATTGCACATCATTTAATGTCACTCAGCGTGCCCACTGGTCTGTCTGCATGTGTACATCACAAGCACGAAGGACCCACTACGAATTCTAAGAAGTCATTGCTCATGAGGTAAACAGAAGTCCACAATGACATTGAGTAGAATTTCAAGGCCTGAACAATTATATACAGGTTCAGGTTTAATTATTATTTTTCTGTTAAGCAGACAAAACTGACTGCATTGTGTCCGAATTCCTTCTTTCATCGCTGCCAAAACTCTCAGTAGGTTTGAAACACTGAAACCTCATCAAAGCTTTAATTACTTACATTCCATTCACATGCCAGCAATTGTTCCTAAAAATGGAGTTTCTTTTTAAAATATCAAAAACAAATAACATCTGCAATTTGTGATGCAGATTTCTCCAAAGTTCACGCAGCAGCCAAATAGTCATCTTCCTTTTTCTATTTAATGCATTTTTCTATTTTTCACTCACATGTATCTAGAGATTATTTCAGTGCCAAGTGACTGAACATAGAATGAAACATAATAACAACAGTCAAGTCAGTCCAGAAATCTGAGCAATGCACCAGACATAGCATTAAGTCTCATCAATATGGAGAATGTAGACCAAGCTTTATCAGGAGTGGCCATCAGTGAATATTTCTGGGACAAAGAGAGCTTCCTAAAGAGGTGCTGGACTGAGTTCTCACAAAAGTAAGTCCTATATTGCATGTTATCCTTTTAAACCTCCCCTCCCAACACATACTAATTCTTATCTGCCCGTCTCCCCACTGACCCTTCAACTGGTTACTGATAATAACCTCTGGCCTGAACCCTTGACCTTCTGTAGGATTTGGTCTCTAATCCTAAATTGGTTGACATCCATGACCCCCTATGACCTTGATGAAAGAGATGATATCCACAATATTTCTCCACCCCACCCTATGACCTGAATTCGAACTATTCCACCAATTGTAAATAATCTAGTTCTTAAATCCCACAATAGCACCAGTATTACATCAAGAAGAAGTCAAAGTCAGCATATTTTCTGTAAACGGAAATCTTGCCTGACAAATCTGTTGGAATTGTTCAATGAAGTAACAAGCAGGGTGGACATGGAGAGGCAGTGGATATCACTTACTTGGATTTTCAGAAGGCGTTTGATAAGGTGCCATACGTGAGGCTGCTTAACAAGATAAAATCTTATGGCATTACAGGAAGGATACTGGCATGGATAGAGGAATGGCTGACAGGCAGGAGGCAGTGAGTGGGAATAAAGGGGGCCTTTTTTGGTTGGCTGCCAGTGACTAGTGGTGTTCCTCAGAGGTTAGTATTGGGACCGCTACTTATCACATTGTTGGTCAATGATTTGGGTAATGGAATTGATGGCTTTGTGGCAAATTTTGCAGCTGATACGAAGATAGGTGGAGGAGTTGGTAGTGCTGAGGAAGCAATGTGATTGCAGCAGGACTTAGACAAATTGGAAGAATGGGCAAAAAAGTGACAGATGGAATACAGTGTTGGGAAATGTATGATAATGCATTTTGGTAAGAGGAACAAAAGTGTAGACTATTATCTAAATGGGGAGAAAGTTCAAACATCAGAGGTGCAGAGGGACTTAGGAGTCCTCGTCCAAGACTCCCAGAAGGTTAATTTACAGGTTGAGTCTGTGGTAAAGAAGGCAAATGCAATGTTGGCATTTATTTCAAGGGGAATAGAATATAAAAGCAAGGAGATAATGCTGAAGCTTTATAAGACGCTAGTCAGGTCACACTTGGAGTCTTGTCAACAGTTTTGGGCACCATATCTCAGAAAGGATGTGCTGTCATTGGAGAGGGTCCAGGGGAGGTTCACGAGGATGATTCTGGGAATGAAGGGGTTAACATACGAGGAGCGTTTGGCAGCTTTGAGCCTGTACTCACTGGAATTTAGAACAATGCGGGGCAGGGGATCTCATTGAAACCTGTGGAATGTTGAAAGGACTAGATAGGGTGGATGTGGAGAGGATGTTTCCTGTGGTGGGAGTATCCAGAACTAGAGGGCACAGCCTCAAAATTAAGGAGCAACCCTTTAGAACAGAAGTAAAGAGGAATTGTTTAAGCCAGAGAGTAGTAAATCTTTGGAATGATCTGCCACAGACTGCAGTGGAGGCCAAGTCCATGCGTATATTTAAGGCAGAAGTTGATCATTTCCTGATCTGTCAGGACATCAAACGATATGGCAAGAAGGCAGGTGTATGGACTTGAGTGGGATCCAGGATCAGCCATGATGGAATGGCAGAGAGAACTCGATGGGCTGAATGGCCTACTTCTGCTCCTGTGTCTTAAGGTAGTATTATTCGTTGATACTCTATCTTACTCACTGATTCCCCAATCCCTGACAATTTATCTGATCACTAGTCAGACTCTCTGTCTCTATTGGACCTACTACCTCCAGAGTCCTGGCAAAAATTTGGTTCTGAAGAGGGTGGTTTACATCTTCAGAATAAGTGATACTGTGTGTGATATTGTTTCTGTAGTGCACCGGGCCTGAAGTTAGTGCTATACTGGAATTCCAGTGTTACTCCTTTTCGCTCTTCCATATTTTCCCCCATTTATCTGGAGTTGTTTCAGTAAGTAGCACACCGACTTCCAAAAATGGTGAGATCTAGTCACATTCCATGCCTTAAATCTACGATCTAGGTGTATGCATCTTTACAGTAGCAAAAGAAATTTACTTCAGAAGTTTTTTCAATATGGTAGTGAAAGACGTCAATCTTTTTTAATAAAGGCAAGCTTTCTAGGAATATGAGCAGGTTGCTTGTGTCTGTTATCCCATATAATCAGATAATGAATGGCTGATCTGTATCTCAAGCCTAATTCACTGATGTTTCATGTTGTTTGAAATGTCCACCTAACTAAAATATCTGATACAGCCCAAGTGGCCCAATTCTTCTTAATTTTATGATAGAATTCTCTTGTTTTGGATTCGTACATAAGAAGTGGTAGCTTCTCTATAGGTACCCTCTTGAATCCTTCTACAATTTTAATAACAGCAATGAGGTAAACCTTCAGTCTTTTAAACTCAAAGGAATGCAAGACAAAATTATAGAAGAAGGTTATGTAACCTGGCCTTATAGTTAGAACACAGAACATCACAGTACAGTCCCTTCAGCCGACTTATTAACCTGCTCTACGATCAATCTAACCCTTCTTTCCTGTATAGCTCTCCAGTTTTCTATCCTCTGAGTTTTGTAAATGCTCCTAATGTATCTGACTCTACCACCACCCCTGGCAGGGCTTTCCACGCACCCACCATTCTCTGTGTAAAGAACTTTTCTCTGACATACCCCCTATACTTTCCTCCAATCATATCAAAATTATGTTCCTTTGTATTAGTCATTTCCAACCTGGGAAAAAACCTCTGGCTATCCGTTCAATCTATGCCTCTTTTCGTGTATACCTCTGTCAAATCATCTCTCATCCTTCTTCACTCCAAAGAGAAAAGTCTTAGCTCCTTCAACCTATCTTTATAAGACATCCCCTCAAGTCCAGGCAGCATCTTGATAAATCTCCTCTGCACTCTCTCTAAAGCTTCCATACCCTCCCAGTGACCAGATCTGAACACAATATTCCAAGTGTGATCTAACCAGAGTTTTATAGAGCTGCAATATCACCTTGCATCTCTTGAACTCAATCCCAATGAAGCTCAATACACCTTCTTAACCACCCTATCAACTCGCGCTGTAACTTTGATGGATCTATGTATGTGGATCCTCTGTTCTTTCACACAGCTACCAATCCTGCCATTAACCCTAATCTCTGTCTTCATATTTGAGCAGCCAAAATGAATCACTTTACACTTTTCTGGAATAAATTTCATCTGCCACTTTCCCGCACAGCTCTGCATCCTGTCAGTATCCCGCTGCAATCTACAACAACCCTCCACACTATCCATAACTCCACCAACCTTCATGTTATCTGCAAACTTACTAACCCACTTCCTCCCTATCTGCTCCTCTATGTCTCTGTTACAATTGGGTGGTCTACAAAAAACACCCAGCAGAGTTATTGACCCCTTCCTGTCCCTAACTTCCAGCCACAGAGACTCCATAGACAATCCCTCCATGTCTTCCTCCTTTTCTGCAGCCATGACACTATCTCTGATCAACAATGCCACACCCCCACCCCTTTTACCTCCCTCCCTGTCCTTTCTGAAACATCTAAAGCCTGGCACTTGAAATAACCATTCCTACCACTGAGCCATCCAAGTCTCTGTAATGGCCACAACATCATAGCTCCAAGTACTGATCCACGCTCTAAGCTTTGTTCATAATACTCCTTACATTAAAATAGACACATCTTAAACCGTCGGTCTGAGCACGTCCCTTCTCTATCCCCTGCCTATCCTCCCTCTCGCACTGTCTCCAAGCTTTCTCTATTCGTGAGCCAACCACTTCTTCCTCTGTCTCTTCAGTTCGGTTCCCAGCCGCCAGCAATCTTAGTTTAAACTCTCCCCAGTAGTCTCACCACCAGGATATTGGTCCCCCTGGGATTCAAGTGCAACCCATCCTTTTTCTACAGGTCACTCCTGCCCCAAAAGAGGTCCCAATGACCCAGAAATCTGAATCCCTGCTCCCTGCTCCAATCCCTCAGCCACACATTTATCCTCCCCCTCACTCTATTCTTCTACTCACTGTCGTATGGCATAGGCAGTATTCCCAATTTTGGTCCTGCATCTCAACCTCCTTCCTAACTCCCTGTCGTCTGTATTCAGGACCTCCTCCCTTTTCCTGCCTATGTCATTGGTACCAATATGTACCACAACCTCTGGCTACTCTCTTTCCCACTTCAGAATGTCGTGGATGCGATCAGAAACATCCCTGACCCTGGCACCTGGGAGGCAAACTACTATCCGTGCTTCTTTCCTGCGATAACAGAATTGCCTGTCTGACCCCCTAACTATAGAGTTCCCTATCACTGCTGCCATCCTCTTCCTTTCCCTACCCTTCTGAGCCACAGGGCCAGACTCTGTGCCAGAGGCACAGCCACTGTTGCTTCCCCCAGGTAGGCCATCCCCCCCTCCCAACAATACTCAAGCAGGAGTACTTATTGTTAAGCGGTTCAGCCACAGGGGTGCTCTCTAATATCTGACTCCTGCCCTTTCCTCTCCTGACTGTTACCCACTTACCTGTCTCCCGAGGCCCTGGTGTGACTACCTGCCTATAACTCCTCTCTATCACCTCCTCACTCTCCCTCACCAGATGAAGGTCATCGAGCTGCATCTCCAGTTCCCTAACGTGGTCCCTAAGGAGTTGCAACTCGACACACCTGCTGCAGATGTGACCGTCCAGGAGGCTGGGAGTCTCCAGGACCTCCCACATCTGACACTGAGCACAGAAAACCGGCCTCACACACATACTTCCTGTCTGTATTCTACACACATAACCTACCTCATCTCGACCCATTATTGCCGAAGCCTCGTTGAGCCAAAGCCTTCTTACTCTGTCTCCCTCTACTCTAATGCCCTCTCTATAAAGCTGTCTCCTTTTAATCTCTTCTCGCTGTTCTCATTGGCTGATGTCCACACGCCTGCACAGTCGTGCCCCGAGCTTAACCTCTGCTTAACCTCTGGGGCTCCAAGGCTAATGGCAGTATCGTAACCACAGAGCTGGCTTAAAACAGTTAAAGCACATTGGTCGTGGAAATTTCCTTATTGAGTTTACAGGATTATGGTGAGGTGGAACCCAGGAAACAAACAAGACTGTACTTTGAGCAAGTGGAAGAACGTCAGAATAAGGACTAAGTCATAGGAAGGGCTTCATTCAATTGAGCAAATACATTTGTGGAAAACCATCCAATTGATTTACACATCAAAGGAAGATCCCACCGAAGGACGCCGTTTGTTTTGGACTATGCTCAATGAACCACATCGGCAGCATTCATGACTCAGCAAGGATATGCCTGATCTTACACACTCCACCCTCACACATTCCTCCCTTGTACTCACAGCATGCGATCACTGTTGGTCATGCGACTAGCACTCATAGTAGGAAGGGTGATGAGGTCCTGCAAAGTGATCTCAGAGGGTTATGTGCTAAGTTAAAGGGCAGGACCTCCAGGGTTGTGATCTCAGGATTGCTACTGGTGCCACTCGCTAGTGAGGCCAGAAAGAGGAAGATCATACAGTTTAATACATGACTAAGGAGACGGAGCAGGAGGGAGGGCTTCAGAGTTTTGCATCGCTGTACTCTCTTCCAGGGAAGGGAGGACCTGTATAGGCACGATGGTCCGCACCTGAACTGGAGGGAGACCTAATATCCTTGGAGGAAGGTGTGTTAGTATCGCACGGGAGGTGGGGTGTTAAACTACAGTTGCAGGGTGATGGGAAACAGAGCACCATAGAGGATAGTGGAGTGATTGTGGGAAAAGGTGTTATTAAGCCTACATACAAAATCAGGAATCAAAAGCTTGAGCATGGTGCGGCTATTGTCCTGAGTGCATCTATTGTAGGAAAGTGGATGAGTTTAAGGCATGGATCAGAACATGGATTTACGATATTGCAGCCAATAGCGAGACTTGTTGCAGGAAGAGCAGGACCGTCAGCTCAGTGTTAGGGTGTTCTGATATTTAAACATGATAGAGAGGGAGAAATTAAAAGGAAACCATTGGCATTACTAGTCAGGGAAAGTGTCATGGGTGTGTTCAAACTGGATAGACTGGAGAGCTCGTCTATGGAGGCTATACGTGTGGAACTAAGGAATAAGAAGGGGCTGACCACATTAATGGTATTATATTATAGACCAACTTGATAGTCAGTGAGATTTAATGGAGTAAATTTGTAGAGAGATCACAGACAGTTGCAAGAAACATAAGTTTGTGATAGTAGGCAATTTTAACTTTCTACATATTGATTCAGACTCCCATAATCTGGTTAGGCCACACTTGGAGTACTGTGTCCAGTTCTGGTTGCCTCACTATAGGAAGGATGTGGAAGCATTGGAAAGGGTACAGAGGAGATTTACCAGGATGCTGCCTGGTTTAGAGAGTATGCATTATAATCAGAGATTAAGGGAGCTAGGGCTTTACTCTTGGAGAGAAGGAGGATGAGAGGAGACATGATAGAGGTATACAAGATATTAAGAGGAATAGATAGAGTAGACAGCCAGTGCATCTTCCCTAAGACACCACTGCTCAATACAAGAGGACATGGCTTTAAGGTAAGCGGTGGGAAGTTCAAGGGGGATATTAGAGGAAGGTTTTTTACTCAGAGAGTGGTTGGTGTGTGGAATGCACTGCCTGAGTCAGTGGTGGAGACAGATACACTAGTGAAATTTAAGAGACTACTAGACAGGTATATTGAGGAATTTAAGGTGGAGGGTTATATGGGAGGCAGGTTTTAAGGGTTGGCACAACATTGTGGGCCGAAGGGCCTGAATTGTGCTGTGTTATTCTATGTTCTATGTTCTACACCATAAAAGAGCTAGATGGGATAGAGTTTGTCAATTGTGTTCAGGAAAGTTTCCTTAATCAATAACTAGAGGTACTAACAAGAGAGAGTGTGATACTGGGTCTCCTATTAGGGAATGAGATAGGGCAGGAGGTAGAAGTGAGTGAAGGGAACAATTTCAATCTAGTGATCTCAAGCTTTTAGTTTGAAGATAATTACAGAGAAGGATAGGTCTGGTCTTTTTGTTGAGATAATCAATTGGAGAAAGATTAATTTTGATGGAATCCGAAAGGATCTGGTGAGTGTGGATTGGGTCAGGTTGCTTTCTGGTAATGATCTGCTAGGGAAGTGGGAGGATTTCAAAACTGAAATTTTGAGAGCGTTGAGTTGGTATGCTCCTGCCAAATTAAAAGGCAAGGTTAACAGGCTTAGGAAACTTTGGTTTTCCAGAGATATTGAGCCTTGATTAAGTGCAAGAGAACACTTAAGAAGGAAATCAGGAGGGCTAAAAGAAAGCATGAGGCTTCTCTAGCACAGAAGGTGAAGAAGAATCCCAAGAGCTCTGCAGATATATTAAGAGCAAAAGAATAACAAGGGACGAGGTTTGTCCTTTTGAAGCTCAGGGTGGTCATCTATTGAT
Source organism: Mobula hypostoma (assembly GCF_963921235.1). Taxonomy (NCBI): domain Eukaryota; kingdom Metazoa; phylum Chordata; class Chondrichthyes; order Myliobatiformes; family Myliobatidae; genus Mobula; species Mobula hypostoma. The sequence continues at coordinate 84,495,615 of NC_086106.1, forward strand.
AGAGCAGAAAAAGATGAGGAAGATATTAAATGGATTATTGTATCTATATTTACTCAGGAGATGGATACATGATCTGCAGAACTGAGGCAAAAACATCACTGAGCATGTGGACTGTAGGCAGATAACCGAGGAGGATGTGTTTGCTGTCTTGAGGCAAATTAGGGTAGATAAATCCCCAGACCTAGGGATTTCCTTTGGAACTTATAGGAGGCTAATGCAGAAATAGCAGGGGCCCTAAGAGAGTTAATTAAAAAGTCCTTAGCCAGGGGTGAGGTGCCGAAGGATTGGAAGATCGCTAATATTGTTCCATTGTTTATGAAAGGCTTTAAGAATAAGCTGGGAAATTATAGGCAGGTGAGAGTGACATCAGTAGAGGGTAAGTTATGCTAAGGGACCAGGTTTGTTAGTGCTTGGATAGACAGGGACTGATTAGGGATAGTCAGCATGGCTTTGTGTGTGGTAGGTCATGTCTAACCCATCTCAGAGTTATTCGAGGAAGTTACCAGGAAAGTTCATGAAGGGAATTTTGTGGATGTTGTCTACATAGACTTTTTCAAGGCTTTTGACAAGGTCCTGCATGAGTGGTTGATCAAGAAGCTTCAGTCACTTGACATGCAGGATGAAGTAGTAAATTGGATAAATTGTAAAAAGAAAGACATTGGCTTTGCAATTGAAATCAGAGAGTGGTAGCATATGTTTGCTTCTTTGACTGAAGGCCTGTGACTAGAGTCACAGATATTGGTGCTAGGTCCATTGTTGTTTGGCATCTATATCAACAATCTGGATGACAATGTGGTAAATTAGATCAGCAAATTTGCAGATGACACCAAGATTAGGGGTGCAATGGACAGCAATGAAGGCTGTCAAATTTTTCAAAGGATCTGGACAAGATGGAAAAATAGGCTGAAAAAAAAGGTAGACCCATACAATATAGACAAGTATGAAGTGTTGCACTGTGGGCGGCCAAACCAGAGTAGGACTTCCACAATGAACGATAGGGCACTATGGAGCATGGTAGAACAGAGAGATCTTGGAATATACATCCATAATTCTCTGCAAGTGGCATCACAGGTTGATTGGATGGTAAGGAGAACTTTTGGCACATTGGTCTTCATAAATCAAAGAATTGAGTACTGTAGTTGGGATGTTATGTTGAAGTTGTTTAGAACATTGGTGAGGCCCAATTTGCAGCTTTGTGTGCAAGACTTGACACCTACCAAAAGAAAAGATATAAGGGTAAAGGGAGTAGAGAAAATTTACAAAGATGTTGTCATGGTTTGAATACCTGAATGATAAGGAAAGGTTGAATAGGTTAGTACTTTATTTCCTAGAGCTTAGAAGAATGAAGGGACAGTTTATAGAGGTATACAAAATTACTGACAGGTAGAGATAGAGGTTGGGAGAGACTAGAACTACAGGTCATGGGTTAAGGATGAAAGGTAAAATGTTTAAGAGGAACATGAGGGGGAACTTCTTCACTCAGAAGGTGGTGAGAGTGTGGAACAACTTGCTAGTAGAAGTAGTGGATGCTGGTTCGATTTCAACATTTAAGAGACATTGGGATAGATACGTAGATGGGAGGGGGTTGGAGGGCTATGGTCTGGGTGCATTAGACAGAATAATAGTTTGGCATGAACTACAAGGGCTGAAGGGCCTGTTTCTCTGCTGTGGTATTTCATGAGTCTATGACTCTATATGTGCTACTCATCAACAGGTTTTATTCTTTCTTGTGGAATGGCTAGAGTTATACCTTTCCCCCATAAGAGAGAAACCCATGATTGCAACAGAATGCCCTCTATCGGTATTGGTTTATATATTAAAGCTACCGAGAAAGTGTAGTACAGGGAAACAATAAATTGCAAGATTATAACAAGGTAGATTGTAAGGTCAGGTGTCCATTACATCATACTAAAGTCCATTGCAGAGTCTGATAACAGCCTGATAATGTTTGACCAGCTAAATCAATGGAATATGAACCAATCTTTATTCTGACATCAACCTCTGGCATAAACTACAATTTCTTCATCTTACAAGGACTCAGCTCCAGCTCTCCCTTTTCCCCATAGATCTTACACCAGCCCTACTCCTTTCACATAAACGAGAACCATGGCCTGACAAGGGGGGGAGTAGAAACGACGAAGGATCCTTGCTCATATCAGCTCTATACTCTCAGGCCATAGGACTATAAACCACAAGGCACAGGAGCAGAATTAGCCCAGTTCCATCATGACTGATCCCGAATCCCACTCAAACCCATACACCTGCCTTCTCGCCCTATCATTTGTTGCCCTGACTGATCAGGAAGCTATCAGCTTCTGCCTTAAATATAACAATGCGCTTGATTTCCACCGCAGTCTGTGGCAGAGCATTCTACAGATTCACTACTCTCTAACTAAAAAAATTTCCTTCTGGTCTCTGTTCTAAAAGGTCACCCCTCAATTTTAAGGCTGTGCCCTCTAGTTCTGGATACCCCCACGATAGGAAACATCCTCTCCACATCCAGCCTATCTAGTCCTTTTAACATTTGATAAGTTTTAATAAGATCCCCCTACATTCTTCTAAATTCCAGTGATTTCAGGCACAAAACTGCCAAACGCTCCCCATATTTTAACTTCTTTATTCCCAGAATCATCCTTGTGAACCTCCTCTGGACTCTTTCCAATGACAATTCATCCTTTCTGGGATATGTTGACAAAATTCCAAGTGCAGCCTGACTAGTGTCTGATAAAGACTCAGCATTATCCCTTTGCTTTTATATTCTATTCCCCTTGAGATAAATGCCAACATTGCATTTGCTTTCTTTATCACAGACTCAATCTGTCAATTAAACTTCTGGGTTTCTTGCACAAGGACTCCCAAGTACCCCTGCACCTCTGATGTTTGTACCTTCTCCCCATTTCGATAATAAATAGGCACTATTGTTCCTTTTACCAAAATATATTATTGTACATTTCCCAACACTATTCCATCTGCCACTTTATTGCCCACTGCATCTCTTGTCTCTCCGCTTGTTACTTCGTTGAAGAACTCTAACAGATTTGTCAAACAAGATTTCCTTTTACAGAAACCACGTTGACTTTGACTTATGTTATTATTCATCTCCAAGAACCCCGAAATCTCATCCTAAGTAATAGATTCCAACACTTTCCCAACCACTGAGGTTAGGCTAACTATAAGACCATAAGACATAGGAGCAGAATTAGGCTATTTGGCCCATCGAGCCTGCTCCACCATTCAATCATGTCTAGTCCTTTACTCTCCTCCTCAGTCCCACTCCCCAGCCTTCTCCCTGTAACCTTTGATGCTGTGTCCAATCAAGAACCTATCAAGCCCAGCCTTAAATACACCCAACAACCTGGCCTCCACAGCTGTCTATGGTAATAAATTCCACAAATTCACCATCTTTTAGTGAAAGAAATTTCTTAGCATCTCTGTTTGAAATGGATGCCCCTCTATCCTGAAGCTGTGCCCTCTTGTCCTAGATTCCCCCACCATGGGAAACATCCCTTCCACATCTACTGTTTAGGCCTTTCAACATTAAAAAAGTTTCAATGACATCCCCCCTTCCATCTAAATTCCAGCAAGTACAGATTCGGAGCTATCAAATGCTCCTTGTATGATAACGTTTTCATTCCCGGAATCATCCTTGTAAACCTCCTCTGAACCCCTCCAATGCCAGCACATCTTTTCTTAGATGAGGGGCCCAAAACCGCTCACAATACTCAAGGTGAGGCCTCACCAGTGAGAATTCTAGACCACTTGAAATGAGCACTAACATTGCATTTGCCTTTCTTACCACCATGTCTACCTGCAAGTTAATCTTTAGAGTGTTCTGCACAAGGACACCCAAGTCCATTTGCATCTCATATTTTTGGATTTTCTCCCCATTTAGAAACTAGTCTGCACAATTATTTCTACTACCAAAGTGAATGATCATGCATTTTCCAACATTGTATTTCATTTGCCACTTTCTTGCCCATTCTCCTAATCTAGAGAATTGTGTATAGGAGCAAAGAGGTCCTTCTGCAGTTGTACAGGGCCCTGGTGAGACCATACCTGGTGTATTGTGTGCAGTTTTGGTCTCCGAATTTGAGGAAGGACATTCTTGCTATGGAGGGAGTGCAGCATAGGTTCATTGGGTTAATTCCAGGGATGGCAGGAATGTCATATGTTGAAAGATTGGAGCCACTGGGCTTGTCTACACTGGAATTTAGAAGGATGAGAGGGGATCTGATTGAAACATATAAGATTATTAAGGGATTGGACAATCTAGAGGCAGGAAATATGTTCCTGATGTTGGGTGAGTCCAGAACCAGAGGCCACAGTTTAAGAATAAGGGGTTGACCATTTAGAATGGAGTTGAGGAAAAACTTTTTCACATAGAGGGCTGTGGATCTGTAGAATGCTCTGTCTCAGAAGGCAGTGGAGGCCAATTCTCTGGATTCTTTCAGAAAGAGTTAGATAGAGCTCTTAAAGATAGCGGAGCCAAGGGATATGGGGAGAAGGCAGGAACAGGATGATCGGCCATGATCATAGTGAATAGTGGTACTGGCTCGATAGGCCGAATGGCCTACTCTGGCACCTATTATCTATTGTGTAAGTCCTTCTATAGCTTACCTGTTTCCTCAACACTTCCTGCCCCTCCACCAATTTTTGTATCAAAGGTTTCAAAGGTACATTTAGTGTCAGAGAAATGTATACAATATACATCCTGAATTGTTTTTTCTTCACAACCATCCACGAAAACAGAGGAGTGCCCCCAAAGAATGAATGACAGTTAAATCTTAGAACCTCAAAGTCCCCCCAGCTCCCCTCCCTCCTGCACGTAAGCAGCAGAAAAGCAACGATCCCCCCTCCCTCCACCAGCAAAAAAAGAGCATCGTCACCCACCACTGAGCACTCAAGCATGCAGATTTGCAGTACCCTGAAGACTACTCGTTCACCTGGTATTTGACATATCACAGGCTCTGTCTCCTTCTAATAAGGGAGAAAGAGTTGTCTTTGTTTCACAGAGAAAGGGGAGACATAACAAGCAACTCGCTGGTTTACAATGTTAAAAGTCCATTGCGTCACTTTTTCTGAACTCTGTGCCCAAAGATCTTGGCTCTCTGGGCACACGGCCAGAGATCTTCTAACTCCGATGACACACCGATTTCCTCCTAGGACACTGACCTTCGATCCGCCCATCTCCAGAGCCACGAGATCCCAGACCTCCAAAGGCGAGATAAACTTTTAGGCCACATCTTTGGCGTGTCGAATAACAGCCAGTCTTGAAACCCTGAGAGCGGGTCCTATGCCCGCAAAGAACTGAAGTCAGTACGTAACTCCAGGTCAAGGTCTTCAAAAGAACCCTGAAAGGGAAAAATAGAGATATTAAAGATTGAAATAGAGCTGTTTCCAAAGATGCAAGGAAAGGAGTCATCATTTAGCGCCATCATAACTAAGCTCCAGCCTCTTCTCCAAACTTGGCAACAAAGCGTCTATTCCAATATCTAAGTCATTGATATACACCATAAAAAGAACCATTCCCAACACCGACCCCTGCAGAACACCGCTAGCTACTGGCAGCCAACCAGAAAAGGATCTTATTATTCCCATTCTTTGCCTCCTACCAATCAGCCAATGCTCTAACCATGCCAGTAACATTCCTGTAATACCATGGGCTATTAACTCGGTAAGCAGCCTCATGTATGACACCTTGTCAAAGGCCTTCAAAAAGTACAAATATATAACATCTACTACAGGGGTGGGCAACTTTTTTTGTCTCTGTGGGCCGGATCGCGTACTAATGAACGGACGGTGGGCCAGATAAATGCCATAAAAAACTTGAAATATGGGAATTATCCATTTAAATACATCTAGTTATGTTTTGCCTCAAATTAATGAATAACACATGCTAGAAAATCATTTGTGCTTAACCAAGGATACCAATTAGTAACCAAAGAACTCAGTTTAGTTTTTCTGTCCCACCATTGCTGGTGCCCCATCAGTTGTGATGCCAATTAGCTTCAACACTTTAAGTTTCATTTCTGACATCATTTTCAGCAAAGCTTCAAAGAAGTGTCTGCTCCAGTAACCATGTTCTTCATAGGAATTAATTGAATAACCTCGTCAAAAATTTGAAAAGTTGAGGTCACTCCTCACACAAACACTGCAAGTTGAGCAGTGTCTCTCAAGTCTGTACTCTCATCAAGCGCAATTGAAAAAAAATGCAATTTGTTGCAGGTATCCCATAAATAACTTTTACCATCTGCTGACATTTCTTCAACTCACCGTGTGATCGTTCTTGCTGACAGGCTGATTGATGCAAATAAAGATTTCTTTTCAGGCCAAACAATATCCACCACTGCCAGTAAACATTCTTTGACAAACTCTCCATCTGTAAAAGGCTTCATCTTTTCCACAGTATGTTTTGAGACTTCGTAGCTGGCACGGGTATTTCCTTCATTTTCACTGCTTAATTGGCACTCAGCGTCTACCATCCTGCGTTTTGCATTCATTGTCATTGGAATTTTTTTCTTTGATTTCATTTCGAAATGTGAGTTATTCAACAAGTATCGTATCACTTGATATTTAACATGGATATTTAACATGGATTTCTTGTTAAAACACAGTGACGCTGTTTCTGTTTACAAATTTGAACAATCCCATCTGAAAACCTGTGCGTGCACGGAGAGTATCTAATATATATTAATAAGGTAGTCTGCCTTCCCGTCATTCGTAAATACCAGTGTTTGATTTGGAACAAAACAGAACCTGGGGCCAGTGTAACAAGACGTCATGCTTGTCCATCTGTGTGGTCATGTGAAACACTCAGAATAAGGAAAAATTGCTTGTGGGCCGGATAAGCATAGTATCCCAATATTTGCTCGCGAGCCATAGGTTGTCTACCCCTGATCTACTGCATCCCCTTTATCTATCCTATGTGTAATCTCCTCAAGGAATTCCAACAGGTTCATTGGACAAGATTTTCCCTTAAGGAAACTATGTCGACTTTGACCTACCTTGTCCTGTATCACTAAGTACTCCATAACCTCATCCTTAACAATTGACTCCAACATCTCCCCAACCATGAAGGTCTTTTCAACTTTTTGATCACTTTCTCCCTTATAATAGTAACTGAACCCACTTTTCCTCCTTCACACCCTTCAACATCTGGCACACAGTGAAGAATGATGCAAAATAGTCATTTATTTAATCTGCCATTTCCTTGGTCCCCATTATTATTTCTCTGGCCTCATTTTCTAGTGGTCCTATATCTGCTCTTATCACTCTTTTATTTTATACATACCTGAACAAGTTTTTACCATCCACCTTGGGGTGTATGGGGTGTCAGGGAGGGGTAGCACCTCTGGTGGGGGAACATGTCGCGTCCTTTTCAAGGCGGTTAGTCCAGCTTTGGTCCCCAACTGGCACTCAGCTCTCACCTGTGGCTCCCCGTAGCTGTTCGCATGCGACAGCAGCCACACCCCGGGCAACGGCTTCGACGAGCCGGCTAAACCAGGTGAGGGTAGCTGACGGGTCTCAAACCCTCGGTGAGATAGGGAGCTGTCTATCCCATCATGTGAAGACAGACTCCAGCGGATTGAGCGGATGAGACCTATGGAAGGTCCAACGATCAAGGACGATCTCGGCAAGCGTCGTGGAACGTGTAGAGCAGGACAAGACACAGAAGACGTCCTGGTCATCCACTGCGCCTAGCCCCATCTCCAGCTGTCTCAACTCTGTCTTGCCACTGGATCCAGATGGGAATTGGGAAGAGAGAGTAAGGCTGACGCTGCGCAACTCTCCCTCACTTAAATGTAAATCATGCACTAGTCTCGACACCATCATAATGGCATCGATGATGGACCAACACTATCCACCTTGATATTGTTTGCTAGTTTGCTTTCATATTTCATCTTTACTCTTCTAATGATTCTTTTAGTTGCTCTCTGTAGGGTTTTAAAAGCTTCCCAATCCTCTATCTTCCCACTAATTTTTGCTTAGTTGCATGCCCTCTCTTTTGCTTATATGTTAGCTTTGACTTCTCTTGTCAGCCACAGTTGAAAGATCATGACCAATGCATTCATTATCTCTTCAGCAACCTCTCTCAGGACACTGGGCTGTAGTCCATCAGGTCCAGGTGACTTTTCTAGCACTTTTTGCTTTGTAATAGCAACGGCACTCACTCCCGCTCCCTGATACTTACGGACCTCCGGCACACTGCTAGCGTCTTCCACAGTGAAGACTGAGGCACCAACTTATAGACTAAAACTGATTGCCATCTACTTACTAGATTGGAGGTAAGGTCTGATGTGATACGATGATAGATTTTATTCATTGAAGACAATACTAGGGAAAGTTTAGTAGAAGTGCAAGTTTGTTGTTGGACAAGATTACAAAACGAGTTCTGCATAAGGTTTGGATTAAAGATGTTTTTGCCAAAGCATTCTGCATTTGACAAGAGAAGCTGACAAAAGAAAACTATTGTGTGCGCACAATGTAAAGCCTAGCACAAATCTCCTGGAAAACTGCCGCTAATTGGTTATGGTGTTCACCGAGGTTGGCAATTAGCCTGCAGACGTTTCATCACCAGTCAAGGTGGCATCCTCACTGTGCAGTTGTTGGTGTTTCTCTCTGGGAGTGCTCACGCTTATAATTCTAATGTTTGCCTGCACCAGAACCTCCATGCTGTTCCAGTTAAAGTGGTGTCCTGCTGGGTTTTCATGTACCTAGATCAGGTGATATGATGTGATCCAATGTCACTGATCTCAGTACATGAAGACCAAGAAGGACTCCACTTTAACTGGGACACCATGGAGGTTCTGGTGCAGGCAAACACAAGGCACACATGAGAATTTTTAGAAGTGTGGTCCTCTTCTGATAACTCTTAAAAACATATCAAAATTGACAGCATCTACCCTGAGAGCCAAAGAAACACACACTAATAAAATTGAAAGGTCAGCTGAAGAGATAACCAATCAGGACGGAGGCAAGTGAACAGGGGGCTATATAAACGTGAACACTCCCAGAGGGAAACTCCAACAACTGCACATTGAAGATTTCACCTATGTGATGAAATACCTACAAGATAATTGCCAAGCTTGCCAGACAAATCTACAGGTAATGTCAATAATTATGGGGATCTCCAGCTAAAACCTTACACAGGCTTTGCATGGAGATTGGGGACTATCATTCCCAGAACGAAAGTAGCAGCCAGCCATAATGACCAATATCTCAGATCAATTGTAGCACAAGATGAAATCATCCAGCATCTTTATTCCACAGTTGAAGCTATGATTTTTGTTATACAAGGAAATAATGCAGCCAACACAGTTATGGATTCCCACTGTACAGAGGTGCTTGCAAAATGCCACTGCAATTCAGAATAGATTATGTTTTTCTCCCTTTTTCTGTGAATGCTGCCTATATGACATGTAGAAAAATTAAAAGGAAACTTGTCAGCAGATGTGTGTCACCTAGTGGCCAATGTCTGGTTTACCACACCTGCTGAAATGAGTCAGACATAGCAGACAGCTCCACAATGAAGACATCATGAGTTCTGTCAGCAAACTGGGAGTCAGCTGTATGATGTAGTACCTTTGATCATACATCAGATGAATGCTGAGAGAGAGAGGAAAGCCTTCTGCTTACAGTTGACCATCAGATAATGTATGTCAGCCTGCATGTGCTGCCAATGGCATCCTGCAAAATGACAATCTTTCAGAAGGCATAAAGTTCCTCCATCTGCAAGACTTAAGACAGAAAACAATGTACTTTTGTCTTGAAATACTGTGATTCGCAGACCTTCTGTAGGCACCAAATCCTGAGGTGTTGCTAATATTTCCTTTTGCAACCTGAAAGGATTCTGGTGCCTAAAAATAGAGTGCCAAGTGACCTAGCACATTTCAATGTGGATGTCTTTAATGAATGCAGGTTGAAACATTGCTCTGTTGGTATCTTGGATAACCATACCTTCCTGCTTAAAGTGCTTCTCCCACTCCTCTTTATCCTGTAGCTTTCCTTCTATCGCATGTCCTGCTCTCTCTCACAGACTTGCTATTCTCCAAGGCAATATCTACATGCTAGGGAGTAACTGATTTGAAACTGAGACAACACCCATCAGTACCTACCACACCACTCCCTGTAGACTTAATCTACATAAATAATTTTAAATAAACATGAAATTCTTGTCAAGTAATAGCAATTGCCAGTGGAAATCATTCAACTCCTCATTTATTTTACATAGTTCTGGCAGGGTTGGTCATGCAGGCACAAACACTCTTCCAAGCATGGCAGCTGGCATGGTTCACATTACAAACACGCAGGCCCACATTAGTCAGCATATTGGAATCAGTGTGGTACCTGCACCACAGGACAATGGGTGCTACCATAGTGAATTCCATAATCATTGTCTCCCTAGCCAGGTAAAATCAGTATCTAGGCGTCTTCTTTTATGTCTGCTCTATCAATCATAATCAGGAATGTGGAAATACTTCAAGAGTCAGTGAGAATATATTTGTTTCTCTCAATGAGGATAGTTCATATTTATGATGACAGTCCATATTACTGTTGCCGTTCTACTGCATTGAAATGACCAAGAATCACAGGGTCTTCTATTATTTCTCATTCTCGGGGTCTCAGAAATGCAGAGCTCCCAAATTCTGCTCAGTTTTCCTCTCCACTTTCTGGTGTGGCATGTAATTGTAGCTACTTATCTTGTAGTATGAATAATTACCAACACTATGCTGAAAATTTAAATTCAATTCAGAATAAGTTTTAATGGTAGATTTTTATATTTTCCACTTCTTTCAACTTAAAAGCTGATACCAAACAAAAAGCCAAAAAGAATATAAGAACGTGAGATGAGCAGGAGTGCACCATACTCCAGGCAGCGTTTGATCTGATCTTGGGCTCAGCTCCACCTTCCACTCTGGTCCTCATAAGTCTTTATTTACTTCAAGTGTAAATATTTCTCTCAGCATTGAATATACTAAGTGTTTCACCCTACACAATGTTTGAGATAGAGTATTTCAAACATTCATTATCTCTTGAGAGAAGAAATTCCTCCTTATCTCAGTCTTAAATAGGCGTCCTCCAATCTAGATTCTCTTCTCAGAGGAAAAATTCTCTCAGCATTTACCCTATCAAATTGTCTCATATGTTTCAATAAAGTAATCTCTTAGAAACCATAGAAACCATAGAAAAACTACAGCACAGAAACAGGCCTTTTGGCCCTTCTTGTGCCGAACTATTTTCTGCCTCGTCCCACTGACCTGCACACAGACCATATCCCTCCATATACCTCCCGTCCATGTATCTGTCCAATTTATTCTTAAATGTTAAAAAAGAACCCCCATTTACCACTTCATCTGGCAGCTCATTCCATACTCCCATCACTCTCTGTGTGAAGAAGCCCCCCCCCCCATGTTCCCTTTAAACTTTTCCCCCTTCACCCTTAACCCATGTCCTCTGGTTTTTTTCTCCCCTTGCCTCAGTGGAAAAAGCCTGCTTGCATTCACTCTATCTATACCCATCATAATTTTATATACCTCTATCAAATCTCCCCTCATTCTTCTATGCTCCAGGGAATAAAGTCCTAACCTATTCAACCTTTCTCTGTAACTGAGTTTCTCAAGTCCCGGCAACATCCTTGTAAACCTTCTCTGCACTCTTTCAACCTTATTAATATCCTTCCTGTAATTTGGTGACCAAAACTGAACACAACACTCCAGATTCGGCCTCACCTATGCTTTATACAACCTCATCATAACATTCCAGCTCTTATACTCAATACTTTGATTAATAAAGGCCAATGTACCAAAAGCTCTCTTTACGACCCTATCTACCTGTGACGCCACTTTTAGGGAATTTTGTATCTGTATTCCCAGATCCCTCTGTTCTACTGCACTCCTCAGTGCCTTACCATTTACCCTGTATGTTCTACCTTGGTTTGTCCTTCCAAAGTGCAATACCTCACACTTGTCTGTATTAAACTCCATCTGCCATTTTTCAGCCCATTTTTCCAGCTGGTCTAAATCCCTCTGCAGGCTCTGAAAACCTTCCTCACTGTCCACTACACCTCCAATCTTTGTATCATTGGCAAATTTGCTGATCCAATTTACCACATTATCGTCCAGATCATTGATATAGATGACAAATAACAATGGACCCAGCACTGATCCCTGTGGCACACCACTAGTCACAGGCTTCCATTCTGAGAAGCAATTCTCTACTACCACTCTTTGGCTTCTTCCATTGAGCCAATGTCCAATCCAATTTACCACCTCTCCATGTATACCTAGCGACTGAATTTTCCTAACTAACCTCCCATGTGGGACCTTGTCAAAGGCCTTACTGAAGTCCATGTAGACAACATCCACTGCCTTCCCTTCATCTACTTTCCTGGTAACCTCCTTGAAAAACTCCAATAGATTGGTCAAACATGACCTACCACGCACAAAGCCATGTTGACTCTCCCTAATAAGTCCCTGTCTATCCAAATGCTTGTAGATTCTGTCTCTTAGTACTCCCTCTGTTACGAGAATACACATAAAATTAAGATGTTTGCTGGCCTAGGCTAGCATCAGTGGCATCAGCAGTTGGTCTGCCACCTGCCCTCAGGGGAAGGAGAGATAAGGAACAATGGAGCAGCGTCTGGAGATGTGTAATGAAGGGATGTGGGAGAGAGAGCTGTCTGGAGCGGCTCCCCCCCTTTGAACCCTGATCTGTTTGAAGTGATGGACAGGCGATGCCCCAGCAGGGGGATAAAAAGGGACAGGTCCACTAAGACAGGACACACACGCCACCCGAGGTAACGAGACCCTGGAAGCGGTGCGCCTCTCACGAGTGGGTGAGAAGTACCAGACAACGACAAGGGTGGAAAGGTACGATCAGCGGGAACCCGGTGTGTGTCCGCCCTTGCCTGGGTGCCGGGTTCACTGCAGAGGATCGACCGCATCTGGAGGAGGGGTCACAGTCGGTGACCTCAGGTGACATCACCAAGGACCCGCCCAAAAGCTGTTTGTGAGCCATCTCGCTGGTCTGTGAGTGAAGCTGTTCTGAATGATCAGTTGTTCCTGTTCTCTCTGTCTCTTCCCCCACGTTGTCCATCGCCATGGCAACGATTACTGCGAACTGAACTTTGAGTCATTTTGAAATTTGGTCATTTACCCCTAGACAATGATAGAGCTTGATTGATGCTGTTATCTTAATTCTGTGCACATGTGTGTTTATCATCACTGAACTGTTGCATTTATTATCCTTTCGATTACTGTGTTGCTTGTTTCTTTAATAAAACTTTCTTAGTTCTAGTACTCCAGACTCCAACTGAGTGATCCATTTCTGCTGGTTTGGCAACCCAGTTACGGGGTACGTAACATAAGTGGGGTTCTCATCCGCGATTTTGAACGCTAAATTTGGGACGGAGTAAATTGATTGGGTTAAAATTCCTGAAAGAAAGAAAAGACAAACAGCAGAAATGGAGGTTGAGGAATTTATAAAGGCGCCGACCTTGGAGGCATTAGAGGATGCCAGGAAATCGGAATTGATAGCTGTGGCCAAACGGGTGAATCTTGCTAAGGTGAAGTCGACAATGAGGAGAGAGGAGATACACAGAGCTATTGTAGAGCACTATGTATCTAAAGGTGTGTTTCCCCAAGGTGAGCTGGGGGAGGTGTCTATTGAAAAACCTGCTGGAGACGCGGTACAGGTACAGCTTGAAAAATTGAGACTCGAGCACGAGTTCCGGGTACGGCAGTTAGAACACGAAGAGAAGCAGTTAGAAAGGCAGGAGAGAGAGTTAGAAAGGCGGGAGAAAGAGAAAGAGATGGAAAGGAAAGAGAGAGAGAGACAGTTGGAGAGAGAGGAGAAACAGAGGGAAAGGGAATTCGAGTTGGAAAAGTTAAGGATAAGGGCCGAGCAGGGGCTTGTGCCGAACCAAAGTGGAGGGTTCCGGGCGACCCAGGAGGTTAGGCTGGTTCCCCCTTTTGACGATACCGACGTGGATCGGTACTTTCTCCACTTCGAAAAAGTGGCTATAAGTCAGGACTAGCCAAGGGATAAGTGGGTTGTTTTACTTCAGAGTGTACTGAAAGGGAAGGCCCAAGAAGCTTACTCAGCTTTGTCCGCGGAAGATGCCCAGAGGTATGAGGTGGTGAAAGAGGCCATCTTCAGGATTTATGAGTTGGTCCCGGAGGCATACCGGCAGAGGTTCCGGAATGCGAGGAAGCGGTGGGACCGCACGTATTTGGAGTTTGCTCGTGAGATGCGAACATATTGTGAGCGTTGGTGCGCCTCGAAAGGGGTAGAGGGGGATTATGACAGACTGCTGCAACTGATTCTGATTGAGCAGTTTAAAGGTTGTGTCCCTGAGGGTATGAGACCCTACCTCGATGAGAAAGAGGCAGCCACGTTAGCCGCAACTGCTAAGTTAGCGGATGAGTATGCGTTGACGCATAAAATGAAGTTTGCCCCGAGTAAAGGCTACCAGACGGGTAGTCAGGACGGAGGGGAGAGTCCGCCGGAAAAGTCAGAAAGTAAGCCGGGGACTAGTGAAAAGGATAGGGTAGACCGGGAGCAGTCTGGTAGGAAGTCTCCTGGGGTCGTCTGTTATAATTGTGGGAAAGTCGGACACTTTGCGTCCAGGTGCTTTGCCCCAAGGAAGGAGACGGGGAAAGGAAAAGCGGAAATTTGGAATGGCTGTATCGAGCTGTTAAGCGAACCGCTAGGGAAGGACAGGTCTGAAAAAGTCCAGGAAGGGCGCGAGAGGTTTATCTCGGCCGGACTGGTGTCAGTGAAGGAGGGGTTAAAACCAGTTCCAGTGCGGATCTGGAGAGACACGGGAGCGTGTCAGTCACTAATACTGAAGAGTGTATTAGAGTTTAGCTCAGAGACCCAGACTGGGGAGGTAGAGGTCAAAGGTGTTGGGGAAGGGACAGAGTCAGTCCCTTTGCACCAGATACACTTACAGAGCAACCTGGTCTCTGGACTAGTCACGATCGGGGTGAGGTCCGAATTACCGATGAAAGACGTGGAAGTCTTGCTCGGTAATGACATCGCCGGAGGAATCGTGTTCCCAGTCGGGAGATTGACAGGTCAGCCTGCCAGCATTGAGGCCCCGCCCGCGATAGTGAATTTAGCTGAAACATTTTTGCCAACCTTGTACGAGAAGGGGGTAGAAAATGGAAAGAAAGAGGGTAGTGAGACAAGTGGTAGTGAGGGAGCTGGGACAGACGTAGCAGTAGCCGGGAAAGAATTTGTGCAGACGCAGGAGCGAGACGAGGGGCTGATGGTTTTTGCAGAGACAGCTCTCTCTGACACAGCCTTGACAAGCTATTGTGCGGATGAGGAAGTGCTAAGGAAGAAAGGGAAATCAAGTACAGTACCCGCAGATGAGGAATGGGGGGTGGTGCAAAAGAGTTATGGGGATGAGGTTTTTAACATGGCCCACGAGGTACCCCCCGGTGGACATTTTGCGGTGCTGGAGGAAACAGTTGGTGGAATCATGAAAGAGATTTACCGGCTGCCCAGGGGGAAAAATGTTATTGATCATGACCGACGCGAACTGAGACGGTCACCGGCTTTTGATATGCTAACAAACCTAGTCGGTGTTAGCGTGGAAATCAATGAAGCTAGGGGCCCCCTGATAAGAGAAAAGAACCATTTTGAAAAGATTAGGATGGGATCGGTCAGATGGGAGAAGGCTATTGTTTTGGCCAGGTCTACTGATAAGGTCTCTCCCTTAATCCCCGAACAAAGCGAATCTTTAGAAGGAGTAATTAAACGACTCGCACCTATGTGTTTGATTGTCCTGAGGAAATGCAAAGAACTGGGACGTTGGGTGATTGTGGTTACAATAGGGCGGCCAAGTAAACAACACCCATATTTTTTGAGTAATTCAGTGACTAAAGGGCTGACCAACACAGAGGTGTGTATTGGCAATTTAATACGGCTGTCTGAAGCCAGTTTGATAGTGAACCTTGAAAAAAATGAATTCGGCCACGCGAGGGTCACTTACCTGGGAATTGTGGTGACACAGGGGCAGCTGGCAGTGATGCAAGCTACAGTGCAGGCTATCGCTGACCTCCCAACCCCGACAGACAAGAGGGCCCTCAGAAGGCTCTTGGAGATGGTGGGGTACTGCAGGAAGTTTTGCAATAACTCTGCGGTCAATACCCGTCCCCCTCCTACTAAGCCCTTGCGAGAGAAAATTGAGTCGGAATGGGACGACCCTTGTTATTGTGGTCCGGGACAAAACCAAATGAGAGGTTACATTGGTCGCAATTCATCAGTGTTTTTGGCCACTATGAAGTTTGCTGAGTTGGAGCCTGGTCTAAGGGATTATTAATAACACGTGTAAAAGGAACAGAAAATGTGATGACTGTCTGTCAAGGTGTTGACAGCTTCAAATTCTCTGTATTAGCCAAATAACTGATAAAGATGCATATTTGTGTGTGTATCCAATAATGTAGTCATGTTTGTAATTTTTACCTCCCGGTAAAAATCCTTAAAAGGGGGGAAGTGTTACGAGAATACACATAAAATTAAGATGTTTGCTGGCCTGGGTGGCATCAGTGGCATCAGCAGTTGGTCTGCCACCTGCCCTCAGGGGAAGGAGAGATAAGGAACAATGGAGCAGCGTCTGGAGATGTGTAATGAAGGGATGTGGGAGAGAGAGCTGTCTGGAGCGGCTCCCCCCCTTTGAACCCTGAACTGTTTGAAGTGATGGACAGGCGATGCCCCAGCAGGGGGATAAAAAGGGACAGGTCCGCTAAGACAGGACACACACGCCACCCGAGGTAACGAGACCCTGGAAGCGGTGCGCCTCTCACGAGTGGGTGAGAAGTACCAGACAACGACAAGGGTGGAAAGGTATGATCAGCGGGAACCCGGTGTGTGTCCGCCCTTGCCTGGGTGCCGGGTTCACTGCAGAGGATCGACTGCATCTGGAGGAGGGGTCACAGTCGGTGACCTCAGGTGACATCACCAAGGACCCGCCCAAAAGCTGTTTGTGAGCCATCTCGCTGGTCTGTGAGTGAAGCAGTGTTCTGAATGATCAGTTGTTCCTGTTCTCTCTGTCTCTTCCCCCACGTTGTCCATCGCCATGGCAACGATTACTGCGAACTGAACTTTGAGTCATTTTGAAATTTGGTCATTTACCCCTAGACAATGATAGAGCTTGATTGATGCTGCTATCTTAATTCTGTGCACATGTGTGTTTATCATCACTGAACTGTTGCATTTATTATCCTTTCGATTACTGTGTTGCTTGTTTCTTTAATAAAACTTTCTTAGTCCTAGTACTCCAGACTCCAACTGAGTGATCCATTTCTGCTGGTTTGGCAACCCAGTTACGGGGTACGTAACACCTCCAATAACTTACCCACTACCGACGTCAAACTTACCGGCCTATAATTTCCCGGATTACTTTTTGATCCTTTTTTAAACAATGGAACAACATGAGCTAATCTCCAATCCTCTGGCACCTCACCTGTAGACACCGACATTTTAAATATATTTGCCAGGGCCCCTGCAATTTCAACACTAGTTTCCTTCAGGGTCCGAGGGAATACCCTGTCAGGTCCTGGGGATTTATCCACTTTAATTTGCCTCAAGATAGCAAGCACCTCTTCCTTTTCAATCTGTACAGTTTCCATGATCTCACTACTTGTTTCCCTTAATTCCATAGACTTCATGCCAGTTTCCTTAGTAAATACAGGTGCAAAAAACCCATTTAAGATCTCCCCCATTTCTTTTGTTTCCGCACATAGCCAACCACTCTGATCTTCAAGAGGACCAATTTTATTCCTTACAATCCTTTTACTCTTAATATACCTGTAAAAGCTCTTTGGATTATCCTTCACTTTGACTGCCAAGGCAACCTCATGTCTTCTTTTAGCCCTCCTGATTTCTTTCTTAAGTATTTTCTTGCACTTTTTATACTCCTCAAGCACCTTATTTACTCCTTGTTTCCTATCCATGTCATACAACTCTCTCTTCTTCTTTATCAGAGTTACAATATCCCTTGAGAACCAAGGTTCCTTATTCCTATTCACTTTGCCTTTAATCCTGACAGGAACATACAAGCTCTGCACTCTCAAAATTTCTCCTTTGAAGGCTTCCCACTTACCGATCACATCCTTGCCAGAGAACAACCTGTCCCAATCCACGCTTTTTAGATCCTTTCTCATTTCTTCAAATTTGGCCTTCTTCCAGTTCAGAACCTCAACCCTAGGACCAGATCTATCCTTGACCATGATCAAGTTGAAACTAATGATCACTGGAACCAAAGTGCTCCCCTACACACACGTTTCCTAACTCGTTTCCTAACAGGAGATCCAATATTGCATCCCCTCGAGTTGGTACCTCTATATATTGACTTAGAAATCTTTCCTGAACCCATTTTACAAACTCTAAACCATCTAGACCCCTAACAGTATGGGAGTCCCAATCAATATATGGAAAATTAAAATCCCCTACCACCACAACTTTATGTTTCCTGCAGTTGCCTGCTATCTCTCTGCAGATTTGCTCCTCCAATTCTCGCTGACTATTGGGTGGTCTATAATACAACCCCACTAATGTGGCCATACCTTTCCTGTTTCTCAGCTCCACCCATAAGGACTCAGTAGACAAGACTTCTAATCTGTCCTGCCTGAGCACTGCTGTAACATTTTCCCTGACAAGCAATGCTATCCCCCGCCCCCCCCCCCCCACCTTTCATTCCTCCGCCTCTATCACATCTGAAACATCAGAACCCTGGAATATTAAGCTGCCAGACCTGCCCCTCCTGTAGCCAAGTTTCACTAATTGCTATAACGTCATAATTCCACGTTTCAATCCATGCCCTCAACTTGTCCACCTTCCCTGCAATACTCCGAGCATTGAAATATATACACCTCAGAAGATCTTTACCACCACTCACAACCTTTCTATTTGCGGTTTTGCTTGAACTTTTAACATCATTTATTTTCTTAAAAGCTTCAAGGCTTCATAGAGTCATAGAGTCATATTGTCAAAGAAACAGGCCCTTCAGGCCATCTAGACTGTACCAACTGTTAATCTACCTAGTCCCATTGACCTGCATACCTCTCCATAAACCTTCCATCCATGCACCTATCCAAATTTCTCTTAAATGTTGAAACTGAATCTGTATTTACCACTTCCTCTGCCAGCTCATTCCACACTCTTACCACCCTCTGAGTAAAGATGTTCCGCCTCATGTTCCCCTGAAATATTTCACCCTTCAACCTTACCCATGACCTCCAGCTCTAGTCTCACACAACCTCAGTGAGAAAAACCTACTACACTCTAGGAAATAAAGTCCTAATCTATTTGAATTTGTGGAATGCCTACAAAATGGCTTTTTAGAGCAGCTTGTGGTTGAGCCCACTAGGAGATCAGCTGTTCTAGATTGGGTGTTGTGTCATGAACCTGATTTGGTTAGGGAGCTTAAGGTGCAATTCACTTCAGCTTACCTCTTCTCATCCTCTTCCCTTCTGAGCCACAGAGCCAGGCTCAATGCCAAAGGAACACACACAAAATGCTGACAAAACTCAGCAGGTTAGGCAGCATCAATGGAACCAAATAAAGATACAGCATTTCAGGCCAAGAGCCTTCATCAAGACTGGAAAGGAAGAGGGAAGAATCCAGCAAAAGAAGGTGGGGGGAGGGGAGGAGGTCAAGCTGGAAGGAGATAGGTGAAGCCAGTTGGGTGAAGTAAGCAGCAAGGAGGTGATAAGTGGAAAGGGCAAAGGACTGGAGAAGAATGAATCTGACAGGAGAAGAAAGTGGACCGTGAGGAAAAAGGAAAAGAGAAGGAGCACCAGGCAGAGGTGATAGGCAGGTGAGGAAAAGAGGTAAGAGGCCAGGGTGAGGAAGAGCAAAGGGCAATGGGAAAAATTACCAGAAGTTGGAAAAATCGACGTTTATGCCTTCAGGCTGGAGGCTACTCAAACAGAATATGAAGTGCTGCTCAACCAACCTGAGAGAGGCCTGTTACGTACCCCATAACTGGGTTGCCAAACCAGCAGAAATGGATCACTCAGTTGGAGTCTGGAGTACTAGAACTAAGAAAGTTTTATTAAAGAAACAAGCAACACAGTAATCGAAAGGATAATAAATGCAACAGTTCAGCGATGATAAACACACATGTGCACAGAATTAAGATAACAGCATCAATCAAGCTCTATCGTTGTCTAGGGGTAAATGACCAAATTTCAAAGTGACTCAAAGTTCAGTTCGCAGTAATCGTTGCCATGGCGATGGACAACGTGGGGGGAAGAGAGAGATAGAACAGGAACAACTGATCATTCAGAACGGCTTCACTCACAGACCGGCGAGATTGCTCACAAGCAACTTTTGGGCGGGTCCTTGGTGATGTCACCTGAGGTCACCGACTGTGACCCCTCCTCCAGATGCGGTCGATCCTCTGCAGTGAACCCGGCACCCAGGCAAGGACGGACACACACCGGGTTCCCGCTGGTCGTACCTTTCCACCCTGGTCGTTGTCTGGTACTTCTCACCCACTCGTGAGAGGCGCACCGCTTCCAGGGACTCGTTACCTCGGGTGGCGTGTGTCTTGCCTTAGCGAACCGGTCCCTTTTTATCCCCCTGCTGGGGCATCGCCTGTCCATCACTTCAAACAGTTCAGGGTACAAAGGGGGAGCCGCTCCAGACTGCTCTCTCTCCCACGTCCCTTCATTACACATCTCCAGACGCTGCTCCATTGTTCCTTATCTCTCCTTCCCCTGAGGGCAGGTGGCAGACCAACTGCTGATGCCACTGATGCTAGCCTAGGCCAGCAAACATCTTAATTTTATGTGTATTCTCGTCACAGGCCTCACTGTGGCAGAAGAGGAGGCCATGGACCAACATGTCAAAATGGGAATGGGGATAGGAATTGAAATGTTTGGCCACTGGGAAATTCCACTTTTTGTGGATAGTACACCTCAGCAGTATCCAAAGTGATACCGCTGACCACAGTGGTTTTCTGTTTTCTTCTGCGAGGTTTTCTGCCACCCCCCACCCCCCACCCCCCAGTGGTATCCAAAGTGATATACCTGTTATTGAGGGGAACATTCGCAGGGGTAGTCCGCACTGGTTGCCTATCCCCTTTCCCCCTCTTGACCATCACACAGTTACATGTGTCCTGCACCCTAGGTGTAACTTCCTCTCTGTATCACCTGTTGAGCAATCCCCAACCTCCTGACTGATCTGGAGTTTATCCAGCTCCTGTTCCAATTCCTTAACACGGTCTGAAAGAAGCTGCAGCTGTATAAGAACATAAGACCATAAGACTTAGGAACATCATGCCTGTTCTGCCATTCCATCGTGGCTGATTTATTATCCTTGTCAACCCTATTCTCTTGCATTCTCCTGTAATCTTTGAAGCCCTGACTAATCAAGAACTTATTAATCTCCAAATTAAATATACTCAATGACTTGGCTTATCACCGTCGGTAGGAAGGAATGGTTAAAGGAATGCCTCCACATCTCTGTTCTAAATGGATATCCCTCTTTTTTGAGAAAGTGCCCTCTATTCTTAAACTCCCCCACTATAGGAAACATCCTCTCCACATCCACTGATCTAGGACTTTTAATATTCGATAGTTTCAATGACAACCTCCCTCATTCTTCAAAACTTCAGTGAGCACATGCGCAGAGCCATCAAACATTTATCATATGTTAACCCCTTCATTCCTGGGATCATTCGTGTGAACCTTCTCTGGACCCTCTCCAGTGCCAGCACATCTTTTCTTACATAAGATGCCTAACACTGCTCATATTACTCCAAATGCAGTCTGACCAATGCCTTATAATCCTCAGCAATACATCCTTGCTTTTATATTCTAGTCCCCTCAAAATGACTGCTAACATTGCATTGCCTCGTTTACCATCAACTCAACTTATCAGTTAACTTTAGAGAATTCAGCGCAAGAAATCTCAAGTCCATTTGGGCCTCTGATTTTTGATTTTTGGTAGCTGGAATAAAGGTTCATGCTGTTATTCCAACTACCAAAGTGTATGACTTACATTATATTCTATCTACCACTTCTTTGCCCATTCTCTGTATCCCTCTAAGTTCCTCTGCAGACTCATTGCTTTCTCAATGCTACCTGCCCCTCCACCTATCTTATCATCTGCAAACTTGGCTACAAAGCCATCAATTCTGTCATCCAAATCATTGACATATAATGTGAAAAGAAATGGTCCCAACAGTAACCTGCATGAAACATCACTAGGCACTGGCAGCTCACCAGAAAAGGCCCCCATTGTTCCAACTCTTTGCCTCTTGCCAGTCAGTCAATCTTCTGTCCATGCTAGCACCTTTTCTGTAATACCTTCCACTTCTTGCAGGTGCAGTTGTCAGGGACACTGGAGGTCTCATTACCTTCCCACTTCCCGAAGGAGGAGTATTTCTCTATCCTTCGTGGCATCCCTAATGCTCTACCTTGAAATAAGAAAGAAAGGAAGGAAGAAAATATTAAATGAAAAAGAGCTACTTAAAGCCTTTGCCTTCCCTTGCTGAAGCTGATGTATGCCAAAGCCTGAACTTCTCACTCTAACACTGGCCCACCCCCACAATGGCCACTCCATTTAAATGTAACTTCTTTTTATTGGCCCTTGCCAAGTCAAAGTCTCCAAGTGGCACACACAATGTCCTGATCGCTCCCACTCACTTCTTTTAAAAACCTCTCTTCTGCTATGTAATCCAACATTTCCAAGTGAAAGGTGCCGCACAGAATGTATTCACTTATCTTTATTCTGAATTGAATCTGCTCTTTATATAGTGTTGACCATTGGCTTGAACTGATTATTACATATCATGAACACATTTGAACAGAATTAGCATTTACAGAAATTACGTGAAAATTTCAAAAATCTCTTCAATATTCTTAAACCTCTGATGAGAATTAGTGTCATAACAATGTTCATAATACTTTCTAACAACATTACATTTATTCCAATTGTACACCATTGAAAAGATTTTGGGAAAAGAACTAAGATTCAGTTCCAATAAAACATCAAAGTAAATGTAGAGGGTTGAAAGACTTTTTTCCTGTGCTTGTCTTCCTTCCTCTTTCATCACCATATGGCACATTTTGTCCCTTGAGTATATTCTTTATTGTGCACGGTTTTAAATTTAGGCACATATTCTTTGTTGCTGATACCTTTCAGAGAGTAGGTTGCACTTTACATCACTTTAAATGTTTTGTCAACTTTTGGAATTGAATAAGCCTGATATGGCTAACTGTTATTTTAGTGGAAGTGAAGCCTATTTGAACCTAGTGCACTGTTAACATAAAGGGTTTATAAAAGCTGGCCACTCATTGCTCTTTCACACTACCAGTGTAACAAGTCACTGCAATTTGAAATATTAAATGACTCACTGTAAGTTTAAAAAGTAAATATGACTCTTTCAGCTGAGTGATTTCATGTAGTAAGCTGATACACTATGAATTGAAATGATGGCCTGGCAATAAATGTACTCAATTACTAGCAGCAACTTCCCAGACAAAAATTATTCTTCACGGTTCAAATATCTAACTCTGTTTTTATTTTCAATTCTGATGATTAGAATTTCATTAAAACTTTATTGATTTCAGTATTCCCATCTTTTCCTTGAGCTATGGATTTGTGCCGGACTTGGTCCTCTATGTATCTTAATTTTGGTATATTTAATGTGTGACCTTGGCCTTGGTCAGGAGGGAAAAACAACATTGTTCAGCTATAGACCGAGTAAAATTCCTGTCCTTGGCCGACACCAGGAGCACATTAAAACAGCAGAGTGATGAAGAGGAGGAACATCTGGTGATTTTAATTTCTTCTGTGCTTCAAGTGCACTGAGGTCAATTGTTATGTTTTTAATTTATTCATTGGCCTAGCAAAGATCATAAACCAAACGCAGTACATCCTGGCTTGCACAGAACAAGGGCTGCTGATCACAAGACTGAGCTTAGGATATTAGCCACGGGAGCATTGCCATTGTTGTTCCACTCCACGCCTTGTGGCACATCAGGCAGCAGCCCTGCCTTTTCTTTAGGAGTTGTCTATTTTTTTAATGACGCTGAGTTGTTAGCTTGATGCTCAACCCAGCATGGATGGAAAATATGCAAGGAGCTGGCCAGATTCGAACCTGGCACCACTCGCCTTGAAGACCGGTGAGGATGCTGCTACGCCACTGGCAGAGCAGAGTGGTTCGTGCCATGCTATTACAACTCGTGGCGTTCTGGAGTTCAGAGTTCAATTCTGGCACTGTCAGTAAGGTGTCTGTGCGTCCTCCCTGCTGAATGTGTGGGTTTTCCCTGGATGTTCTGGTTTTTGTCACAGTCCAAGGATGAACTGGGTAGGTAAGCTGGTCATCGTGAAATTGTCCCCTGATTAGGTTAGGGTTAATTGGCTATGTCAAGGATTGCTGGGGCAGCATGGCTCAAAAGGCCGGCAAGGTCTACTCTGTGTTGCACACTAAATAAATAAACATAAAACTAAATTAATACTGTAGGTTAAGACATTTAGCATCAATGAAACAATAATAAATCAAAGACATATCCATTGTGAATTTCAACTTAATAGTCTAGTTACTCATCTCAAATCATTTTTAGCTGATACGTTTCAATTACTCCTTGACACATTTAAGAGTAATAACCTTGTGATTATTGGTTTGATTGAAACAAAATAAACAATTTTAAATTGAGTATCCAGTTCACCAGATGTAAGTAACCCAATTTTAAACATATGAAAATAATTTTTTTAAAAACTATGTAGAAATATAGTTATTAGCTAGTTAGTCAGGTTTTTAGTTAGTTAGTGCTATTTGCTGGTTCCATTAATGCTTAATAAAATGGTAAAAATTTAAGAGCTTCGATGAAGCCCTACAAAACAGTCAAATTCAATCTGGGGTCATGGCCAGTTCTGGTGGGCCAGGATCCTATGTAATGCTATTTAAATTATTTCAATAGATCATTGTGACACAAGTTGATATAATTCTGCCTTAAAGCTTCCTTAGTTTTTGGCCTGACTTAGTTGATTTCAGGCAAAGCAGAAATTCTGGCCTGTTATGTAGTTTCTGAAAATAGTTTAGACATGTTATTGTTTGAAACAGGCAGAGTTTCAGGAATTTCTTCAAAATAGTGTTGCCATCAATACGAAATTGACATGGCTGTGAAGAGCATTTTGCACAAGTTTCTGGGTGTGCTTATTGGAATCTGATTTGTGCAATTACTAAGTCCAGGTAAAATGTCAGCTGAGGTCCATTGGAAATACCTGCACAAGCTTTAAAGAGAGAGTTCAGCCTTCACTCAGCGACATTCCAGAATACATCAATAAGAGGAATATCTCGTGACCCTTTCGTTCATTTTTCCAATAATCTGACTGTATATCTTAGTCTTTCTTGTGTTCCACATGCAGAGATTTAAGATCACTTAATTATGTATGCATGGAGAGCTGGTTATTGTATGAAGAAGATGACATAACTACACACACTCAGATTGCAAATGCACTTGGCTGGTGCTAAAGGGAGGGAAAGCAGACTCAAGAGTATTCCAGCATTCATCTTACTCCACCAGGAAAGAAGTGGCACTGGAACTTGTCGCCAATTCCTTGGCTTGCTGGGGGACATAGCAACACGAATTTGGCTGTGGAGATATAAAATACTGCAGATCCTGGAATCTGGAGTGAAGAAACAAATTGCTGTTGAGCAGGCTTAGCAAAATCTGTGCGGCAAGAGGAATTGTCAGCAATTTAGGTCCTGAGACAGCATCTCAATCTGAAATGTTGACTACTTTCCAAAAGGCAAAGTTGAAGAAAGAGCATGCAAGCTCTTACGTCTCTCTGCTTGTTGCTAATTTTTGGATATCGTTAATGTACTTCGGTTAAAATCTCTCCAAGAGAAGAAAGAAAACTTATGTAACATAAAACTTTTATAAAATCACCTAATTAAATAATGTACTGTGTCATATCTTGGTAGGGCAAGGTAATTTGCAAGATCTTGTGTCTGGATGTATTAGCCTCAGCACTAAGTACCATCTTTGACACTTTAATTTGGTGAATAAGTAACATAATTTAAAAGAAAAGTAAAGGGCAGAAGAGATGCTTTGAGGTGCTTTGAGATGTAAATTTAAGAAACATCTGGGCATCAGAGTGTGCCGACAGTGACAACATCTGCAGCATAGCACATAGCAGGATGACATTCTTGATTGGTGATTCTTTTGGAAACATTGCGCCATGTACTGAAGCATTTTCTTAAGGATTTCCTTTGAGGAATTCAACAGCTTCCAATGTAGCACGTGCAAATAAAAATCGGAAAAGTCTGTGTCCCAAGGACTAAAGTCAGTTTATGACACCTGGAACTAGCCGTCTCTATAATCTGTTACACAACTTCCTGGAAGCTATGGAGGATGTGGTATCACTTCCTGCAAATTCTGCTTGTCCCCAGGAATTTGTTTTCTATGATTTAACTGAGTATTAAATGAATAATTTAGAAAGGAATTGGCAGCTGTCAAAAGACAGAATTATTTTTAAAAACGCATCATTGACTTAAATTCCTTCAAAAGAATGCATTCCTCAGAAATTTAGTGAATTATTCCATTGTATATGTCTTTGATGACAGCTGCAATATTACATGAGGGAATAAAGACATTTCTATTCATCAAAAAAGTTAACATCATCAGAGTGCTATAGAACTCCCCAAGGCCTACCATTGAAACTTATAAATAAGATTGCTGACATGCTAAGGTAGGTCAACACATTCCATTTGGCCATTTAAGTAGTTTCAATCATAAAAGCTTTATCAGAGTGATATTCGAAGTTCAAATACTCATTCTGTGAACTTTCAGCCTGTGAATTTTCTATTCATTTTTTACGAATGGTAAACTCCACTAGAACTTAACCTAATTATATTCATTACGATCTTCAAGCCTGGACTGGATCTATTGCTGGGAGATAGCTGAATTGGAAATAGCAACAATTAGAGTCATGAAACAGGCCCTTCAGCCCAACCCATCCATGCTGAACAAGCTGCCTTCTTGAGCTACTTCTTGAGCACCTTCATTTGGCCCATATCTCACTAAATCTTTCCTAACCATAGACGTTGTAACCTGTCTTTACCTCTTCCTCTGACAGCCTGTTCCGTATACCCACTACCAAGGTCTCCTCCCTACTTCACTCCCCAACTCCTTCCCATTGACTGTGTAACTCCTTCCCCGGTTTATCTTTCTAAAATGCACCACTTTGCACATGTCTGAGTTGAATTCCATGAGCCATGCATTTGCCCACTTTACTGGTTGATCTAGATCCTATTGTTTTCTTAAGCATCCTTCTTCATTGTCCATTATACCACCAATTTTGATGTCATTCACAAATTTACAAATCATGCCACCTACATTATTAATAAAGGAAAACACAGCTGTAAATAAAGTAAAGTTCTAAGAGGCCACAGTTTATCCTTCGCATTTTGGCCATTTACACTAGAGCTGAATCCAAATAAGGAAGAAGTCTGCCGAAGGGAAAAGACAAAATTCACCTCAAATGTTCTTGTATTTGTTCTCAGTATCCATATCACAATGAATACTTTACCCTTATGTTCACTTCTATCCTCTCTTAGAAGATCTTTTCTATAATGTCATGGTGGCATTATAACTGGAGATAGCATATTCCCATGTTATTGTTATTCCTCAATGTTAGGAATTCTGGGTTTGTGAAATGCTTTGTAAAAACTATTAGTGTGGAAGTCTATCCCACAGAGAAACACAGACTATTTGGGGACAGCTTTCTTTGAGATTAATGTTTGTCTATTTCCAACAGATCTATGTCATTTTCACAACCCCTCTCTCCCCTCACCCTACCTTTTAAATCTACTCCTCATCTATTCTTCTCCAGTCCTGCCGAAGGGTCTCGGTCCAAAACATTGACTATACTTTTTCCATAGATACTGCCTGGCATGCTGAGTTCCTCCAGCATTTATGTGTGTGTTGTTCATATTCACATCTTTACGTATACCGGTTGGAAGAAAACAAAGTTTCATTGTACTTTTTAATCACTTTAATAAGTTTAACTCTCAGTGAATTAGGTTTTTGAAAGCTCTAATTTATACTTTGGTGTGTTCCTACTGATTGTATAAAATTGCATTACTTTCCTACTCATGCTTCATATTCCTTGTTGCATGCTCCTACTGAAGTTATCTACCATTACCGTAGTCCCATTACATAATTGCTTTTTGAACCATTTTGACTAGGAGTTTTCTTTTGCAAACATGTGAACTCATCTGCTTTGAGTGATAGTGGGGATTTTAAATAAATTACTGAAATTATTAACAGTTTTGGTGGTTGATCATCAAATATGTTATTCTAGTGAATTACCACAGGCCAGGAACTAAATGTTGATAATTTTCTTCCCTTTCCTTCCATGGCCTAACTCAACTCTAAATTTAACCATTTCTTTTATAGAAATGGTTTCTGTTAATTTGGAATAATATTTTTAATACAAAAGAAAAGCAGCAAGTCATTCTTGAGGAACTTCAAAATTTATCATCTTAAAATTTTCCATATTTATCATCAGAGCTGAGAAGCTGATTGAATAATGGTGCAAATAAATAGCTTCAGAATTTATTAACATAAACATTTATCTGTGTAGCATAAACTTAACAACACCTGTCAATCTGCTGTTTGCTGTAACATTACGTCAAATTCTTTGGAGGGGATAGCTAGGCAGCAATTACTGATGGAAGCAGTTTTCATGGTATTTTTAAAGTTTGTCACTCCAATGTGGCACTAAAGGACCCACCCTCAATACCATCACAATAATGATTAATGGAATTCAGCAATTTTCATGTTGGACTTAATTAGACAGTTTCCATCTGCATGCAATCTGTGAATAATGTAACTGCAGTCTATTTGTGCTTTAAAAGAAGCCATCATATCAATGCTCTTCATTACAACACACTTTTACAGCCTTTGCAAGTGTTATTCAATTTTCTATTTGCGCTAACTGACAGCTCCAAGCATTATCTTGGTTTTGGGCAGTGTTTATGTAACTCTGAGCCCAATCTCTGTAAGCAATTTAATTGTGCAATATTTGAATGGAGTTGCATGCTGAACTTGACTAGAAGTTCATCTTTCACACACTGTTAGCTGAACTGCAATAGCAACCTTCAGGAGAAAAATTATTTAACCCTTCAAGAATTTGTAGATCATACATTTTGTAGATTTTATTTGCATTGTGGAGTTGAACTTGTTCTCATTAGTGCACACTCATGTTTATTTTTGCTTACTGCTTTAGTGTTTGATACTAATGATTAGGAATTATATTAGGAAAAGTCATAATGCTGCTGATTTTAATTGTTTAATTGTTTTGTTTAGAACATTATAATATTCCTGCACTATATATTTCCACTTGTTTCCAGACACCACTTATTATTAACTTTCAAAAAAGTTCTCAATTTGTTTATCTCCCTGTAGTTTATGTATTTATTTCTATTACCATAAGACCATAAGAGATAGGAGCAGAATTAGACCATTTGGCCCATTGAGTCTGCTCTGCAATTTCACCTTGGCCCATCCAATTTTCCTTTCAGCCCCAATCTCCTGCCTTCTCCCCATATCCCTTCATGCCCCGATCAATCCAGAACCTATCAACCTCTGCCTTAAACATACATAAAGAGGAAATCAGCAGATCGGGCAGCATCCGTGGGAATGATGAGTCGACGTTTCGGGCCAGAACCCTTCGTCAGGACTGTAGAGGGAAGGGGCAGAGGCCCTATAAAGAAGGTGGGGGAGGGTGGGAAGGAGAAGGCTGGTAGGTTCCCACTTCTCTCCCCTTTCTCGATCTCTCGGTCTCCATCTCTGGAGACAGACTGTCCTCTGACATCCTCTGCAAGCCCATTGACTCTCATAACTACCTCAACTATACCTCATCCCACCCCGCCACATGCAAAAATGCCATTCCCTATTCCCAGTTCCTCCGTCTCTGCTGCATCTGCTCCCAGGATGAGGCTTTCCGTTCCAGGACATCTCAAATGTCCTCTTTCTTTAAGGATTGTGGTTTCCCTTCTGCCATCATCAATGATGCCCTCACTCGCATCTCCTCCACTTCCCACACTTCGGCCCTCACTCCATCCTCCCGCCACCACAACAGGTTCAGAGTTCCCCTTGTCCTCACCTACCACCCCACCACCCTCCGGATCCAGCACATTATCCTCCGCAAATTCCGCCACCTTTAACAGGACTCCACCACTAAGCACATCTTTCCCTCTCCACCCCTCTCTGCTTTCCGCAGGGATCGGTCCCTCTGCGACTCCCTGATCCACACGTCCCTCCCCACGGACCTCCCACCCGGCACTTATCCCTGTAAGCCTAAGTGCTACACCTGTCCCTACACCTCCTCTCTTGCCACCATTCAGGGCCCTAAACAGTCCTTCCAGGTGAGGAAACACTTCACTTGTGAATCTGTTGGGGGTCATCTATTGCATCCGCTGCTCTCGGTGTGGCCTCCTCTACATCGGTGAAACCTGACGCAGATTGGGGGACCGCTTCGTCGAGCACCTCTGCTCCGTCCGCCACAACAGACAGGATCTCCCAGTAGCCACTCACTTCAACTTTGTTTCCCATTCCCATTCAGATATGTCCATACATGGCCTCCTCTACTGCCATGATGAGGCTAAACTCAGGTTGGAGGAGCAACACCTCATATACTGTCTAGGTAGCCTCCAGCCCCTTGGTATGAACATAGAATTCTCCAACTTCCAGTAATTCCCTCCACCTCCCTTCCTCTATCCCTTTTGTCACTCTGCCCTCTCCCCAGCTACCTATCACTTCCCTCATGGTTCCGCCTCTTTCTACTACCCATTGTGTTTTCCCCTATTCCTTCTTCACCCTTCCTGCCTATCACCTCCCTGCCTCCCCTCCCCCACCCCTTTATCTTTCCCCCAACTGGCTTTTCCACCTGGAACCTACCAGCCCTCTCCTTCCAACCCTCCCCCCACCTTCTTTATAGGGCCTCTGCCCCTTCCCTCTTCAGTCCTGACGAAGGGTTCCGGCCCGAAACGTTGACTGATCGTTTCCACGGATGCTGCCCGATCTGCTGTCCTCCAGTGTTTCTTTGACCTCAGCATCTGCAGAGTATTTTGTATTTACATACATAAAGAAATGGCCTCCACAACTGCTTGTGGCAAAGAATTCCACAGATTCACCACTCTCTGGCTGAAGAAATTCCTCTTTATCTCCATTCTAAAAGGAAGCACCTCTATTCTGAGCTCTGTCCTCTGGTCTTAGACTCTCCCACCGTAGGAAGCATCCTCTCCACATCCACTCTATCAAGCCCTTTCACCATTCGATAGGTTTCAATGTGGTCACCCCTGTCTTCTGAATCCCAGTGAATACAGGCCTGGCCCAGAGCCATTAAACGCTCTTCATATGACAAGCTGTTCCATTCTGAAATCATTTTAATGAGCTTCCTTTGAACCCTCTCCAGTTTCAGCACATCCTTTTACGATAAGGGGCCCAAAACTGCTCATAATACTCAAAATGTATGTTCTTGTCATTCCATTTCTCATTTGAATGTAGATCCAGTTATTTTCCCTCTGCATTATTTATCTCTTTACTTTCTACCCTCTTTTGTTCTCTGCTTTTCTTTAAACTCTGGTCAGATCTTCATGTGTCCTTCAGTTTCTAAACCAGCTGTTCATATTCCTGAAGTGTACCTACTTCCATATATCCAATTCCTCTTCATCTATCTGAAGGCCAGATTCAAAATAAAGGTTGGAATATTATCCTAACAGGACAATTTTGTTCAATTTGTATTTGTTTGCAGTGATATGTTAAAAACCAACTGATCTACATTAATGCAACAGAACTTGCTGGTGCATCCATGATTGTATTAAACGTGATCACTTCATACACTTCCCTGACATGAGTGATAAAAGTAAACAAACAAATTTCATGAAACAAATAATAAAGGGCAGGCTAAACAGGGCCCAGGGCTTAAGCCTATGCCTCAAGCAGAGACAGTTACTGAACAAATGAAGGGATTTAAAGTATGTTTGTTATGATTGTAAGACTACTGGACTCCAAGGACTGCAGATACAGCAGATCTACCACATCGGCGATCTGTTCGTTGTTTGGAGCAGCTGGCTGGGGTGTTGAAGAAGCCCGTAGTTGGGTTGGAGAAGGGGAAATCAGTGGTCCGGTCAGAGAAGGTGAAGCCAGCGGGTGGGCCAGAGATGGTTCTGAGGAGCTGACCTAGGTGCAGACCATGTTACTGTCTTCTACTCTAAGGCATTGCCGATGGTGTGCGAAAGCAGCGTGCAGTGTAACTGTGAGTGACTGTCTTGAATGTTTCTTTAGCAATTGCAAGACCTCATTGGATATTGATAATGTAAGATGCTGCAGGCTTGTTTTCCCTTGTTTGGTGGAAAGTCAGGCGACAAAGCAGCAGTGTGGCCTTGCTTATAGCGAGGACTAGGTCTCAAGCCGTGGGCTTGCCTGTGGTTGCAGTCCAGGTTAGAAGATGCTGGAGGTAGTGTAGCATGGTGCCTGTGCTCAGTTGGGGGCTGGATTCTCCAATCGGTGCTGCCTCCCAGTGTTTAACTTGTGGAATAACGGACTGGATTGCCAGGAGCTGTACCATTAATTTGCATGACGCTCAGGGACTTGGACTATACATATATTTTCTTGCGAGATAATGTGTGTGTGTGTGTGTGTGTGTGTGTGTGTGTGTGTGTGTGTTTTCTTTCTTTCTCTCTCTCTCTTGCTATTTTGAATGTATGTTATTTACCTTGGCCCCAGAGGAACTCTGCATTGTTCAACTACATCCATCATCAAAGTTACTGGTGAACACAGCAGGCCAAGCAGCATCTCTAGGAAGAGGTACAGTCGACGTTTCGGGCCAAGACCCTTCGTCAGGACTAACTGAAGGAAGAGATAGTAAGAGATCTCTTCCTAGAAATGCTGCCTGGCCTGCGGCGTTCACCAGCAACTTTGATGTGTGTTGCTTGAATTTCCAGCATCTACAGAATTCCTCGTGTTTGTGTCAACTGCACTCAGGTATGGTTTGAATGATAATTAAACTTGATGTGATTTGAGAATAACAATGGTTGGAAAGGCATGTGAGTGATTTTTTAAAATGCAGGTAACCTGGGTGGAAAATAAAATTTGATCTAATTTAACATGAGTTTGTAGGCCTCAGAGACAGAAAGAGGCAGAACTGGAAAAGTGGAGAAAGGAAGTAGAAATCAAACAAAATATTGGGTTAAAGGAAGAGTTGGATCAGGAAGCATTGCTGGCATAATATGGATATTCTCTAATCTCAGAAAAATAGGAAATGCTGCATATACTCAGCAGGTCAAGTGGTGTCTGTGGAGAGGTAATAGTTTTAGTGTTTCAAATTATTACCTTTCATCAGAATTGGAGAAACTTGGAAATTAAACTATTTTACAGTGAAGAGAAAGCATGGAGTGGGAGTAAAGGAAAGAATGAAAGGTAGAAGAGACTAAATAGCAATGGAATACTGGTGCGACAACGGGTGCAGCAATGGAACATAATCATTTTGGGATTTTCAAGACAAGTCAACAAATGGGAGACATAATGTATTTCAGCTCCTGGGAATGGGAATAAGGCCAACCACCCAGGAGCAGGGTCCTCCTGTCTGACAGTCTGACAGTGCTGGTGGAGACAACTGCAGTTTTCTAGAAGCCATTGAGGATAAGCCTAGCCTGCTCACATATTTTTTCATAAGTCAACCTGGGGTGAACTACTGGAACAAAATATGACCGCACACTCACAAATGTCTTCATAGCTGGCAGAAACAGCTTAGACTAAGCAGATTTCTGACTCTGAAGGGAAGAGTGTATTCAACAGGGACCAGATTCTTGTGAGTTGAGTCTGCCAACCATCTCTGACCCAGATGTTAAGGTTGAAGTAAGGATTATGTGGTTTGAATAAAATAGCCAATTGGCATTATGACTGAAAAGGAATCACTCTTTTTCAACACAAGTACCACAAGTGATTTTTTGATCATTCAATGAATTTTGACTATGAATATTTCAAGATAATAATCTCTGATGCATCTCCCTATCCATTACACATCTTTCTGATTGCACTCAGCTGCATTACTCTCATTAATGAATATTGACCATTATCTTTGAACAACAGCCAAAGTTCTCAACTTCCAGAGGATTTGCAGGGCAGTTCATACTGTTGAAAGTGTGCAGCAGTGTGGACTCACACGGGATGAAAGAGTTGTTGGTCCTGCCAACAACTGTTCATTCACCACTGTGAAAGTCTTCTCAAGTTCAATGACATTTAGGAAATTGAGTGCTTTCCTGTTGATGTGTCTTGGTTATTGATTGGAGATGATGGCTGCTTGTACACAGAGGAAACAAACAACACTGGCAAACAGCTGTACATCAAGTTCTGAAGTTCTACACTCTCCTCAGTGAAATCAAAAAAAGTTGAAATCTTTGAGTAAGGAACCTTACTGACACTGCAACAAACAGAAAATTAAGAAATGTGACATATTTGCCCTGTGGCATTTTTGAATACTCCAGTGGCCAGGAAGCAGAGAATCAGTAACTCCTTGACTCCAAGCTGTGAGCAATTCAGTACCAAGGTCAAAGGTCTTCCTGCAGATTTGAAAAACCTGAGCACCTAAATATGTTTCTCTTCAAACGCATCCAGATAAAGCAGGTGGACCTGAAAGTGAAATGCCAGTGTGGCGCTAAAGCAGGCCAAGAAGATTGGAGCTCAAATGGACCAGAAAGGGATACATCAGGCTTTCACTGAAGTGGACAATGACTGAGCAGAACTGAAAGAGAGGTGGCCTGTCAGACCATGTCTGGTGAACCAGCAGCAAGATGGATAGTGAAATGGCATCTAATCATGTAACCAGTTGCTGGTGATTAGAAATTGACAGAAAAAAAATATAAAAAGAAACGAGTTTGATGAAACAATGTGGGCTGAAGGACCTATTGCCGTGCTGCACTGTTCTGTGTTCTGATAGGTCATGGTGGCTGCTGTGTTATCTTGAGGTACCCTATTGGTTGGATATCTCTACAGCTAAGTGCTGCAAGAACACTTCCTATTGGTTGTAGTTCAGAAGGAAATGTGTGCGATGCAATCACTTACATCATTAGTTGCTGGCTTAGCACCAGGAAAAGATCAGATACAATAAATATGGCCCAACTCCAGGTTGTGTTTTGTTTACTCACTTTCGCAGAAACCTTATTGTCTTTAGTGTTTTCGTTTTTATCTAAACTGAAGCGTGCAAGTTAATTATTGTTTCAGCCAGAGAGTGCTTAAGGAGGTAAGGATGCAAGTGAAGTGCCTCCTTTTCTTGCATGGGAGAGAAAGGGGACCATGAATAGGAATGAGCTGTTGTAAAGGAAACAGTCTGAAGGAATCACTCACAGAACATGAGAGCTGGCAAGGTAAACGTTGAGGGCAATGGGAATTGGATTGTGTTGGAAGTGTGATAGCAGAGTTACAGTGAATGGCGCCCAAATGATCAAGGCTCTGGCAGCCTTGGTAAAGGGAAATCTTGTGAAGAAAGGGTATGATACTGTGGAGGCACTGGTACAGATCATGGCATTGTCAGAACAAATCCAAACAAGATGGAAAACATGAGAGAATGGAACAAACACAAAGAAAGTCTGCAGATGCTGGAAATCTAAAGCAACATACACAAAATTCTGGAGGAACTCAGCATGTCAGGCAGCATTTATGGAAATGAATAAACAGTCAATATTTCGGGCTGAGATCCTCCATCAGGACTGAAAAGGAAGGTGGAAAACTCCAGAATAAAAAGGTGGGGAGAGGGGAAGGAGACCAACTAGAAGGTGATAGGTGAAGCCAGGTGGGTGGGTAAGGTCATGAGCTGGAGAGGAAGGAATCTGATGGGAGAGGAGAGTAGACCAAAGGAGAAAGGGAAGGAAGAGTGGACCCAGGTGATAGGCAGGTGGGAAGTAATATGCCAGAGTGGAGAATAGAAGAGGAGGAGAGTGGGAGGGAATTAAATAGAGTCTTTGCTAAAAATGAGACAGGAGGAAATATTGTCAGGGTAATTGCGGGAACTAAAGGACTGAGATTCAGTCTTGGTCGATATTCTGAAATAGTTATAAAGTTGTTGAGGAGAGCAAGGGAAGAGTTGGAGATGGAATATGTGAAGGTTAATTCTAGTTCCTAATTCAGGGTTATAACAGAAAGCACTAATGATACAGTCAATGATTTATTGGGTCAGGAACTAGCAGGACATGAGAAAAAGAATATTCCTTATATTCACAAAGAAGCAGGCTTGAGTTGGATCCATACAGTTTCCATAGCAACAGTTTATATCTGGAGAGCCATTAAAGGAAATTTTGTTCAATTCCAGAGCAAGTTCAGACAGGCTATGGGAGGGAGGTGGTGGATACTGACAGGTTTTGAATCCATTCAAGGAAGGATCAGCAAACTTTACTGCCTTTCCAAGATGATGGGTCTATGAATTCTGAAACTACAGTAAGATGAAACTGGTGATAAATACAGGAGAATCTGGAGATTAGAAATAAATGCTAATACTTTTCAGCAGGTCAGGAATAACACACAGAGGGAGTTACCATCTGTTGTCCATGATCTTTCGTCAGTGAGAGCTTGGGAGGTGATATTCTATGGTTATTTCATAGTCTGGAGGGAGGAACAGGGAGAGGAAAGTAGAGTGCCCATGTATTATGTTTGAGGTCAGTTCACCAAGCAAAGCTACCCTTGTCGGCAGGTTTAATGACAACTTGGGACTGGTCCTAGTGAAACAAATTATAGTAGCTTAGTGTTGGCAACTAGAGTTGAAAGTTTTAATGTCAATTAGAGTCATAGAGAACTACTGCAAAGAAACAGGCCCATCAACCCATCTAGTCCATACTGAAACCATTTCAACTGCTTACTCCCACTGGCCTGCACCTGGACCATAGCCCTCCATTTCACTAATATCCAGGTACTATCCAAATTTCTCTTAAAAGTTGATATCGAGCTCACATGCACCACTTTTACTGGCAGCTCATTCCACACTCTCATAACCCTCTGAGTGACGATATTTCCCCTCATACTCCCCTTAAACTTCTCGCCTTTCACCCTTAACCCATGAACTTTGGCTGTAGTTCCACCCAACCTCAGTGGTAAAAGCCTACTTGCCTTTACCCTATCTATACCCCTCTCAATTTTCTACATTCTATAGAATACAGTCCTAACCTATTCAATCTTTCCTTATAACTCAGGACCTCCAGACCCAGCAACATCCTTGTAAATTTTCTGTGCGCTCTTTCAACCTTGTTTACTTCTTTCCTCAAACAACAGGAATTCTGCAGATGCTGGAAATTCAAGCAACACACATCAAAGTTGCTGGTGAACGCAGCAGGCCAGGCAGCATCTATAGGAAGAGGTGCAGTCGACGTTTCAGGCCGAGACCCTGCTGCGTTCACCAGCAACTTTTATGTGTGTTACTTCTTTCCTGTAGGTAGGTGACCAAAACAGCACACAATACTCCAAATTAGGCCTCAGCACGTCTTATACAACTTCAACTTAACATCCCATCTCCTGCACTCACTACATTGATTTATGAAGGTCAACATGCCAAAAGCTTTATTTATGACCCCACCAACCTGTGGCATCACTTTCAATGAATTATGTATCTGTTTTCTAAGATACCTTTGTTCTACCACACTCCTCAGTGCCCTACCATTAACTATGCAAGACCTACCCTGGTTGGTCCTGCCGAAGTGCAACACCTCGCACTTGTCTACATTAAATTAAATCTGTCATTTTTCAGCCCATTTCTCCAGCTGATGCGGATCCCTCTGATAACCATTATAACCTTCCTCACTGTCCACTACACCACCATTCTTGATGTCATCCGCAGATCTACTGATCCATTTAACTACATTATCATCTAGGTCATTGATATAGATGGCAAACAACAAAGGACCCAGCACCGATCCCTGTGGCACACCACTAGTCACAGTCCTTCAGTCAGAGAGAGGCAACCATCTGCTCCCACTCTCTGGCTTCTCCCACAAAGACGATGTCTAATTTACTACCTCATCCTTAATGCACTTTCTTGGCCAGCCTCCCATGCGGGATTGTGTCAAATGCCTTACCAGAGTTCATGAAGTCAACATCCGCTGCCTTGCCTTCATCCACTTTCCTGGTAAATTCCTTGAAAAACTCTGTATCATTGGTTAGACGTGACCTACCATGCACAAATCCATGCTGACAATCAGTCCACATCTGTCCAAATGCTTATACATCCAGTCCACAAGAATACCTTCCAATAACTCCCACAACTGATGTCAGATTCACTGGTCTATAATTTCCTGGTTTCTGTTTAGAGCCTTTTTTGGTTATCCTCCAATCCTCTGGTCCCTCTCCTGTTGCTAAGGATGCTTTAAGTATCTCTGCTGGGGCCCTGGCAATTTCTACACTTGCCTCCTGTGGGGTCCGAGGGAACACTTTGTCAGGCCTGGGGATTTATCCAGCCTGATGTGCCTCAGCATAGCAAACATCTCCTCCTCTGTAATCTGTACAGGGTCCATGAAGTTGCTGTCACTTTGCCTCACTTCTAAAGATTCTGTATCCGTCTCCTGAGTAAATATAGATGCAAAGAATGTATTTCAGATCCCACCCCCGCCCCATCTGTTTTGGCTCCACACATGGATTACCATTCTGGTCTTCCAGGGGACCAAATTTGTCCCTTGCAATCCTTTTGCTCTTAACATATCTGTACAATCCCTTAGGATTCTCCTTCACTTTGTCTACTAGAGCAACTTTTCATGCCTTCTTTTGGCCTGCCTGATTTCTTAAATGTTCCATTGGACTTTGCAATTAAGTTTTGCAATGAAAAATCTCTGCTGAGGACAGTAGGTCACAGAAGGGTCCTGATAGACTAAAATTCTGCTGATGTGAAAAAGGGTCCATTGCAAATGGGAGACTCCTAGCCAATTATGTGAGGATGAAGTTGAAGAGATAAAGGCAATAGATGATCTTCTCATTATGCCAATCTCTGAATTCATTGAAATAATGTATAGGGAGATTATTAAGAACACCAAGCGGCTGGCCCATATACTTCTAAACCTTTCCGATAGCAATGGAGCTATCACCGGGTTGCACATCGGGTTACGTCCTGTTTCAGCCACCCAGGGAAGGAGGTGCCAGGCAGTGCACAATCTGACAGACTGTTTGTTTTTGTTTTTGTTGTGATTGCAAGAACCTGTTGGACATTGGTAATGTAGAATACTGAGAGCCCAATTCAAAGGTTCATTGGTGAGACTGACACCGGAGGAGCTAGGTGGCCTCTGTTGTGGCAAGTCCAGGCCTTGTTCATCCCTCAGAGTTTCCTGTTGTGGACTTCGAGGAAAGAAATGCTGGAGATGGCAGTGGGCCGCTGGATTCAGCACTGGAGATGGCAGTGGGCCACTGGATTCAGCACTGGAGATGGCACTGGGCCGCTGGATTCAGCACTGGAGATGGCAGTGGGCCGCTGGATTCAGCACTGGGTTGGACGCTGGTCCCTCCCATCAGTGCTGCCCTCCAGTTTTCACTCGGTGGAAGACAAGCTGGATTGCATTTGTCTGTGGCTGCACTAACGCATGATGAGGAACTGCTACGGGCTTATTCTGAAGAAACATGGCCCCAGGACAATCATCCTATGCACCATAAATCTACAGGCCATGATACTCAGGGACTTGGCTATATTGTCATTTTTTAAATATTTGTTTTGCAACTGTATGTTTTTTTTGCTATCATAGTAACATGCTGTGTGCTGTGTGTGACTATTACTTCTGTGTTTTGCACCTTGGCTCCAGAGGAACATTGTTTCATTTGGATGTGTTCACGTGTTAGATTAGATGACAATTAAACTTCAACTTGATTTGGGGACAGTTGTGGCTGGGTGATGGTGAGAGCTCTGATGAAGACAGGTAAGGCTAAAGGAAAGTGAAGGTTACTGACGTTTGCAATTCCTGATATCTGAAAAGAAGAAAACGTATGCAGCAGAGGCCAAGGATGTAATGGAACTGTAAAGTGGACAGTTTCAAACAAGAAGAGTTGGTGCTGCTGAAGAAAAAGTTTGAGAGCATGTGTGTTCTACTACATAACACTAACATCTTGGGAAGAGTGAGAGGAATAGTTTGAGGAACGCTGACTATTTATCACCATGTGCAGATCCAAAACATGAAAGCTAGAATTTCAGCTGGAATTTCCAGTCTTAGCTACTTTTAGCTGCACCTTGTCTTTAAACCTGCCAACTATTATCTACAACATTCTTCTGGACACAGGGGATACAGATGCTGCCAAAACATACTCGAAGAGTTGTCTCAGTGCATCCTGTTGATTATACATTCTACAGCCACAGAGCCTTTCTTTTAATTAATTGTTTTTGGATTATGCTTCCAGAAATGGAAGCCGAAGCAAAAGGCCAAGGAGCTTGTCGCCGTTCTAATTAACATTTTTCAAGCATTCTTATCAACCATTGCTGCCTATTTTAATTGAAAAATAACTGTGCACCATAAAAGAACAGGACAGACCTTGAGAAATCCAGATAAGTTTTTCTCCTGACAATTTTATGAAAGCTTATTTAAAATATGGTTGAACAGAAACAAAGTTAAAAGGTCCAAATGGAGAATTGCCAGTTGGAGACTAATATAAACAGAAAGGCTTATGGTAAACTCCCTAAGTGGTATGGTCACGCTGCATATAGGGTTTGTGAAGTTACACAACACAGAATCTGGCTCCTCAGCCTGTTTGGTCCATACTGACTAAGGCGTGCCACCCAAGTTAGTCCCATTTGACAGTGGCTGTCCCATAAACTGAAAAAGCTTTCCATTTCATGTACTAATCCAAATACTATTTATAAGTTGTTATTTTACCTGCCTCAGCCACTTCCTCGGGCAGCTCATTCCATATACACATCACCAGTGCTCATCGAGGGATCAGCAGTGGAAATTGTCAGCAGTTTCAAGTTCCTGGGTGTCAGTATCTCTAAAGATCTATTCTGGACCCAAAATAGTGATGCAATTACAAAGAAAGTATGACTACGGCTATATTTCATTGGGAGTTTGTGGAGACTTGTTATGTCACCAGACACTCAATTTCTACAGATGTACCATGGAGAGCATTCTAATTGGTTGCATCACCGGCTGGTATGGAGGGGCCACTGCACAGGATCAGAAAATGCTGCAGTAAGTTGCAAACTCAGTCAGGGGCTTTAGCCTCCCCAGAATTGAGGACATCTTCAGAAGAAAGTATCTGTCATTAAGGACTCCCATCACCCAGAAGATGTCCTCTTCTCATTGTTACCATTGAAGAAAAGGTACAGGAGTCTGAAGACACACACTCAATGTTTTAGGAACAGCTTCTTCCCCTCCACTAGCAGATTTCTGAATGGACAATGAACCCATGAACACTATCTCATTATTTTTTCTTTTTTTTGCTCTTTTTACACTACTTAGTTAATTTAATCCTTTTAATGCATATTTCTTATTGTAATTTATAGTTTTTTAAATTATGTATTGCAATATACTACTACCACAGAACAACAAATTTCATGAAATATGCCAATGTTATTAAACCTCATTCTGAGTTACTTGTGTAAGGAAGTTGCCCCCAAGTTCCTATTAAATTAGTGAGTTACATCTAAATTAAATCAAAAATTAGATTAAGTTACATATTGACTAATCCTCTCAAGGCTCCTGTGACCTGGATTCAACTATGACCTCTGGAGTTGTCGGTGTCCTCTCATTAACAATGCAAGTTTACATCAAGTGCTCTGATTTTATTCTACATCACAGAGATATGTCGTTATTAGGTTAATTGGCCTCAATAAATTTCCCCTATTGTAGATGGGTGGTAGGAGGACTGGGGATCATAAAATGCCAGTGACAATGTGATAAGGAATAGATCATAGGACAATAAGTGGGGAAATGGGACTCAAGAATATAAACGCTCTGATTACTGGCATAGTCTCAAAGGGATGAATGGTTCTTTTATATGTCATACAGAAATTTAAAATAGAACTAAAGTAGAGAATAATATATTTTAAACAATTATGTTCTTTTAAGTTTCAGAAAGAAAGAATATTGATTGCTCATTTGGGCTGTTGCTCTCTACCAGGCTCCCCACAACCATCCCAATTCTGCACAAATATTTACAAGCATCTCATCCTATTCTGACTTGGCTTTTGACAACAGTCGGACAATCATGATTGATTTAGTGAGGTGAGTTAAAGCACCAATTTGTCAACCTGGTTCAGTTTGCTGGGCAATAAAAATGAGACCAGCGCTTCAAAATTGCACTCACTTCTTTCAGTCAATGATCACGCTAGGACAACAGGGCATTGGGTACATTTACAGCGGTGGTTGATAGGTTCTTGATTAGTAAGGGCATCAGAGGTTAAAGTGAGAAGGTAAGAGAATGGGGTTAAGAGGAAAATTAAATCAGCCATGATCAAATGGCGGAGCAGATTCAATGGCCCAAATAGCTTAAATCTTCCCCCATGTCTTAGACATATACATGGAGTATGAGGAACAAACTAAATGAGCTATTGGGCCAAAATTTACATGGCAGTCATTACTCAGACAAAGACTGGGAGGTGAATCTATCAGGCTAGGTAGTCTACAGGAAGGATAATCTAATGGGGTGTAGGTGTGGGAAAGATGGAGTATAGCATTAAAGATTGAAGGTAAAATTACTTCAATGTTATTAGATTTGCCAGTTGCGGAGCCTTTATGAATAGAATTAACAATGAGGTAAAAGGAATTAGACAATATAATAAACACCATTTCTACCTCAACATCACCACCATCATGCTTGTATCTGCTATGAACTATGAAGTAGAAGCCAGAACAAACCTAGGCAAAAACATAGGAAGAGCACATTGATTTAATTAACTTTGCATTGAACTGTATTCTAGATCCAGCATTCCAGCTAATGGCATTATTTTTGCTTAACATTGATTTTGATTTTTACTTTCCTGATAAGAAGGCAATTATGTTTGCAAGCATCATTAGCTTGAATATGGACCAAGTTAAATTTAATAAAGAGTAATCAGTCAGATTGTAAAAAAAAACAGAGGAATTAGTATCATTTATTGAATAGCAAACATAGTGCAATTTATTTCAGTAATGGAAGAAATTATGCAGATGCTTGGACACCAGAGTAACACACATAAAATGTTGGAGAAACTCAGCAGGTCAGACAGTATCTGTGGAAAGGAATAAACAGTTGATTTTTTGGGCCAAGGCCCATTGTTAGAGTTTATTTCAGTGTATTTGAAAAGGGAAACGTGAAATGCCATTAAGGTGCTCAATTTAGGTTAGCTTGATTTCAGTGGGATGACATAAAATGAGAACACAGAGTAATTTTTCAACAACGAGTGATTGTAAGGTGTTAGTCAAAGGTGCTTGGATATCCTTGCCAACAACTCAGAGTTAACTTACAGATACAGCAATTAAAAAGACAAACAGCATGTACTAGCTGTTTGTTAGCTAGGTACAGGTGTCCAAAATCTTGGCTAGCCCACAGCTGGATGGTATTCTGTTCTGGACACCTAAAAATATATATTGGAGGCAGTAGCTCATATATTCACCAGAATATTAACTGGATTTCAAAGTCTGCAATCAGTTTGCAAAAAATGTTATACTCCCTAGAGGATAAAAGTGATTTAAAAAGATTTAAGTGATTATTTGTTAAAAGATTCAAAGCTATAGAAGTAAACTGCTAAGTGGAACTTGCTATGAAAGAGTAGAAATAGGGAAAAGTAAATTAGAAAAATAATTTTCAGAAGCAAAATTTAGAAACCGTTCTTCACACTGGCTATGC
The DNA here is from genome assembly GCF_963921235.1 of Mobula hypostoma. Taxonomy (NCBI): domain Eukaryota; kingdom Metazoa; phylum Chordata; class Chondrichthyes; order Myliobatiformes; family Myliobatidae; genus Mobula; species Mobula hypostoma. The sequence continues at coordinate 84,539,426 of NC_086106.1, forward strand.
TAGAAATTTCTGCAACCAGCATCTGATCCTGGATCAAGTTTTAGTCATAATTATGTGATTGACGTACTTCAGTGGACCGCAGGTAATTAGAGATCTGGAGAAAAAAAAATCAGTATGTGAGCTTAGATTATAAATCACTCCTCATTAAATGTGGGAAAAATCTCAAGGTAACAAGGAGCTTATTCTTGACTCTACATGCAATGAGAAAGTGTTCTCCAAATAATGAGGTTGACAATGAGTAAGCAATTTATTAAATTGTTGTAAATATCAGAGCTTAATAAATATACTTAAATTTTTAATTACACTGACTCTAGGATGAATGCCTGGATCCGCTTTGTTTCTCTTCCATATCACTGATCTATCCCACTTAATCAAGGGTGTTGCTGCAATGGTTGCTAATAGCAACGCACTCAGCAAAGTGGCTAACTCTCATCATTGTAGCCATTAATGATGTTGTGAACAAGGATTTTATGCATTGAAGTACATTAGTTTGATTGTAGCATGTCTTGCTTCTTATATCCATCATGACTAAGTGCAGGCAGAATCAGATAGCAGAGGAACAGATGGTGCCATCTTAAGCTTTCCCCTGAGTAATGTCATCAGCTGGAACTCTGGAATATCATTCAAATGCAAAATTAATTGAATTAGGAATACTGAGGTTTAGTCAAATGGACTTCACAAATATAAACTTCAGACATATCCGAAAGGACCTTTAAAATAGGTTTTGAACAATCAGATTCCTCACAATATAAAGGAAAAATGCATGTTTGTTCCTCAAATTTAGTTGTTCTCAGATGATGATAGAGCCCTTTTCTTTGATTTTACTAAGTCTTTTTGTTTGTGAAATTCCCCTTTTGATGTTAGGCAGGGAATTTCGTGCGTTGACCTGGATAAGGCAATATTCAGTAATTTCACAATGTGCGCGCCTTGGAGGGAAACATGACAGTGATTTTTTTTATGATTGTTGATGTTATCCTCATTGCTGTTTTTGAGGTTGAGGTAAGGGATTAGGTGTTGTCAATGTGTTCTTGGCAAGCTGCTGTTGTGCATTTTCCAGACTGTACATACCAAAGGAACATACCCGTCATCATCGACAACGTTCTATTAATAAGTATTCAAGTTCATTGTTTCGTGTTTTTAATATCTATTTGTTACTTGATGAGTGATAACATTTAATTTGCTTAATTTGATAAGTTATGATTAACAAATTTAATTCTATTAGGTGCAAATATAAAATGCACTTTGCCAACCAGTCATGTTGCTTGAGTAGTGATAACAACACTTACTGCTAAGCTGACTTTATAAATTGACAAACTCAAATGAATGTTTTTGGCAAGGACATTTTACAAAGTAGAATGTGCTTATGAGTTGAAAGCTCAAGCTCAGATATAATCAGTATTTACAATGGCTTTGTATCTATAGCAAACTCTGGTAAGTGGAAAGCTGAGTCCAAATTGTGTATAAAAGAGATGAATGCCCTTCTTTCTGCAATGACATGGACCTTCAGTGAGAAAGGGACACTCGTTGCCTGTCTTCCAGCTTTGGGCTATGACCTCAGTTGAAGACAGTGAAATATTAAGGGCAGATGCTGAATCGTGAAACAGAATTGCTCATCTCAATTGGAGGAAAAAGAAATTTGTGCAATGATGTCCTGCTATATAGCTTTGCTGGTCAAGTAAGAACAAATATTAAAAAGTCTAAGCTTTGAAATTCCCCAGTTGACAAATGTAGTCAATGATGTTGATGAATAACACACCAACATTCTTTGCTTCAGTGTTCTTGCAAATGACCATAAGATGATAAGACATAGAAGCAGAGTTAGGCCACTTGGCCCATTGACCTGCTCCACTATTCCATCATGGATGATTTACTATTTCTTTCAATCCCATTCTATTGCCTTCTACCCTGACCTTTGATGCCCTGACTTACAAAGAAACTATCAACCTCCACTTTAAATATACCCAGTGACATGGACTCCACAACAGTGCATGGCAACGAATTCCACAAATTCACCACCCTCTGGCTAAATAATTTCCTTCTCGTCTCTGTTCTAAATGTACGTCCCTCCATTCTGAGGCTGTGCCCTCTGGTCCTAGGCTCCTCGACTATAGATGCCATCCGATTCACATCTATTCTATCCAGGTCTTACAATATTCAGTAGGTTACAATGAGACCCCCCCTCCCTCATTCTTCTGAACTCCAATGATTACAGGCCCAGCGCTATCAAATGCTTCTATGTTAACCCTTTCATTCCCAGAATAATCTGTGGGCACCTCCTCTGGTTCCTCTCAAATGCCAGCACAGCTTTTCTTAGATAAAGGGCCCAAAACTACTCATAGTACTCCAATGGTAGTCTGACCAAAGATTTAGTTATAAGTATCACATTGTATTGAATATGTCCAGGCCAGATTTCATAGGAATTGAAGTCTCGCAGTTTGCACATGTAAGAGTTGTAAGATTTTGAGCAAAGTGGACCATCTGGCTCTTCAAGCTTGTTCCCCCATTCATCTAGATCATCACTGATCTTCTGCCTCAGACCCATATAAAAGCATTATCCCTGTATCCCTTCTTTCAAGAAATGTATTGAACTCTATTTTGAATGAATGCAATAATGGAACCTTCAAAACCTCCTGAGAGCCAGGTGAGGAGAGAGCCAAAGATTCACCTCTCCCTTTGCATTATAGTCCTTAATGGTCTATCCCTTATCCTTGGGGAGGATAGAGCCAGAGGAAATGTTCTCCGAAAATTGATCCTTTTGAGCCCTGGAAAAATGTTGTAAGTTTCTATGAAAAAACATCACTTACTTTTCTAAATAGCAGTGAATTGAGGACTAGTTTACTTAATTTTTCCTCAAAAAGCAAACATAATATTCCAGAGATCATCTGGTGAATTTTCTTTGGACTTACTATCCTTATTTATATTGTGACAAGAATACACATAGATTAAGATGTAGCTGGCCTGGGCTGGCACCAGTGGAATCAGCAGTTGGTCTGCCACTTGTCTTCAGGAGAGAGAGAGAGATAAGGAAAACAGTGGAGCAGCATTTGGAGATGTTAATGAAGGAAGGAGAGCTGTCAAGATCGGCTCCCCCTTTGAACCCTGAACTGTTTGAAGTGATGGACAGGCAATACCCCAGCAGGGGGATAAAAAGGGACAGGTTCGCTAAGGCAGGACACACACGACACCCGAGGTAACAAGACCTTGGAAGCGGTGCATCTCTCACAAGTCGGTGGGAAGTATCGGGCCATAGACGCACAGGGTGGAAAGGCACGATCGGCAGGAACCTGGTGTGTGTCCACCCTTGCCTGGGGTGCCAGGTTCACCGCAGGGAAACGATCGTATCTGGAAACGGAGGGGTCACGGTCGGTGACCTCAGATGACATTACAAAGGACTCACCCGAAAGCTGACTGCGAAGGTCTGTGTGGAAGCCTTGAATATTCATTCGTTTTTGCTCTCTCTCTCCTTCCCCCACACTGTCCATCTCCCACGGCAGCGATTACTGCGAACTGAAATGAACTAAATTGAACTGAACTTTGCGTCACTTTGAAACTGGTCATTTACCCCTAGACAACGATAGAGCTTGATTGATCCTGTTCTGAATTCTGTGTACATGTATGTTTATCATTGCTGAACTGTTGCATTCATTATACCTTTGATTAGAGTACTGTGTTGCTTGTTTCTTTAATAAAACTTTCTTAGTTCTAGTAATCCAGAATCCAACTGAGTGATCCATTTCTGCTGGTTTGGCAACCCAGTTACAGGGTACGTAACATAAGTGGGGGCTTGTCTGGGATTTTGAACGCTAAATTTGGGACGGAGTAAATTGATTGGGTCAAAATTCCCGAAAGAAAGAAAAGACAAACAGCAGAAATGGAGGCTGAGGAAATTATAAAGGCGCTGACCTTGGAGGCATTAGAGGATGCCAGGAAATCGGAATTGGTAGCTGTGGCCAAACGGTTGAATCTTGCTAAGGGGAAGTCGACAATGAGGAGATAGGAGATACACAGGGCTTCGTAGAGCACTATGTATCTAAAGGTGTGTTTCCCCAAGGCGAGCTGGAGGTGGTGTCTATTGAAAAACCTGCTGGAGACGCGGTACAGATACAGCTTGAAAAACTGAGACTCGAGCACGAGTTCCGGGTATGGCAGTTAGAACATGAAGAGAAGCAGTTAGAAAGGCAGGAGAAAGAGAGAGAGTTAGAAAGGCGGGAGAAAGAGAAACAGTTAGAAAGGCAGGAGAGAGAGTTAGAAAGGCAGGAGAGAGAGAGAGAGAGAGAGAGACAGCTGGAGCGAGAGGAGAAACAGAGGGAAAGGGAATTCGAGCTGGAGAAGTTAAAGATAAGGGCAGAGCAGGGGCTTGTGCCGAACCAAGGCGGAGGGTTCCGGGCGACCCAGGAGGATAGGCTGGTTCCCCCATTTGACGATACCGATGTGGATCGGTACTTTCTCCATTTCGAAAAAGTGGCTATAAGTCAGGACTGGCTGAGGGATAAGTGGGCTGTTTTGCTTCAGAGTGTACTGAAAGGGAAAGCCCAAGAAGCTTACTCAGCTTTGTCCGCGGAAGATGCCCAGAGGTATGAGGTGGTGAAAGAGGCCATCCTCAGGATTTATGAGTTGGTCCCGGAGGCATACCGGCAGAGGTTCCGGAATGCGAGGAAGCAGTGGGACCGCACGTATTTAGAGTTTGCCCATGAGATGCAGACATATTGTGAACGTTGGTGCGCCTCGAAGGGGGTAGAGGGGGATTATGACAGACTGCTACAGCTGATCCTGATTGAGCAGTTTAAAGGTTGTGTCCCTGAGGGTATGAGACCCTACCTAGATGAGAAAGAGGCCGCCAAGTTAGCCACAACTGCTAAGTTAGTGGATGAGTACGCGTTGACGCATAAAATGAAGTTTGCCCCGAGTAAAGGCTACCAGAAGGGTAGTCAGGACGGCGGGGAGAGTCCGCCAGAAAAGATAGAAAGTAAGCCGGGGACTAGTGAGAAGGTTAAGGTAGACCGGGAGCAGTCTGGTAGGAAGTCTCCTGGGGTCGTCTGTTATAATTGCGGGAAAGTCGGACACTTTGCGTCCAGGTGCTTTACCCCAAAGAAGGAGATGGGAAAAGGAAAAACGGCGATTTTGACTGGCTGTATCGAGCTGGTAATAAACGAACCGCTAGGACAGGACAGGTCTGCCAAAGTTCAGGAAGGGCGCAAGAGGTTTATCTCGGCCAGATTGGTGTCAGTGAAGGAGGGGTTAAAACCAGTTCCAGTGCGGACCTGGAGAGACACGGGAGCGTGTCAGTCACTAATACTGAAGAGTGTATTAGAGTTTAGCTCAGAGACCCAGACTGGGGAGGTCAAGGTCAAAGGTATTGGAGAAGGGACAGAGACAGTCCCTTTGCACCAGGTACACTTACAAAGCAACCTGGTCTCTGGACTAGTCACGATCGGGGTGAGGTCCGAATTACCGATGAAAGGCATGGAAGTCTTGCTTGGTAATGACCTCGCAGGGGGAATCGTGTTCGAAGCAGTGAGATTGACAGGTCAGCCTGCCAGCATTGAGGCCCCGCCCATGGACTCACAGGTTCATCACGGGACTGCGGTAGTAAATTTAGCAGAGACGTTTCTGCCGGCCTTGTTGGAGAAGGGGGTAGAAAGTGAAAAGGAGTGTAGTGAAACAAGAGGTAGTGAGGGAGCTGAGACAGACTTAGCATTAGCCAGGAAAGAATTTGTGCAGGCGTAGGAGTGAGACGAGGGGCTGATGGTTTTGGTGGAGGAGGAAGTGCTAAGGAAGAAAGGGAAACCAAGTACCGTACCCGCAGATGAGGAATGGGGGGTGGTGCAAAAGAGTTATGGGGATGAGGTTTTTAACCTGGCCCACAAGGTACCCCTCAGTGGACATTTTGCGGTGCTGGAGGAAACAGTTGGTGGAATCATGAAAGAGGTTTACCGGCTGCCCAGGAGGCAGGATGTTATTGATTATGGCCGACGTGAACTGAGACGGTCACAGGTTTCTGATGTGCTAACAAACCTAGTTGGTGTTAGCGCAGAAATCAATGAAGCTAGGGTCCCCCCGATAAGAGAAAAAAACCATTTTGAAAAGATGAGTATGGTATCGACCAGATGGGAGAAGGCTATTGTTTTGGCCAGCTCTGCTGATAAGGTCTCTCCCTTATTCCCCGAACAAAGCAACTCTTTAGGAGAAGTAATTAAATGACTCGCACACATGTGTTTGATTGTCCCGAGGCGATGCAAAGAACTGGGACGTTGGGTGGTGTTTGCTACACTAGGTCAGCTTAGTGAGCAACACCCTTATAGAATGAGTAATTCAGTGACAAAAGGGCTGACCAACACAGAGGTGTGTATTGGCAATGTAATACGGCTGTCTGAAGCCAGCTTGATAGGGAACCTTGAAAAAAATGAGTTCGGCCACACGAAGGTCACTTACCTGGGAATTGTGGTGACACAGGGGCAGCTGGCAGCGATGCAAGCTAAAGTGCAGGCCATCTCTGACATCCCAACCCCGACAGACAAGAGGGCCCTCAGAAGGCTCTTGGAGATGGTGGGGTACTGTAGGAAGTTTTGCAATAACTCTGCGGTTACCACCCCTCCCCCTCCTACTAAGCCCTTGCGAGAGAAAACTAAGTTGGAATGGGACGACCCTTGTTATTGTGGTCCGGGACGAAACCCAATGAGAGGTTACATTGATCGCAATTCATCAGTGTTTTTGGCCACTATGAAGTTTGCTAAGTTGGAGCCTGGTCTAAGGGGTTATTAATAACACATATAAAAGGAACAGAAAATGTGATGGCTGACTGTCTGTCAGGTGTTGACAACTTCAAACTCGCTGTATTAGCCAAATAGCTGATAAAGATGTATATTTGTGTGTGTATCAAATAATGTATTCATGTTTGTAATTTTTACCCCCCGGTAAAAATCCTTAAAGGGGGGGAAGTGTGACAAGAATACACATAGATTAAGATGTAGCTGGCCTGGGCTGGCACCAGTGGAATCAGCAGTTGGTCTGCCACTTGTCTTCAGGAGAGAGAGAGAGATAAGGAAAACAATGGAGCAGCATTTGGAGATGTTAATGAAGGAAGGAGAGCTGTCAAGATCGGCTCCCCCTTTGAACCCTGAACTGTTTGAAGTGATGGACAGGCGATACCCCAGCAGGGGGATAAAAAGGGACAGGTTCGCTAAGACACACACATGACCCCCGAGGTAACAAGACCCTGGAAGCGGTGCGTCTCTCACAAGTCGGTGGGAAGTACCAGGCCATAGACGCACAGGGTGGAAAAGCACGATCGGCAGGAACCTGGTGTGTGTCCACCCTTGCCTGGGTGCCAGGTTCACCGCAGGGAAACGATCATATCTGGAAACGGAGGGGTCACGGTCGGTGACCTCAGATGACATCACAAAGGACTCGCCTGAAAGCTGACTGCGAAGGTCTGTGTGGAAGCCTTGAATATTCATTTGTTTTTGCTCTCTCTCTCTCCTTCCCCCACACTGTTCATCTCCCACGGCAGCGATTACTGCGAACTGAAATGAACTAAATTGAACTGAACTTTGCGTCACTTTGAAACTGGTCATTTACCCCTAGACAATGATAGAGCTTGATTGATCCTGTTATCTGAATTCTGTGTATATGTATGTGTATCATTGCTGAACTGCTGCATTCATTATCCTTTTGATTAGAGTACTGTGTTGCTTGTTTCTTTAATAAACCTTCCTTAGTTCTAGTAATCCAGACTCCAACTGAGTGATCCATTTCTGCTGGTTTGGCAACCCAGTTACGGGGTACGTAACAATATGATAGTTGTTCCTCGGGCCTGATGATGACAGGAAACTGTGCAGGAGAGTTTTCAAAGCAGAAAAGCCGTTGCACTGGGTCAGTTCCACTTTCTCACCTCAGAAGTCTGGCTTCAGTGGTACAAACAAGTGTCACACACTGAGGTCTTCCTTGGTTGCAGTGGATGACCGTGACATCTTCTGTGTCTTGTCATCCCCTGTACTTATCCACATCACAGTCTACCAACCTGAGGAAGACTCATTTACCTCAATTTTTAAACTTTTTGTTTGTCGACCAATTCTTATTGCATGCCAATCGTTCAATTCCACATACTCTATGTAGGATTTTATCAAAAGCCTTCTGAAAATCTAAATACACAATTTCTACCAGATTATCTTAACAGAATCAGGCATTTAACTTGCTCCACCATTTAATAAGATTACAACTGATTTGATTGTGACTACCAACTCCACATTCCCACAGTAATCTCTCACTTTTATTCTTATCAAGTACTTTTTTTCCTGATAATAAATTGAGGGATAGAGTTCCAAACACTCACGACTAACTGAGAGAATGAATTTTGCTTCACCTGTGCTTTAACTGTGTGACCCCTTAGCCTCAAACATTGACCCCTAATTCAAGAATCTCTGACAAGAGGAAACACCTCTACATCCTTTCTCTTCGTCATGGGCTAAATATAAATTTTCCTTCAGTTACCAAAATTGTAAATCAGAGAAAACATTTTAAAGGCAACAATCTTACTGCATTAGACTTAAGACAGTTTGGTACTGATGCTGAGTACCTAAATAAAGAAAGATGCAATCCCCACTGCTAAACTTACCAGGCTTTGAGGAAGAGTCTTGTGGTCATAATGGGTGATCAGATTTGATAATGAGATTAAAACTTCTCTCTTCAACAATAAACAGATCAGATTAGCAATGTTGAACACCAGATAGTTTCATAATTTGCCATTGACTAAACCACAACAGATATTCAGTCAGCATTTTCTTCCTTCTACAATCTCAAGGTATAAAATTTCAGAATATATCATGAGAAACGTGGGCTTTTATTTATGATTAATGCTATCTCACTGAAACCAAGGCAAACTGCTAAAATATAAGGACAAGAGGAACTGTGCATAAAGAACAATATTCTCTGGAACTAACCTTAAATATTAAATATTAACCTTAATAAAATATTAGCACTATATTTTCAAAATAAAGTTGTAGAATCTGAAGCCAACAGAATATAAAACATCAGAATTGAGCTTGATTAGATATTGCAGGAGTGAATAGGATACTATTTCTTAATCATCGAAAGGTTTAAAATTATTTTGCTTAAATTAATATTGTGGTTATCCACTTTCTACGCAGGCGAACCGGCTCACGAGATGGCGTGTGCATCGGCAGAGAGGCCAGCCCCAAAATGGTGCTGAGTCTTCTTCTTCACTAGCAAGGGGAGAAAGCCTGCGCAGGGGAAGAGACTTTTGTAATTCACCTCTGGCGTCATTTCCACCCAAAGAGGGCAGGAACGGAACTGTGTAAAAGCCAGTGTCGTGAAGTTTGAATAAACTAGTCTCGAGTGCAACTTACAGACTGCATGTCGTTATTTCTAGCTCTGTGTTTAGCACATCGCTACATTGGTGACCCCGACGGTCCAAATGGGATTTGGACCAAAGATGATCGACTCGTCATCTGTTCACGCAGTTTCGCTAAAACTGCCAACTTTCTGGACGCTGTGACTACGCGTGTGGTTTGACCAAGCAGAAGCCCAGTTCCAGATTCAGCAGATATCTTCTGATTCCACGCATTACTATTACGTGGTGATCTCCCTTGACCAGGAAACAACTGCCCAAGTTGAGGATTTCATACAGTCACACCCGGAAGAAGGCAAATATGCAGCATTCAAAGTGCTGCTCATAAGGTCCTTTGGCCTCTCATGGTGTGAGCGAGGTGCCTGCTTGTTGCACCTGGATGGTTTGGGAGACAGGCTGCCGTCAGCATTAATGAACGAGATGCTGACCCTGGCTGAAGGACACAAGCCCTGCCTCATGTTTGAGCAGGCGTTCCTAGAGCAACTGCCTGAGGACATACACCTGCTGCTGGCCGATGCAGATTTCAGTGACCCCCAGAAGGTGGCGGACCGGGCAGACATGCTGTGGAAAGCCAAGAGGGAGAATGGGGCATCAGTCGGACAGATTACTAAGCCAAGTGCCCAACAGCAGGCCTGACCAGGCCCGGCAATGGAGCGCACACAACCCAGAGGCAGGAGTGAGGAGGCCAATGAACAGTGGTGTTTCTACCACCAGCGGTGGGGCACAGATGTCCGCTGTTGTCGCCCACCCTGCAAGTTCCTGGGAAATGCCAGGGCCAGCCGCCGCTAATGGCTATGGTGGCTGGCCACCAGGACAGCCTCCTATACACCTGGGACAAACAGTTGGGACGCCGCTTCTTGGTCAACACCGGAGTATGGCTGTGAGCTCGCAAGAAGTCTGCCCCCAGGAGTTGTTGGGTCATGGCGACCAGTTTGAAGTTCCATGTGAACCAGCTGGCGCCGAACTGCAGCTGCACTGTGCGGGTGCCATAGGTCCGAATCATGCTGCCATTTGTGGCCCTCAGGGTGGGTCCCGACTCCCTGTTGCGGGTGTCATACCCCGTTGAGAGTCTATCATCAATAATTGTGTCTTTACTATGCATTTCACCCACTGATAATAAATCCAGCACAATTCCTAATGAAGGTATGTTTTTCTTCACATCCTCTTCTCACAAACTGAACAACAATGGGTTAGGAATTTAATCTCCATCCATTTATACTGTTCCACCTGATAGTTTGAAGATCCTGGAAAGATAAACCCCAGTAAACACAGAAACTTCCAAGGAGACAACATCATTTCCTCAACACCTCACAGCCCACCGAGTGATTGTTCAAGGTTTAAACAGAGGTTTGGCATGCAGGAAACTTAATTCCATCTGCTACTTTGCTGTTTGGAACTAAAGTATTTTATTGTATGAGTGTTATTGTTGTCAGATATTTGGCAAAATATCTAATAACCATTGTGTTGACAGCAACTAAAACAAGCAGGCTGTGGCATCCATCAATGCACACATTAATTTATATAAATGGTTTATTCCATTGCCGACTTTATTTCCACTGAAATTCTATGCTTTTTCCATTCACTGTTTATAACCTTCAAGTTGATGGCTACAATTCATGCTGGTTTTATTACAAAGTTTTCACAGACTAATTCTTAGATTTGTTATTAAAGATAGAAAAGTAGTTGAAAATCAGATCTTAAAACAAGCTGATTATCAATCTATTCTCTTCAACTTCTTGTAGAAGGAGTTATTGATACAGAGAAGGCAATGCTAAATCTGGACCCATTGTCAGAAATCTTTCTCTTTAATGTATATGGATAGGCAGCTTGAATGGTACGTATGACAGGGAGTTGACCTATTGCTACCTGTTTTAAGAATGTGCCAGAGATGAATTTTAGCACTGCCATACCAAACAAAGTTGAAGTTCTTGCTGACAATCTAGATGGAATTGTTTGCTACATTATTACCTGATGAGTTGAACTCAAGTCAGTGCTAATATCAAGTTGTGCAATGGGCTCAAATTTGACAGTTGTAATGGTGAGGAAACTGTCAATATTTTATCATTATACCATGATACTTGCAGCAACTTTTGGCATTGGTTATTGGGCAACTAATTGAAGAAATTCAAGTTGGTGAAACCTCAGCAACGTTCTACTCTTCCACAGGGTATACCATCGAAACCATAACAAATGGTATCTATTATCTTTAGTAACCCAAACTTTAAGCTAATTAGAAGAAAAACAAGAGAGTTGGAAATGCAAGTCTGACTTCATTCTTTACTTTAAGTGAGGCACGTGTGTATCACATGGTAGTGTCATGGTGTATGCAACTCACATATTTTTTCATATAACCATAATGAATTATATAAATAACAAGGAATGCATAATCAGATAACATATTTAGAAGATTTCTCAAATATCACTGAAATATTATATACACAACAGGATCCTTTATGAAATACTGATCTGATAAAAACTTTGACTATTTATGAACTATTGCTCTTGTAAAAACCACTGTGAAGTGCAACTTGGTTTTTAATTGCACCCAAAATCATAGTGACTGAAATTCTTTGACTTGGAAAACTAACTCTTTTTCTTTTCCACAGATGCTGTCTGACTTGTTCAAAGTTCCCGATATTTTCTGTGCTTATTGCCTATAGGTAACATCAGAACAAAAAGTGAAATCAAAGGTAGAGAGAGCATTTAATGCTAGTAGACAGTCTTCTTTAGGTTCAATAATGAGATTTGCAACATATGGACTGTGATGAACCAGTGAGTAGTCTTAGTAATGATGGCAGCAAACCATTGGATTGTCATGCTATACAAACACATTTGGTTTACTACTGAGCTTCAAGAAAGGAGGTGTGCCATCAGTATCCAATTTTCTGAAGAGAAAACAGAACAGACAAACTGACATCGAAGTATGCATCAAATTTGAAAGTAGCAAAGGAGCACATTTAGGCCATGCAGCCCATTGAGTCTACGCCACCATTTTGCATTGGCTGATCCATTATCCACGTCAACCCGATTCTCCAGCCAACTCCTTGTAACCTTTGATGCCCTGAATAATCAAAACCCTCTGTATTAAAATATACCCTATAACTTGGTCTCGACAGTCATCTGTGATAATATCCTCATCTCTGTTCTAAATGGACACTCCTCTATTCTGAGGCTGTGCCGTCTGGTCCCAGACTCCCCCACTACAGGAATACTTACCACATCCACTCTCTAGGCTTTCAATATTCAATAGGTTTCAATGAGCTACCTCTTCATTCTTCTAAACTCCAGCCATCAAACATACTTCATACGTCAGCCTTTCATTCCTGGAAACTTTGTTGTGAGTCTCCTCTGGACCCTTTCCAATGCCAGCACATCTTTTAGATAAGGGGCCCAGAGCTGCTCAGTATACTTCCAGTGCAATCTGACCAATACCTGATAAATGACCAGCATTACACCTTTGCTTTTATATTCTAGTCCTTTTGAAGCTAACGTTGATTTACCTTCCTCACTATCAACCCAGCCTGCAAGTTAACCTTTAAGGAATCCTGCATGAGGATTCCCAAGTATCTTTGCAACTCTGAACTTTGAATTTTCTCCCTACTTAGCAAATAGTCCGTGCCTTTTTTCCTTCTACCAAAGTGCATGATCATACACTTTCCTATTCCATCTGCCACTTCTTTGCCCATTCTCCCAATCTGTCAAAGTTCTTCTGCAGACTCCCTGCTTCCTCAACACTACCTGCCCCTCCACTTATCTTTATATCATCTGCAAATTTGACCATAAGGCCATCAATTTCATCATTCAAATCATTGACATGTATGTGAAAAGAAGCATTCCCAACACTGACCACGTCGGAGCACTATGAGTCACCAGTAGCCAACCAGAAAAGGCCTGCTTTATTTACACTTTTTGTCAGTTAATCTTCTATCCATGATGGTATATTTCCTGTAATATCATGGGCATTTATCTTGTTTAGCAGTCTTAGATGCAGCTCCTTCTCAAAGGCCTTCTGAAAATTCAAGTATACAACATCCACTTAGTCTCCTTTGTCTACCCTGCATGTTATTTATGTTAGGTTTTGTGACTCTAGAACATAAAAACTAATTGAAAGGAGAACAAGGGAGCCAGGAGATAACTCACGTATGTTCAATTTTACGTTAAGTGAGGCATGCACGTATAACATGGTGGCATGCTGACATATGCCATTTGTGTACTTTTACATATAACCCATAATGCATTATGAAAAAAACACAAATGCTTAATCAAACAATATATTTATAATATTATTCAAATATTACTGAAATATTAAAAACACAACATTTCTCCCTGCTTAGTAATAAACTCCAACATAATGATGAGGTGAGGGCCTCCGTCAGTCCGACTTAACCATGGATATTGCTTCCTAGTTGTCTAGATAGGTAAATCTGGGCAGTATAATATGGAGAGCAAGTTGTTACCCATGTAGCAAGCTTCTCCACTCCATGTATCTGATGAAACCAAAGGAATGACAGAGACTGATACAGTTTGGTAC